>NC_081533.1:24443441-24765941 GCF_030273125.1 Centropristis striata
ATCTTTTGACTCATGCATGTAAAATTTGCAAGAAAAAAAAGTCATTATTCTGCTAGATCTTATAGCAAAAGGAATGCATGTATCTCTTCAGCGCTCACTTTTTCGTGCTGTCTTCGAGTTACAGCAGGGGACCGAAAAGAGGATAGAGAGCAACTAAAAGAGTAATGAGTGTGCTGTGCAAAAAGGGAGAGGTAGAGAGAGCTGGACAGAGTGACAGACATGCAGGATGACAAAAGCAGAGATGAAGACAGGGATGCAGAGGAGAGAAAGAGAGTTTGCCACCTGACTGAAACTTTTAACAGGGTCAAGTATGAGGTGCTAGTGTAAAAACAGCTCAGGCTAATTCATATTTTAAACGTGCCATTCACACACACAGCGCTGACAGCACACACACGAACACAACCAGCTCCCGTAGGAGTCCACTACTTTTACCTCCAAGGACTGCTAGGAGCTCTTTTAAAGGCCTGGTTAAAAAAAAAAAAAAAAGCTGCCACAGCATGCAAAAACATGGCAGATGGGAGAGATTTACCACTCACAAACTAACTGTCAGAATCTCACATAACAAGAACTGATTTGGTGGTGTAAGGATTGATATAAGTGTGATGTACTCTCGACACTCGGGGAGCAAAAAGAGTGCACTTCAATGTCAATGTCTTCAATGAGGGGTACTTACCTAAAAATATCAGTTCCACGGGAGTACTCGGTGATGAAAAAGGTAGCACAAATCCCAGCAAATAGGCAGAATCGTGTTAGCATCTCATAGAAGGCACCAGCCCTAAATAAACTATGACTAATTTGTCGCTCGCTGTCATATTTGTGGGTTGAGCGACCTTTTTCTTCCCCGAGAGCCGCCGCCAAAACTTCTTCGATTACTTTATCAGTAATCCGTTTAAAGCAGCACGCTCCAAGTGCCGTAAATCTGTCCCGCTCTTCTAATCTTCAATTCATCACACATTTCCTAATCACGCTCCAAAAATAACAAACCTGGAATTACTTACTCTCTTCTTTCTGTACGACGAGAGCTGAGCCAAATGCAAGCTATCAAAGGTTTATGGCGTGCGTATAAATCACTAAAGACTAACAAACTACCCTGTTCACCTTGTTATATTGTAAAATAAAAAGAAAAAATAGGACTTTATTCTTAATTAAAGCTTCAAATAATTTGAAATGGACCTGCAATAATGTAATAGTGCTTTCTTGGCAAGGTCAGGCTTGTAAAAACAGTTCTTAAATCTTGGAAGGGACAAACCTGGATAAATAAAGGTTAAACCAATAAAACAGAGCGGGCATTCGCCATTAAACCTTGTCTTTCCTCCCAGCCGGCTGCCTTCCAGAGGCAATGACAGCAGAGCTGTTGCTACAGATGAGGTAAGACGCCACAACAGGGCCCTCTTCTCTCGCAGCGCCACCAAGAGAGCAACCGAGCGAGCCTGGAGGTGCCAATGAATTAGTTCACTGTTTTCACTCAATTTGCCGAACTGACTGCCTCACTTTTTCTCTGTCTTTATTTACACCCTTTTCTTCATCTCCGACTTCTCTGGCACCACACACACACAGCCAACAAAGACCCCGCTCATAATGAGGGCATAGCGGTGTCTGGGTGTGTGTTGTTTTTTTGTGTAGCTAGCATGTGTGTGTGTGTGTGTGTGTGGAGGGAGGGGGATTATGGCAGTTCCAAAGCTGTGAATAGGGGCCAGGCTGGGCCTCGGCCCTGGCTGAATTAATTACTCTAATTAGCTTCTTAATTGCATATATTAAACCAGTGGTTAGCAGGGCTGGAGCCGTGGTTGGGGCCTGGATCTGAAGCTGGAGCTGGGGGTGGGTACAGGCGGACAAAGGGGTATTACACACAAACACACGTACACACAGACACAGAAGTGGCAAACCAGCTCCACCTTCCCCCACCCACTTGAGGTAGTCTGAAGTGGAGAAACGAGACCAAGCGCTACCCTCCAAGATGAGGGTATTCAATTATCCACCCCCTTCATCATCAATATATAATAAGCATATATAGCAGCGGCAGATGTGTGGTACTAATGTGAACGATAAGCCCCCCCCCCCCAGAGGGAATAGTAAGGATTAATATTAGACCTACAGGGACTACTTGAAGCGGTCCTCATCTGAAACTCTTTACTGTATCACTTACTCAGTGCTCCACTCCGTGTGACATCCAAGATGCCAAACCCTGCTGCTGATTTGCGACCATCTTGCCTCGCCCCATCGGGCCCCCGCAGCACGTCACACAGACTTACATGGACCATGACAACATCAGAACCATTAGTTCCACCGCTCGTTCCACTTCCAAGCTTCTTTGGCTCATATTTTTTGCTCATTCTAAACGATTATCAAAACCATTGGCTCTCCAGAGCAGACAACATGCATCAAATTAAGCTTTTTTGGCTTGGGTTGACCCTGGAGTAAAAACAAGCCAGACTGCGTGTGTGAGAGAGAGATCCCCCAGCCAATAAAGGTGGTGGAGGGCGTGTGTGTGTGTGTGTGTGTGTGTGTGCGCGCATGCGTGAGTGTGTGGAGGGGCTTTGGGGACGAGAGACAGAGGGGAAAAAATTGCAAAAAAATGCCTTGTTGTATTTGTGAAATGCACCCAAAGTATCTTACAACAATGCCGATTAGTCGAGAACAAGTAAACAGCCAGTTCGCTAATGAATCTCTCTTCAATAAACAAGTGGAGTACACGTGCACACGCGCACACAGCACATACGTGCACGAGCACTGAGTGATAATGATGTTCTTTGTGGAGTTTTTTGGGGTAATTAGGGCTGCTTAAATGGTGGTTAAAAGGGATTTGCAGCTGATTGTTTGTCCTTGTGTCTTTGAGCCATGGGCCCTCATGCTCCACGGAGTGTCAACACGGTCTTCTTCTACTATCTCCTCACAGCGCACAGAAATCCTCTTTCATCAGCCCGTCCACAGACAACCCTTCCCCTGCTTCCCTCTCGTCTTCTGTACGCTCAAATTATTCTCGTTTGTCTGTTTCTCTGTAATTTACTCTCTCTCTCTCGTTTTTCCTCCTCCTGCTCCTCCTCTTCCTCTCCATCTTCTTCTACTGAACAGCTGCCGGGTCCAATTCGACTCCAAGAACACCATAATCTCCCTCGCACATGGCAAAGATCACCCACACCTGTTACTTACAGACAAACCCATAAAAAGCACCAACAGTGTGTGTGTGTGTGTGTTTGCTTTCTTTTAAAGGAATAATTCAACATTATGGAAAAAACCCCACTCCTTTATTTCTAAAAGTTAGAGGAGAAGATTATCAATTTTGTTACTGTAAGTAAAGATGCTAGCTGTTTGCCTCTGCTTCCAATTTATATGCTAAGCTAGTCCAAACTCCAGCCATCTTAGTATCTGACTTTCAGAAAGAAAGCAAGCAAGAGAGTTAACATTGCCTTGGTCATTTTGGACCGAGTAAAGCTAGGAGTTTATGCTGCTTTTAAAAAAAATGTATTTTGGACAGAGCCAGCCTAGAAGTTTCCAACTGTTTCCACTCTTTATGCTAAGTTAGGCAAAACACAGCCTACTTCCAGCTATCTTCTCATACCACTTTTGGAAAGAAAGCAAAAAGTAAATCTTGTAAAAAAAGAAAAAGAAAAAAAGTAAGAAAAAAGAGTTCTAACATTGCATTTTTAATTATTATTTTTTAGATACAACCAGGCAAAACATGGCTAACATTGCTTTTTAAAATGTATTTTGGACAAAGTAAGGCTAGACGTTTCCTACTGTTTCCCCTCCTTAACCTAAGCTAGGCTAAATACAGCCTAGCACCAGCTATCTTCACATACCACTTTCAGAAAGCAAGCCAGTATGTTGTGTAAATAAGACATCAGACATTGTTTTTTTTTTTTTTTAATTTTGGACAATAACACGTAGCATGTACCCACCCTTTACACTCTTTATGCTAAGCTAGGCTAAACACTTAACTCCAGCTATCTTTTCACACCACTTTTGGAAAGCAAGTGAATCTTGTAAAAAAAGACTGCTAACTTTGCTTTTTCAAAATTTTGGATACAGCCAGGCTAACAGTTTCACACTGTTTCAACCCCTAATGTTAAGATAGGCAAACTAAACCCTTACTGAAGCCATTTTTGCTCTGAGAAATAAATAAATTGCTAAAATATTAAACCTTATGGTTTATTGAGAAGTGTGTGTGGTAACACACATACACACACACCATGTCTGTGTGTAGGGCTACGCATCTGTCTGTGTGAATGTTTCATTATGTTGATCAGGGGTCATGTTTGTGTGAACTTGGACACTAAATCAAGGCTATATTAGCAGGCTAATGTGTTCTACTGATGGCAGAGGTCAGCCGAGAGGTGCGCTTGTTTTAAACTCCCCCATGTCTCATTGCCGGGTAACACGTCCCTCTGCAAAAGGTTCCTCAACAGAAGGCAGCAACACAATGATGCTTTTGTCTGTCAAGCTGCGATGGGGAACGGGAAAAGTTTGTGTATCTATGTGTGTGTGTGTGTGTGTTTGTGTGTGTGTGACAGACAGTGTAGGAAGGTTAAATGAATCATACGATGTTAACCAGGCCCAATCCAATTAGGGAGGGATTCTTCTTGTCTGACCTTTAACAGGAGAGACGTATTCACACTCACTCACGCAATCAACCCCCACCCCACCAACACAACTACACACACACACACACACAAACTCTCACAAACTCCACAGTCAGCCTTCCACACAAAGAGACACACATAAACTCTCACGCAAGAACACACCAACACCCACACAGACACACATAAGCACCCGAGCAACAGCGCACACATACCAAAGCACACACATACACACAGCCAATCTCACAGACAGTAGCGCGGCTCTGATTGCTGACCTAAATCGGCCAGGCGATCTGTCACTTTCTCTTACTCACACTCAGCACACATCTTTTTTTCATCTTTTTTCTCCCCTTTCTCTTCTCCCTCTCTCTTTTTTTTTTCTTGCCCAAATATCCCCTCGCTCTCTCCCAGTGTCACTTTACATCAGCTCACTCCCGTCCCTCTCCTCTCCACCGTTATCTTCACCACAAATACCATGGCCTCATTTGTATCCTGATATCAGTGTCAACACACAGTATGTTACATGTTTACAGTGGTTTCCCACGGCTGTGTATATTGTATTTAAGTAAGTGTACTTATTCTCGTGTATGAAATGAAGATACAGGGCAATCTTAATCATTAAAAATGCTTGAGCAGACTATTTCCCTTTTAAATAGAGTCATCTTTTCCACTTTCCTTTGAGAGATGCAGATAAACTTTATCTCCAGAGGGGAAATTAGTTGGATCCGTTGCACCAAACCCCTGCTGGCCTATTCTATTCCATTTTCCACTTTTGCACTTTATTTGAGGCTATTTTCACACATGAGGGTTTAACTGAAGCAGTTCGCCCCAAGAATTCGATGTGTTTAGTGGAGTGTGAAAAATGTGTTGCGGGCTAGAGAAAGCAGTCTCAGGTCCACCTCAAAATAGTTGTCAGGGGCTGGCTTGGAGCGATCTCGAGGCATGTCCCCTGAGGGCCAAAACAGATGTGAAAGCTTTAACACTTTTGAAGTTGAAAAATGTGTAACACATTTTACTTGAGTATCACTATATGTAGTTAGATTGATGGTGGTCAAAGGAAAATGAACAGGTAAAAAGTTCAGCAGAGGCATAAGACCAACTACTTTTGCTTGCTTTATTCAGTTACATTTTCCTTTATCCGGTAACATTCATCAACTCATGATGATATTAAGCAAAAGGTCATAACCAAAACAAAGTTAGTATGAGTGACTGTGTGGGATTCCTGGTTGCGTTTCAATGATGAAATTATATTTAAAAAAGACTAATTATTAGACCATCATGTGTGATGAACGCTTCCATCAAGAAAAATAACCAAGTCTAAGCCCTAATCACTTTATTCTAAATATCTCATTTACATTTTTGCTAAAAAAAATAAAGGGTTTATCCTAAATAGATCCTGAAAATTGTTGTATAAAGAGATTTCATTTTAGTCCAATAGTAAAATAAATTATCAAAAAAATTTGCTTAACTATTTTCTGTTTTTATGATGTATGGCATTACGACTGAGTGAGTGGAGTGGAAAAATAAGGCCACAGTAAGTAAAATAAGTCAATGAAAATAAAATAAAATAATAACATTTGTAACAAATGGCCTGAGTTAAAGCACAGAATCTCTTTTTTTTGTGTAAACTATTTTATTACCCCAACATTGCTGCAAACCTATTGTATAACAAGTGTCTACAGAAAAAAAAACACATTTTAAAATACATTTTTAGCATGCTTGCATACTGTAAATATATCTCAGTATCAATTGGATTTAGCCTTTTTGGCATTAAACAATAAAAGAGTTACCTTTCACATGTCATCAGGATCATGAATGGAACTATTTTAGTTGGGTATTTTCAAGCTAGTGCAGTAAAAAAAAAAAAAAGATCCAAGGGGTTTAAGGCTTTAAACACCATTAAATTAACCAGAGAGAAGTGTATAATACTCTCTGTTTCAATGAGATGTATGACCACTTTCCCAACACGTATTCAGGTTCTCTTTATCTATGACAGGAGATGGGATATACAGCGCTACACAAGCATTTAGAATTCAGTGGGATTATTCGGTATAAAACAACCCCTACCCTCGCTCTAAGCCCCTCACTGTGGTCATCTCGTTCCGAGCTCCCTCGCCCTCTCCTCTCCCTCCTTCCTGCAGCTTCCTCTTCTCTCCCCTGTGTCTGTGGTTGCTTTAGAGCCTGGCAGGAGGCTCAAATCTGAGGGCTTAAACTTGATCAAATATTCAGCAGATATAGATTTCTCACAGTCCCTGGATTCTCCACCTCTTCCACCCAGCTGCTTTCCATCACTCCCTCCGCCCGTCCTTTCCTTGAATCTCTCGCTTTTGCTCTCCTCACTGCAAACAAACTTGTGTGCCGCTCACAAACACACACATGCACATACTCGCACAGACAGCCACGCACGTATGCACATGGGGAATCATAAACTAACGCAGAGTGGCGGAGAGGTGCAGCTCATTTAGGCTGCAGTGCAGTGTTTCTCTCCGCTTCCTCTCCTCCATTGTCTCTTCTCTCTCCTCTATTTCACTCTCCGTTTCACTAATGTTCCCCATCTTTCTCTCTCTTCATCTGTCTCTCACACTTTCTCTCCCTCTTTCAGCCCTCCTTCCCTCTCCCCCATCTGGATTCTGTGTCATTTATTTCAGCTTAACCCTGATAAATAAACCAGTGAGTACCTCTGCATTATTGAACACTTCGACATTGCTGTCTGCACGCGTTACGCCGGCCCCGTGCTGTCCGACAATTAGACCACACACACACATACATGTAGCCCCACCCTGTCCCGAGTCGCACACAGAAACACCGACCAAAGCTTGCCATTAAAAAAACACACAAATTCATAAAAATATACATACACCGAGAAAAAAAAATGAGGCAGAAGGGGAAAAGGGACAGATGGATCGACAAGAAAGACAAACAGAGAGAGAGAAAGGAGGAAAAAACAATACCAAGTCTAAGAGAGAGAAAATAAAGTTTGCAGAAAAGAGACAGCGTGGTATACAGACACACACCAGCACACCATTAACTTTCCCCAAAAACTCACAAATTTACCCACACATGCAAACAAGCACAAACACACAGACTTATTTTTCTAGGTGTGCAGGCCCCCGTCAGCTCTTCTATTATTCATATTAGCGGGAGGGGGGGAGGTTTGTTTATCTCTGCTATTGTGCGGCAACAGCAAGCACCAGGCTCTCCGCAAAGCCCCAGGGGCCCCGCTCCCTAAACGCACCACTGGGAGTCATTCATGTGCACGCAAACACAAAAAAATACCTTCATGTCCATCCTACATATGCATACGTGCACATGCTAGCCGCATAGTCGCACACAAATTCTTATTTCTATCCATACACGCTCGCACATACACACACACATGCATGCACAAACACACTGCCATCTGTCTGAGTATGCAACAACAACAACACTGCAGTCCCAGAGCGACTGACCCGTTCACTGCAACCAATCTTTCTATGTGTGTGTGTGTTTGTGTGTCTCTTTTGGGTGTGTGCTATTTTCAGACTATTTTGTGTGTTTACAACCACAAGCCTGCTTGTATGCCAACGTGTGTGTGAGTGCATATATTTATGAGAAAGCCCCTGTGTACGGCAATGTGAGCATGCATATGTTAGTGACTTGGAGAGGACGAGACAGAGAGAGAAGGAGAGAGAGAGGTTACTCACATATGAGGTCATATGTATGTTGACTGTGAGCCTGCAATCATTCACTGCCGGTGTGCAAAGTTGGTGTGTGTTCAAACACGCGTGTGTGTCCCATTCCCTTGACGGAAGCAGCGGTGATTGAAAGTGGCCGCGTTGTTTCAGTGTCACCCTGCGGATGAGAAGCCTGGTCTGTGTGTCAACTGACACTCACATCCCATTCCCATCAGCCGCACACACAATGACAGACCTGTCTCCGTCTGTTGCCATCTCCTTCCATCTATCTTCTCTTTCATCCCTACACATACATTGTATAACTTTTCCTTACTCTTTGGCCACTTCCTCCCCATCTCTTCACTTTATTGTGACTCGGCCTCGCTGCATCTTTCCAGCCTTCACTTCCATCACTCAATCTCCAAAGGACAAGGCATTGGTTTGACTGCCAGCCAAGCCTATTACTTGTCATGTGATGTTTAAGCCCGTTGTTCACAAAGGAAGGTGTTTTTTCCACTTTGGACCATAAACTTATGTTCAAGTGCAATTTAACCCTCCAAATGGCAAAACCTTAGTGCAGGGTTAAATGGCATGTTTTGTCTTTTTCTTTTTTTTTTAATCGCCGAAATGACAACATTTTTTATAGCCAGAAACTTTCCAAGCAAAAATAATTGGTGGTTTATTACATTTCTGAAGGTCCTTAAATGATTAATGTGTGGTGAATGCTTCTGTTAGAAAACAAAAACAAACTTAAGATTTGAAATACTGATACTTCATCAAAATTATATTATTGTACTACTTTAATTAGTCGTATTAGAAATTAAACAAAAAATAACTGTTTTGCAATAACCACATTCTTTAAAAAAATGTTTTAATTTGGTGCTCTTCAGCGCAACTAGGAAGCCACTAATGACTCGATTGAGATCAACAATCACATGACCAAAAATTATCAAAACTTTGACTGCAGGCTGTTTACACAGAGCTGAGAGGAGAGGACAATATTGTATAAACACTTGTGGGCACTTGGAAAAACGTTGTATATAGAGATAAAATTTTATAAATAAATAAATGAATTAAAGAAAGTTACTCTTATTACTTATGGAATTATAGATGTGTTACACTGTGGGGTTTTTTGAGTTCCCCTTACTTCTAACTATGATTTTTCTGTTTCCATAGAGGTGCACGACTTATCGTAGTAAAAAACAAGGCAGCAGCCTAAATCAAGCAACCTTATTTTTCTTAATTCCTCTAGCAAAAAAATCCAGAAAATCCACAAAAAATGTTGAGGAATATCTTTATACTTGAGTTAATTTAAACTATCTGCCAATTATCTGAATTTGTGTGAACTGACCCTTTGAAAACCAGCTGATCCTGGACCAGCTTAAACAACAACTCCTCTGTTCTCCCCATGCTGTCCTTTAAGTTGCAAACCAAATCAGCAGCATGGAGACAGTTTCCTCCCACAGTTCTAATTAAGAAAACACGTCATCAAGACCGCACTCTGATTGTGAATGTGTGTGAGTTAGTGTGTATGTTTGTGCATGGATGTGAGGAGTGTGTGTTACACAAGGCCCTGGCGCCTGCTTTCAAAGGCTTCATTAAAAGCAGTGAAAAGGCTGGATATGCGGTTTGGGTTGATGTATTGAGCATGTGTGTGTGTGTGTGTGTGTGTGTGTGTGTGTGTGTGTGTGTGTGTGTGTGCGTGTGCGTGTGCGTGTGTGTGTGCGTGTGCGTGTGTGAGATGGGATTTGAATGGTGAAAGAAAGGAAGAAAAACTAAAAGGGTGGAGAGATTGTGGGAGACAGACAAAACTGAAGGAGAGAAAGAGAGAGAGAGGGGGAAGAGTGTGTGTGTGACGGAGAAGTGGGTTTACATAAACTCTGACCTCGTGTTATGAATGAAAACATCAATCAGTGAGTATAACTAATCAATTTCCTCACTCTTTCTCTCCTCTCCACAGGATACAGAAGTAAAGAATTACATTTAATGGGATTCGAGTAATCTGATTACAAAACAGTGGCATCTGTGATGCATTAGTGAGTGTAAAAACACAGGAAACTTTGGATTTTTTCAGATTGCTTGCAAGATTTTCTCAAGACATAAACATTATATTTCGACTAAAAATGATCAATGATACAACTTGTTGCTGATGTCGACACAAATTGTGATGTGGGAATGAGTGTTTTCAGTTTAATTCCCCATGAATCATAGCGGCAAACCACAGAGGAAAGTGATTACCCAGTGGACTTGAAGCACGTTACTGGTAATCTGTAATGGGTTTAACTTTGAAATTAACCTCCACTGCCCTGTTTCCTCCTGCTGTTCCACCATCCAACCGCACCACATCACCACACAGGCTCTTTCCGTGTGTGCCTGCATGGTCGGCACTGTGCAAATTAAATCACGTTATGCTATAGGTTAATTAAAACTCGATTTCCCTGAGGCCTGCGCATACATTGCTGCTGCCCTCACACACATGCACAAACATACATTTACTGGCACTGAAGTCAGGGACAAACCAGTCCACACTGTATGCATGCCGTGTCAGCAGCTAGGGCACACAAGATGCAGCAGATACGTATGGATGGACTGCTGAAAGGGCCGACCGGGCACAGGCCCAGGGGACCAACGTGTCAGGGGCCTTCCTAGCCTTCACCTGCAAAATGTCACTTGAAGAGACACGTACCGACCACGATGAAATGACCACAAAGAGACACAAAGCAAATACAAGCAGACACAAAACAAACACTATGAGACATAAAGGACTACAAGGAGACACCAATGGTCCAAAAATACATAAAATCACTACAAAGAGACACAAATGGACCAGACAAAATGACTACAAAGGGACACAAAATGATGCTGATTAGAGACAGAAAATGACAAGAAATTAACAAAAAAAAAAAAAAAAAAAGAATAAAAAGATTCACAAAATTAACAAAAAACGAGACCAAATTACTAAGAGGCCTCAAAAAACAGAAAAAACTACAGTGGGGCCCCAAAAAGACACAAAATGACCACAAAGACAGATAAATCAGTCAGAAAATGACCACAAAGAGACACAAAATGACTGCAAAGACATAACCCCCCCCCCCCCCCCCCCCCCCCCCCCCCCCCCCCCAAGAAATGCCTACAAATGGACACAAAATGACCCCAGACCTCCAAATTATGACAGAGACACACAAAAAAATTTTTTTTTAAAAAGAGACGAAGCCACCACAAAGTCTGTGTTTTTTCGGTAGTGGGGCCCTTTGCATTTCTGTGCCCAGTGGCCTGTTGTTTAATAATCCGCCCATGGAGATATGTGGCTCTGAATGAGCACTAGGATTAACAGTTATTAATTATCTCACAGCCTCATTAAGTACACAGAAGCTCTGGTGAGAGCCTGAATACAATTCTTCATTAAGAGCACACGATCAAAGGCACACTGAGCACAAGCTATCTGGTGACGTTTTAATAAGATATCAGCACCAAATGCTCTCAGTGATGAGCCACTCCCATGTCTGTTCACCTGTCCAACCCTCTCTCTCTTCAAATATGTGTGTCTGTGTGTATGTGACCTTGCGTTGCAGCCGTCATTGATTGGGCTGGAGCTGTCAATCGATCAGTCTGGTCTGTGTGTGGAGATATAGGTGTTTCTATCTCTGGACACTCCTGTTGCCAGGTGGGAGTACAGAACAGAGGTGGGCAGAACAAAGACTATGGGCCACATGTTTGCACATTTCTGTGCCTGCAAAGGGTTTTATGACTGTTTTTATTTCACTGCAATGTAATAAAATTCAAGTTTATGAGAGAAAAAAAATGTGTTTATTGATGGAAGTGTGCCAGTGTGCGCTGACTTTGTGCACAACAAGCAGCCGAATGGGTGTGTTTGCCTCATAACCACTATGAGAAATTAGAAACCTTTAGTCACAGTCCCTCAAGGGGAGACACTACAGGTGATTAGGGTCAAATTATTAAACTAATAAAAAATTGGCATAAAACTTCCCCGACTGAATACTTAAATTAAGATATTGTATTACAATTGTATTACAAGTTTTCTGAAATTGAATGTTTATATTTGCAAATTAGGCCCCATCTTACTAAATATGTGTCAATTTGCAAACATTTCAAGAAAAGAAATGTGAACATTGCATAAGGTCATGCCCAAAATTCTTCTTTCATTTGCTGACTGAATAGATTTTGGATTTTCCCATTTTTATCACTCTATGAATCAAAAAGTACTGTCAACAGCTAGAAAAAGAAAAAGAAAATCAATTTTCAAGTGTTCTATAACTCAGGCTATAAATAATATATGAACAAAGCCCTTTGTGAATAACCTTCAAAATATAGATAGGAATTAAACAAGAAAGTTTGGTGTAAATAAGTGCTACTGAAGTGCAGATTTCCTCATTCAATTTGAGAAAGCCACCATAAACAGTTTGCAAGATGTGACCATAGAATGGTGCAAAAAAAATAATAACTGATAGACGTCACCATAAAACGTCCTTGCCTTAGTTAATTACTAACATTAAGACAATAATTTTTTATTTCATGTTTTCTAAATTTAAGTAATTTAAGAGGATTATAAAGATGCAAAATGTAGTTAACATTAAACACCTATATGTGTCCTTTTGCTTCTGTCAGACTCGTTGAGAGAAAACATTGAAACAGTCTAAAATCTCAAAATTGACCCCCTATAGTATCTAAAACAACAGATCCTATGTTGATAGTGCGTACCCTGTATGTTGCAGATCACCTGTTGGCTTGACAGTCAAAAGATGTTTGGCAACAGATTTCAGCAGAGGCCCCAATGAAAACACAAACAAAATCCCTGGATGATAAAGCTTGCTTAAAACTTGGTATATACTGTATTTGTAAATTATGGATGCCCAGCAGCAGATGTCTGTACTTCTGGGCAACTGCTCATGTGTTTTGCTCTCCAGAAGATTGGGTTGTGTGAATTCTGAATATAAACAACACCAAAATCAACCTCAAATATTTACGACTTATTAAATCCATATGCAAGAAAAAAAAACCTCTGAGATGTGGACAGTGCAACTTAATAAAAGAGGGATGTTTCTCAGTATAAAATGCTGCACCAATATTATTAAATGTAGAGGAAAGATATTTGTATGTTAAAGGCAGACGATGCAGGACTTGATTTACTGTTTGTAAACACAAAATTTAATCTAGGCCCCTCCTCCATGGCACAACTACCGTTTTCATTTTAGAATAGGCTTAATCTGGTTGCCTTTTTGCCTCTATGATTTTTTGGTGTTGCATTTGTTTTTGTTGTTTTGTTTTTTGCAGCTTCGTGCCCAAAGGGTGGTGCCCAAAAATGTCCTGAAAACAGGAAAATTAAAAGGAAAAGAAAAAACACAAGGTCCCCGCAAATACAGACAGCAACACATTACAGTGATTGAGAGTATATACATTGTGTTTTTTTATTATTGTTGTTGTTTGTTTTGTTTTTTGTTTTTTACAGAAAATCCTGCATAATATACCTTTAATATGATGAATATCGACTACCACTTGCTACCACTTGAAGCAAGAATTAGCACACTGGATCAACTTCCCAACCCTGATCTAAAGACATACTGTTAACACTAATACTTGCACATAAATAGATGTCAGTTTTACATATCGTGTGTTTCTGTGTTTCTGCGATGTGGCTGTTCAACATCTGTCAGTCACTGAATCAGCTATCGGCAGGTATCAAATTCCATTAATTTTCCTCCCTTCTTATCACGCCAGAATTCCTGTATCATCGGGTCCCTGGGTGCACGCATACATAGAGTACATACAGCGTGCTATCTCACCTCCTCATATCCAATCTAAGAGAAATATTTGTATGTTGATAATGATGCAGGGTGCAGGAGAAATATGCCTGCACCTGAAACCGGCGAACAAATATAGAACACAAAGAGTCATGAGGGACTTCACAGACTTCGAGAGATCTTATATTCTCTTTGTCTCTTTCCGTCTCTCTATCTCAGTTTGTCTCTCCATCTCTGTCCCAGCTTCCTGCTCCTCCTGGCTCTACTCGTTCCATCGTTTTTAGGGTGTTTTTTTTTTCTACGTGCAGATGAAAAGGAGTGAAAAGAGCATTTGCACACCTGAGTGAATAGAGCTTGCAGGTGCGTGGGAGGAGAGCTATGGGAATCAAACAGGGTCTCTCTCTTTGTCTATCCCGCTCACTCGCTCACTCCTGGGGTGTTTTTACAGTGCTTGTGTTTGTACTGGAAACTTGTGGGTGTGCAAGAAGTGTGTGTTTACATGCATGAGTATGTGTGTGTGTGTGCTTTGCGTGCATTGCTCCAATTGTGAGCGCTGAATGCTCTTGGCTCCGGGTCTGTATTTAAAAACAACCCACAGGTTTCGGTTGACGCGACCTTTACTTGCAGATTGTTCAGTCCGATACAAACGCTTGGCCTGGCTCGCCTTGATGACCTCATCAGGTCTTCACGCAGCCTAACTCCAAACAAACCTTCTAAATAAACCAAAACAAACTGTGCTTCGCCGTTTGCGGTCACTGCAAGGCTGGCAGTAACAATAAACAGGCCCGAGGCCAGCACAGCAGCCGAGCAGGACAAAGACATAGCAATGACACACACACACACACACACACACTTAGAAACGACACTGAGGCACAAATGTAGCCATACTTGACTAAACACAAAATCCCACACAAGTAGCAAGAAGGACAAATCCAGGGACACACTGCAAAAAGTGGAAAGAATAAAAAGTATATTTGAATTTTGCTCAAAAAAGGGTCGTGACCGGAAGTGTGTTTAATCCCACAAAGGTCAAATCAGTGAAAAGACTTAAAGTTTGTCATCATCATCATACAGTTCCAGCGAAGTTAATTTGGATAAAACGCACTGGAATATACTAAAAACACAAGTCACATCTGGTCATCTTTTGCAGTGTAAGTCCTGTACTGTAGCCATCCATGGGCCGGATCACACACAAATCTCAAACCTAATTACTCTAAACACACCCACCCAATCATCACCATCATCACTGAAATAAACAAACACATTCAGGCACAATCAGAAATCAGCCAAGCAATCATAACACACCCCCCTCCCCCCAACACACACACACACACACACACACACACACAGCAATAAAGCACAACACACACGCCCATAATCACACCCCTAATCCCCAGCGCTGGCTCTGCCACCATGACTCACCGATGATGTAGTAGTCATGCATGCTCTTGAACTCGTGGCCCCACAGGTTGGGCGAGAACTCCTGGAACTTGATGGTAAAGCGACGTTCGCGGGTGGGCTCGTCGCAGGTCAGCACGATGTTGGGGGGGGCCCATCACCTCGCAGCGGTCCGCCTGTTCCCGTGACGACACGAGGTAGAGCTTGTAGAACTCGTACTCTGGCGTGGACCTGGCGGTGTCCAGAGGAGGGCAGATGAGGTCCAGCCGGTCCCCGATCTGAGGGTACAGAACGTAGCCCTTATCGTCCCCGAACCTGGAGGTTGGAAAGAGAAAGCAGAAAGAAAGAAAAGGAAGGCGGATAATCATTAATTTAAGTCTTCTGCTTCCTGCAATATAAACCAGTTCAGCACCACCTGTCCTTGCTGCTGAATGAGCAACAGGTGGGTCCTTTAGTTCTCTTATTTCTCCTACTGCTTTCTTATTCACTCCTTCAATGGGAACAGGTGCCTTTACAGAGGAACTGCTATGCAATCAACACAGCACACGTGTTTTACCACACAATCTCACACATTCTCAAGTGGTAAAGAAAAATGTTCATTTAAACACCAGTTGATGGTCCACATAGTTAAAGCCACCACCTACCCAAAGCAAAAATAATTCAGTATTCAGAAATGCATTAATTTCTGATGTTTTTTTCCTTCCTACCTTTCTCAGCTGCTCCACAGAAATGACCTTCAGTGAAGCAGTGGTCAAAGAATTGCTTAGATATTTTACTTCTGGGGGTGGATTATGAAACACTGTCCCCTCGGCACAGACATGTAAAAAGCCCTTATACCTCTGTTACATAGACAAGACACAGACTTATGTTGTTGTGGTTTTGTGTCTTTTTGTGGTAATTTTGTGTGTCTTCATTGTTGTTTAATCTTACTTATTTTGGTCTATGTGTAGTTATTTTTGTCTTTGGTTGTTTTTGCCTCTTTTTTTTTGTTGTTTTGTGTCTCTTTGTGCTGTTTTGGTCTCTTTGCAGTCTTTTTGTGCCTCTTTTTGTCTCTTTGTAGCCTCTTTGTGTCTCTTGATAGCCATTTTGGTCTCTTTGCTGTATTTTTATGTCTTTTTATAGTCCTTGTGTTTTTTTGTAGTCGTTTCAATTTGCTTAGTGGTCATTTTGAGTCTCTTGTCTGTTGGTACATATCTCCTTGAGATACATTTTGCATGTGAGCGGGCCTCTAACACTCTAGGCATCTGGGCCTGGTAGGCCTGTTCAGTAATACATCCATGCTTTCACTTGAGTAGTAGTAAAACCTTAATGTAGGAATACTCTTAGTTCCTTGCAGAAGTAGTATTTTTAATATGTACCTAGAGTACCAAAAGTCAATGTATTCATTATGCAGAAGATTTTGATCACTTAAAAATATCTCTGAAACCCGCACATACTGCAAAAAATGTAAGGTAAAGTAAACAAAAAGACTAGCAATGTATACACACTTGAATATATGCAGGGGAAATGGAAGTCAAATATTGTAAACAACAAAACATCAACAAAAACTTTCCTTTTCTGCAGAACTTATTTTCTTTCTTTTTTTCAGCTTTAATGTTTGGAACTGAGAACTGAAGCATGTCTGTCGAGGAAAAAAAAGGCAGACAACTATCACCGCAGATCAGCAGAACGAAGCTGCCAATGCAAAATCTCAGATATGTACAGTTAATTAGTTTTCTAATTAGCTGTTTTGATGTCTGTCATCGTCGTCTGATATGAATAATGTGCAGAGTGTTTGTTTATAGCCTAGCTGACGATTTGACACCTGTCACATATGGGGAAACCTGCAGCCTGAGGTGATTCTGACACTAAATTCAACTTGGGTATGGTTTATTATCGTCATTACAATTCCACATTAGCTTTTTCAGTAAATAGAATTGCTCTTAATGTTGTTTAACGGCTGTCCTGGGGTAAACACTGCAGCAGGTTTTGAGGAAATATTTCATGTGAAAATTGAAATGAATTCTGCATATCAGCAAAACCCAAATTGGTCAGTTAAAAGGCGACATGAAAAGTGTGTTTTGCAGTATGGAGGGCTGGTGGGCTCGCTCTGGCTGCACAGAGCAGACAACATAAAACACAGCAGTCAGAGGGGCATAAACTCAACACATGACTCAAACTCTGTCATTCCCCTCACAGCACAGGGCCATCTCCTACTGATAAGGCCAAACACTGTGAGTTACCACCTTGCTCCTGAGGCCTACGATGACTTTAATGCTAGCATGCATGGCTAACAGTGGGAAATCAGAAAATAGTCTATGCACGCCCATGGCGACTTTATCTCGGGTTAAAATAAATGTCACTACTGGCAGAAAGAAGCAAAGTGTTTATAGTAGTAAAAGATGAAAAGGAGGAGGAGATTTGCTGGATTTTCTCGACTGTTAGCATTCTCACAGAATGTTAAGTGACACTTTGATGTTTAAGTGGGAGGAAGCAAAAGCCTGTAATGCTAAGAAGCCCATTTTCTGTTACCTCTGACTCAGACGCTGCTTCTGTTTCCAACAAATCCACATGAACACTTGGGAGTCACAGCACTCAAACCTGCTTAATTATTCTCTCTGTTCTGCTGTCAGACAACTGTTTGACCATTAAAAAATAAACAATGCAGGATCACAAAGCATGAATTATGTTGCATAACTGTGCTGTTAAAACGACTAAATAAATCCTACTAGTGTCACATTAGCAACAAATTACATTTTCATTTGTCTAAATGGGCTAAATCAGTGACTATTTTCCTTCAGGCTTCCCCTTGAAAGATGAAACAAAAATCATGTTATATTAGGTAGTATCAACAGGGGCTTTCATTGTGAAAAACATTACCTTTCTTTCCATGTTTCTCATTAGCTTTATTGTCTAAATTAAAGATGTATTCTACTGCACTTCCATGAAGTTGAGAGACATTAAATTGAAGCTAGGCAGGCTGAGATATCGTGACTTCTGGTCTCTAGTGTGGGTTAAGCTCCATAAACACACGATCCTACATTTCCCACAATGCAAATTTATAGCATTTTTGTTCGACCTTCACTGCCTGGTAAATGCCCACATCTGTAAAACTCCACTCCAACGGTTTTAACATAGGCTTCCCATTAAAATATTGAGGTCTCCAAGCATAAACTCAGCTAGCTGATGACATCACTATGACATCAGCACACTTCAGAAATCTCCCTCAAGAGCCACAAAACACATAAAACTATTTTCACAGGCTGTGTAGCTGATTCACATTTGTAGAATCTGTGGAAGGCAACTTTGTCTAAACTGCGATGTTTAAGTTTTTAGACATTAAAGACAAAACGCTCTCCCACAATATTGACAGTGAGCACAAGATGAGTTTTTGAGCATTGCTCATATCAGATCATCTCCGTCTTTGTTCTTACATCATTCAGTGTTTGGCTTCTCAGTTTTCCTCCTGGACATGCATGCACACTTTGTTAGCTTGGCTAAAAACAAACAACACAGCAATATTAGGCTCTGACAAGTGAATTTAAAGCATAAGTGCCTTAAACCTGCATTCTTTCTAATGGCCAGCAGGGGGCAACTCCACTGGCTGTGAAAAGAAGCCTAATGGTCAAGAAGTCTATGAGAAAATGACCCTACTTCTCACTACATTAATTACCTAAGTAAACAGTTTCAGAACAAATGTATTGTTTAATTTGTGCATTGCTTCAAGTCATCAATACAGCATATTGTTGGTTTTGTAAATAATGCTCCCATTTAGAGTAAAATAAACAGTAAAGCAGGATATGCTTTATTTTGTGGTTAATGTATTATTTGATTAGTGGCTACCACTGCAAGCTATGTGTTTTGTAACCCTTTGTAACATTTTGTAACATTTTGGTCACCTCAAAAAGGTCTTCTCCAACATTAGATTGTACTAAAAGATACTCCATCTTGGTATCCAAGCTAGCAAGCTAACACTAGTTGGTGATGGCTTAGCTCCACTCTCTTGTCCAAATATGGTCACTTCTGGCTTCAAAAACCCAGCATGTAACGGCCAAAAACCAAGACGGCCTAAACTAAATGTCACAGTTCTTCTAATATATAGTCTATGCCAAAAACCTATATTATAGATTACTTAAAATAGGCTTATATGCTGCATAGCTTTCATAGTTGTACTGGAATGGTAGTGTTGCTGAACACACTTTATAAAACAACATTATGTGCTAAAGAACAATATCTGGTTATACAGAACAAATTATTAGAGCTTTAAGAGGAGGAGACAGAGGAATTTTTGAGTCTGTTGTGCCTGCATCTTTCTGACCACATCCTCCCACACAGGCTTGGGCTAGCTCTTAGCACTGGGAGGTAACGGCTTTAAACCTGCTGTAAATTGAGATGTAAGCTTTATCTGTTGGTGTGTTTGGCTGCTGGCGTACACCGGAGGGGAACTTGAGAAAGCAGACTCGAGCGGCGGAGAAGCTTTAGCTGAGGCGGGCCCAGAGGCCTGCCGGGAAGCCACTGTTCCACTTCTCATTACCCAGGTCACTCGGGGTTATCAGGCAATACTTAGACTGGAGAGGTAGGCACTCAGCTTCACTCAACACACATACACATACACACACACACACACACACACACACACACACACACACACACACACACATATTTCACCTTCCTGTCGGCTGCAGACAGGCGAGCACATGCACTCACACCATTTATAGAGTATGAACTGTAAACATAGTGGTGTTTCCTGAGGCGTCTGCTGCAAAGCCTAAACAGAAAAATCTATTCCACACACACACACACACACACAGGCACACACAAATGCCCTCCTGCTAAACACAAAAGGTTTGCCCAAACACATCCACCCACATCCAAACACACAGGTTTAGTTTTCCCTAAACATGAACACTAAAACCCACTCTCACACACACACATACATTCTGACACACATGTGCACACGCACACTCTTATAAAAACAAGCACCTTTTGCTTCCTGCATGACGCATTCTGTGAGTGTATCTGATGGTACCCTGAGTCACAGTCGAGCTGCATTGCAGAATGGCAGAGCAAACACACATACACACACACGCGGGATGGTATGAGTGTTAAGGTAAAATGCCACCGGGCAGGTGCAGTGCTCGAAAAAGAAAAGAATGAAAGGAAAGAAAGAGGGAGAAATCAGTGAGGTGTGAGAGAGGGAGGGGAGTGGAAAAAATATTGAACATGTCAGGCGAGGTATGTAGCAACAACAAAGAAATGTGGTGAACAAGCAGAAAGGAAACAGAGACAAAACACTCCACAAGTCCTTAAAATATCCCATGGAAGAGGAGGAAAAGATAAATGAGAAGGATGGAGGATGGAGGAAGAAAGAAGAGAAGAAGGAAACTGGCAGCAAATTCCAGCGCATTCCTGCAACAGAACTCAATTTTCTGATAGGCTCCATGTTCAGGGTGTCAGATTTGCTGAGTTAACCCAGGTTAACCTGGTGTGTGTGAGTGAATGATGGTGTGTGTGTGTGTGTGTGTGTGTGTGTGTGCACTGTAAACAGCATGGGGGTAGGAACACCTTGCCCCAAATCTAATCATGTGGTAGAGCAAGAAAAGTAGCATTTATCTCGGGATTCACACTTTCTCTCTCGTCTGTGTGACGCCCTCAGTGTCAACAAACCTGGACTCCATTCAAAAGGTGATTTATGATCGCTCACATGCAGTTTTTTTTTCTGGAACTGGATGTAACAAATCCATGTTGATTGTCTTTACCCCAAAACCTGCTGCTGGCATGTTTGATTAGCATGTTTTTTAAAGAAAACTTTCTAAAAATATACAGTTTATCATAGACAGAAGCTGTAACAATATGCATCATTGTCAACTGTCATTTTCAACTTTCCTACAAATATTCATTGAAAATCAGACTGAACTGCGGGCTGTTTACACAGAGCAGAGAGGAGAGGAGAAGAGAGGTTAGAAAAAATAAATTATCAAAGAAATGTAATTTATTCATTAATTTATTATCCTTAACCTTTTATCCAAACTCGGGTCACAGGGGAAATTCAATTTAGCTTTGTTATATGATGTATGGCATTATAATTGTGTTATACTGCACAAAAGATATCTGAGTTCTACCATTTCTAGCCAAGATTGTGTTCTCACCAGGGCTGTGTGCACAACTCATATACTGAAGTGAAAAGCAAAGCCACAATGTGTAAACTGAGACAGGAGAAAAAAGGCCCTGAAAGTGCTCGGGCTTCAGAGAGTTAAAGTCCAGACTGAACGTTCAGCCTTGTGAGGTTCACATTGCTGCGATGCTGTGAAACACACTTCCAGTAGAAAAGTGCAGAAGAGAGGCGAGGAAAGTGAAGTGAGGTGAACTTATAAACAACTTTATGGAGTTCGTCTGTGACCACATCTAAATAAATCATCCCATTCAGACACAGCCCAGAGCAACGCTACGTTTTCTCTTTCTTTTTGGCCACATTTTGCTCTGAGAGAGACACTCTCTGTCTCCCAGTGTCTGCTTCTTCTCCCCCATCCTCTCTCTCTCATCTCTGTCTGCCTGTCCACTCTCTCCCTCACTCCCCTTCCCTTTTTCTCAGCCGTTAACAATAGATCCATTCATGTGGCCACACTTTGAAACATGGCGTGGGGGGTTGGAGTGGGCCAGAGGTGACACTGAGGGGGGAAGAGGAGAAAGAGGAGGAGGAAGAGGAGTTGGAGGGAAGGGGGGGAGCTTTCCTCTCTTTTCTTTTGCGAATCTCTTTTATGAGTGCAGAAACATCATTTTCTCAACCCAAGCGTTGCCCCGCCGCGACCCCTGAGCTGAGCTGAGAAGACTCAAGTGTCAGTCTCCCTGACCTCCCCCCTGACCTCTTACACCTCCTGCTTCTCCACTCTCTCTCTCCCACCCTTTCAATGCAGTTGTCAACAAAGAAACTTAGAGGGAATTAATCACAAATTTCTAATAAAATTAGAAAAACAAAGAGGCAAGCAAAGGCTTCCAGGACGCCATGTGTGCATTTTCTGTGACCTCGATGTGTGTGTGTCTGTCTTTTCTCTTGTCTATCTGCATGCTGTCTGCAGTTGTACCTGCTCTGGGCGGCATATCGGACAGCTCCAACATTTCCCAGATTCCACAGCGGCAACCTGAGCCGTGTCCGGACCAAAGCCGGGCACACAGGTGCAGCCCGCAAAGAGGGTGGGGTGGGGTAGGGGGGGGCAAGGGAGGTGTGTGTGTGTGTGTGTGTGTGTGTGTGTGTGTGTGTGTGTGTGTGTGTGTGTGTGTGCCAGTGTATGTCTGTATGAACATGAGAATATGAAGGGGAAGGCGGGGTTGAGGGAAGGAGGACGAGTGTGAGAGAAAAAACGGAGAGATGAAGAGAATAAGGCGCGAGACAAAAGAGAGATTCAAAGTGTTAAAGCATCAAAACAAACACATAAGGACAAAGAGAGAGCAGGGCAGATTGCAACAGAACATAATGTGGAAAAAATAAGTGCAAGAAAACAAACAGAAGGAGGATGAAGAAAAGGGAGAGGGAAGGACACTGTAGCTGGCAGAGAGCACAAAATAAACTAAAATCAAATCAGCGTGGTGGATTTACTCGCATCAACTTTGACCTCCCCCCCCCATCCTCCGAGGGGGTTTTGTCCTTGAGCTAACCACAACCTGGAGCGAGCGGGAAGCCAAGGAGAGACAGCAAAGGACCGATCTATTAGGGAATAATAAACGATGGCGGTATTCGTTTCTGTGGCGGGGGAGATTTATGGCGTCTCCTGCGCATAAAGCTGTCTGCACTAATCTCATGGTATACACAGCGTAATCACACACACAGGGGCCCTGAGTGCGTCCCCCCCCCCCCTTTAATGTACACACGCTGTCAGACGCACGGCAGGGGAGCACGCACTCTAAAGAGCAGCAAACCGATCGGCTATGGGAGGAATACACACTGTATGGGACAAGCGTGCATGCACACACACCCGCTGAGCTGCAACACCTGCAGGCCATCTAGTAGCTGTCTAAAGTAAATCCGCTGGGTCTCATTTGCAGAAGAGGTGCTTTCCAAAGAATGCAACAAGAGCAAACGCACACACACACACACACACACACACACACAGCGGAAAATGTCCATTTCGAACATGTCATTTAAGCCCACATGGAATCTTTAAACCTCATTTTTGAAATGAAAATTCTGCGCCATGATTTAATTTATTCCAACGCTCCTCCATTTGCTTTAATGAATTTCCTTTCAAACAAATGTTAAAGTCTTGAAGAATAAGAAGAAATGACTCCTCTAGTATGAGGGAAATGATTCAAGAGATTTGGAAGTGTAAAATTATCTCACTCCACTGACAGACTGTTTTACCTACTTTAAGAAAAATATTATTCCAAGCCTCAGCGCTGGATTAAATCACTTGCTACGACAGAGATTTTTCGCGGAGCACCCACACAGAGCGGGGACTGCAGCGGCTATCATTTTCCACTGTTCTGCTGTAGCAATCAGCCCTCCTATATGCTGTGCAGCCCAGAAACGCCAGCCATATATAATGTAAAACATATGGCCGGGAGTATATAAAACATGAATCCACCTAATGCACAATCTCTCTTTGACACAGTATTTGTAGGAATCAAACTGACCTGTTGTGCTCCACACATCCCACCTACATCTTCAGCCTGCTGCTCCATCTGATAGGTTTACAATAAAAGATTCAGGAGCTTTTAAATTTTACTTGTGTTGTGTACTTTTATCTTGACCTCATATTTGATCGCTCCTTTAATCGAAAGGAGCTTTTTCTATGCTGCCACAGTCTGTTTGAAGTCCATTTTGCAGCTTGAACTCGAGGCCCTTGCATCAAAAAATGCTATTCTCATCTGTAGCCGCATCAGCGTGTGAGGTCATACAATGAAATATTACTGAATTAAAAGTATGCTCATGTTTTTACATAATCATTTAGTCATATCTGTCTGAGAGGATTAAATTGTTCATTGAAAATTCACAAAGAAGTACCTCCACTGCAACTTTATGTAACGCTCCAGTAAAAGGACATTTTCCAATTCCTGTATTATCTTTGGCACAATATTTGTCATCTTAAGCTGTTCTCGGAATTAATAATCAATGATCATAATTTAGTTATTTGAAATCCAGCATCAAGCAGACACTGCAGCTTCCATCAGTGCACAGGGCAGACAGACGGTTTTAAAATATCCATAATCATTATTACTGTCTTCATTAAAGAACCATATACCCTGGAGAAGAGCTGCAGAAAGTGGTCTTTGACTGTGTGTATAGAGCTGGAGAGGGATAGAGATACATTTGTGCGAAATAGAGGGAGACGGAGAGGGGTTAGGGAGAGACAGAGAGGGGGAAAGAGAACTATAATGTAAATTGATGAGAGTTTGAGTCTCTCTAGAAGGCATGGCCCAGATACCTCCGAACATTTCTATTATGGATGAAATGGTGGAATGGATGTGAGTTCAACAGAGGGGAGTTAGAGGGAGAAAGAAAGTTACATGCTGGGTTTTTGTTTTGTATAATATCATCTGATTTGTTAAAAAGAATGGACGTAAACAACACGTTTTAATTTAAATTCTTCAAGATTTACCTACTATCAGGCAAGTCAGCACAAACGTATCCTGCAGAGCCAAACTTTGCTAAAACATGCACAATGTTATTTTACTTTCTAATGAAGATTCTAGAGTTTTCAAAAGATTTTTTGTTGTGTATAAAATGATGCACCAAACATGGAATATTACCATTTGATGAAATAGTCCAGTCATAAAAAAACATAAGGTTGAGATTTAAAACATCATGAACTTCTATAAAGAGCTTCTTTGACATTGTAGGCGTAATTTAGTTATTTTTTAACCTTAAAGCTGCACTCATTAATTTTTTTTTGGATAAACAATGGATCAAATGACTGTGTGTAATGTAATAGAGGTTATTCATTATCTGTACAAACAGACATCTGCATGTGAAAGCACAATCTGTAGGCAACAGCATAAGAATTCAGAAGTATCAAAAGTGTTCTGGTTTCCATTCTGAACAGTATTGACCAATCATGTTGCTCATGGTATGGATGACAGAGTGCCAATTCAGGGAGCCAGCTTATGATTGAGAGCCGCACAGAAAAAAATCTGTCACGGTTTGTCCACCCAAATTGCTAACTTTAGCTAACAGAACTACCATTGATGACGAAGTTGCCATGTTTCGACACGTCATTCCTTACTTCCTGCCATTGTCCCTGGGGCTGCACTTTGAGTAAGTGCGGGGTAAACAGTTAATGTGGAGAGCAAAATAGTCGGAAAGCATTGGCTGAAATGCAATCTTGGAACTCATCCGCTAACATCTGGCAATAATTTAGCTTTTTATCAACTTTTTAAATCTGCATTAATTTGCAGGTATCTGTTTATAGAGATTTGCAAAAAGGTAATCTGGACCTAAAACACTTAACAAAGTATTGATGTGTGCTTCTAAAGCTGCTAATCAGACTGTAAACAATGTCGGGCACATTGCAAAGAAAGTCTTGGACCAGATATCTGTTATTCAGGAAATAGTTGCCATTGCCCCCAGAGGCTAAATTGTCATCAATCGATAGCTGATGTGTTCAGAGATTGGGTTGTTCACAGTGATGAACCCACAGAGAAGGATCACTAATTACACAGTTCTTCTAACTGTGTAATTGGTGAACCTCGACCTCATTTCCAACCAGGAAGCTGTTATCAGCATAAAAAAACTCTGATGAATCGATTACCTTCACAGGACCAAGAAGCAGACAGATAAGTTGGCAACTAGCTGGTAAACATAATGTGACACCCAGCAGCCAAAGAGCCAGATATTTCCCTCAGGAGTTGGTGGAGACCAAAAAAGAGCTAAAACGACAAAAACTGCTTAAAATGAATGAATAATTTGCTAACATATGTACCATTACAAGGTGATGATATTTCAGTTTGTTCTATTGCCTCAAAGTAGCCAAAAAAGCAAATAATGCAGCTATAGATTTAAATATATGGAGATAAAAGGGGAATTTTGGATGTGTAAGGGCTAAATAGAAAAAAAAGGAAAGACCGAATGAGAGATAAGCCAACTATAAAGAGCAGCGTGAACAAGAGGAGAAGAGCACAAGGTTGATGTAAAGTCGGTGATCGCTGGAAAGCCCTCAGGAATGTTGGTGGTGAGAAACGACAACGGCGGTAATAGTTTCCATATGGTGAGAGAAGGAGGGAAAGAGGGAGGGAGAGATAGAGGGATGAGAGGGAAAATGGAGGTGGAGAGAAAGGTAGAGAGACACTCATGGTGTTCAGGAGGGAGAGGGAAAGATGGGAGATGGCAGTCAGCAGGTAGGGATGCAGAGCCTTGTTTGAATAGTTAGTTGGCATCATGGGACTTTGAAGGTAACTGTGTCCTTGTCGTCACACACACACACACACACACACCACACACACACAACACACACAACACACACACACGTCCTCCTGTCCAGAGGCGGTCCAGAATGCTGCAGCGTCTGTGTCACATCCAGTACATATCACACCCGGCGTAACCACGGAGACACAGGATGGAAGCACGCTGGATGCCTTGGCATTTACAAAGAGCACGTACACACACAGACAGACACACACTGTGTTTGTCTGTCCTGCAAACACACACACACACACACACACACACACACACACACACACACACACGCTCTTCATCTCCCTTGTTGCTGCGTTCCTGCTGTGTTCAGTACATTCCATATGATACAATGCAGCAGATGAGCGTATCACATTATGTTGAAACTTGTAGCTGCACCATGAAGAGAAACTCAAACTAACTAACCAACTATGGAGAAAGACTTCTTCTCCTCTTTGAACAAAGCTGAACAACGCATCCATATTCAGGTCAACCGAAACTTTTCTCAAGCAAACATCTCCCTCTCTCTCTTTCCTGATCGCTCTCTCATTTGCATCCTCGTTCCTGTTTTTTTGTCTTCATGTTTCTGCTCCTGCATCTGCTGCTCAGAACTTTTGTTCGTGGTTTCTTTTGACTCCCTCCAAACATTCACTAGAAGTGCTCTATATTCTATCTCGTGTCTCACTGAGCCTCACCCATTGCTCCATTTCTCATTTCTCCACTCCTCTTTACCTTTCTTCTCTTCACCATTTTTATTTTCTCTCCACATGTCACCTCACTTGTTCTGAGCTTTGCTTTGATTTTAGTTTGTTTGAAAATGCTTTAGTGATGCAGAAATGGAATAATAATGTGTAAAACAGCCGGATACAAGTATAAGCCAGGAAAATGTGTTAAAACAAATGATTCAATAATTGCATGTTCATTTACAGTGCACTTTAAAATCCACAGTATGGTACCCTGGGGCATTTTAGGAACTTTTAAATCTCACCGACTTGCTTCAGATGAATATTTATTTTCATATTGTTAATGTTCTGCTTTGGTATGGCATTTTTGCTACAGCTTGGTACTTTTACTGTATTTTAAGCATTAACAGTTATTACTGTTCTTCGGTATCGTTAAGTAGTTTTATATATGCAAGTCTCTGCAATATCATAAACACAAGCTGTCACAGTTCTGTGAAAACTGCATCTCCAAAATATCAGCTTTTCTTGAGGTAATACAAGCATCTGTTTACAGCTTTGTGGCATATTTCATCAATTGTTTATTGTAAAAAATTGAGATTGCCATGTCTTTTTTTTTATTTTTATCATAAATGAGGTGTAGTGGCTATATAAATACTGATCTAATGTGAATACTAATCGGGAGGGTCTTAAAGATACAGGCACTAAAATGGAGTGTTTCAGACACGGGAAAATCTAAATCCCCGAATTTGACATATTAATCTTTAAATCAATAGTCATAGCCTGCAACTATAAACACTGATTAGTCTTATTATTGATTGATTGATTGATTGTTTTTTATAATCTTTTCATCAACAAAATGTCAGAAAATAGTGATAAATGGCAATCCACAGTCCCCAGAGCCCAATGCAATGCCTTTAAATGGCTAATTTTGTCAGACCAACAGTCCAGAACCTGAGATATAATATCATATTCAATATTAAAGACATTGAATTCAAAATGATAATAAGCAGTGGACCATTTTAGAAGCAGGAACAAGCAAATACTTGTCCATTTTCCTTTCATTAATCACTTATCAAAACTGTTCCGTCCTGTTCCTCCGGTCTGAAACTTGAATATTTTGTCATTCTGACTAATGTTGGCACATAACATTGGCAGTATTTCATGCTTCTGTCTGAAAATGAGCCTGATGACATGCACTAACCAGCAGCCATGAAGCCACAGTGGAGATGTTGTGTCCTAACTGAAGGAACTGTTCCACCGTGAAACCAAACCGTTTCTCTGGGGGGCCATACAAACCTAAAATCATACTTTTCACATACCTCCTCATAGCTACAGTAACCCCCATCTCTTTCTTTTTCTGTTCTCACTCCTAAACCATCTCTAACCACCATTTCCTCCTGCTCCTGTGTCTTTCTTTTTCCTCCCCCTCTTCTCCACATTTTCAGCATGTACTCCGGATGATTTGCGGCAGTCTGGATTGGGCCCATTAAGGTGGTCTAGCGGAGGTGTGTGGTGATCGAGCACCGCGGGTCCTGACAACTCTGTGCGTGTGTGCGCACATGTGTGTGTGTGTGAGCGAGAGACAGAGGGGACGAGATTGAGAGGGCCCCCCCAGTTCACAAATGGATACACCTACGCATGTGAACCCCTGAACAGAGGCTGAAGGAGACCCTTGAGACGGACAGAAAAAAAACACATGCTGCAGAGCCCCTATAACTCCCAGTGAGGTCTTTAGTGTGTTTAAGTATATAGCTCATGCTGACATATATGCACAGACATACATGGATAGTGGCAGCTGGTGTGGGAAAAGTCTTTGAGCTTCAACTCATTCACTCCAACCACCACACTAATTTAATTAGGTCACACAGGGCTCTGGAGGACTGAAGGTTATAATGCATGCAGTGGCTCTCATTCTCTATGCTTCACACACACATGAAAACACACACACAGAAAGAGAACCATCCAAGAGCCGTCCCTCTGGGAGTGAAGGAGTGAGGTGAAACGCTGACCTGCCAGTGTGGGTCACCTACATCTCCAAAGCTCCCCGTATGTGTGTGCGTGTTTCCACAGGCGTTCATGCATGTAGGCGTTCTCAGGAGGGTCCCCTCTCCCCATGTGTGACCCCCATTGGGCCGTGCATGTGTGTGTGCATGTGTGTAGGCTCAACTTTGCTTCGGAGAGGCCACAGGGGGCAGGGAGTCTGAAACTTTAGCTAAAGGCGACTCAACTTAAGCTCAGTCAGGCCACGGTGTCAGGAGAGCAGTGTAATCCATAGGGGGCCCCTAGGGGCCACCAAGTATGCAGGGCTCTTGGGACACTTTTCAAGCTGTTGACTGTGTGAGTGAAAAAGCATGCAAATAGTATATCCCTGTTTGTTTGTGTGTGAAAAGATAAAGCTGGTGTTACTTTATATTCTTTTTAATGTCAACAAATCCCATGAAAAACGACAAAAACCAACAATGCCTAAAGGTTGCAACTCATTTTCCCTTTCTACTTTCCACAAAAGACATTCACAAATATATAGTTAATCATTCCATAGAACAGCTGGGGACTGTAGTTTTTAGCAAATGTTACTCAAACAGGAGTAAATGGTGCATTTGCCAGGGACTATTTTCAGCTGTGGATTAATGCACATTTTCTGCTACATTTGTGGCAAGATGATGTTTACACAAGCATCATGCTGATATTTACAATAATATTACTATCTGCAATGTTCCAACATGTGATTTGGATTTTTGGCTCCATGATACTACAACAGCAAGTCCAAAAAAGTTGGGACACTGTGTAAAATGTAAATAAAAACCTGAGAAATCAGAGTGTATATCTACAAAAACAAATGTTCAATTTCAACATTAAATATACAGTTTATACTATACTCAGTCAGAGTCATTATCTTAGGTCATGTGAGTTGGTTAAGTAATTTGGCAACCTAGCCGACGATTGTTTCCACTCGAATAGAGTTTTGTTAGTAATAGCATTAGCAAGCAAGCTAATGTTGCACACTGTCGGCACTCTAGGGGAGCTGAAAAGAAGCTATGCACTCAGGGGTATGCATAAATGTCATATCCTTGCAATTCGGATTCAAATCACAGACAAATCCACAGGCTGTTAGAGGCAGCTGAGAAAGTCTGTGAAGGTCTCCGTTTTTAAGCTACACTCCATTCACACGTTGGCAATTGCTTGATTCATCATATTTAAATTACCTTACATGGCACCTTTATGTTTATGAATAAAATAAGAAATATCTATGGGTTTAGGTTAAGGATAGGGCTAGTTTATGGTAAGGGAATTATTATACCCCAAAGAAGGTTTTTTCATAAGGATATAAGTCCAAGGATATATGTGTGTTTGCTGTGTGTATCCCAACAGGGGCCTTGTGTATCTGCAGCAGTGCTTAATCCACCATTCGAAATGGGAACCTGGCTTCCATTCGGTTTCCCCCACAGGCTCCGAGGAGTGCTACCCGACTCCCAGACTCTCAGCTACTCCGACTCCACTGGAACGCATCTTGAAGCGATTTGGGGCTCAAACCCTCTGCTGCTCCCTCTCTTTTTTTCCCTTCTTCTTTGGCTCTCCAACCCCCCCCCACCCCACCCTAACGCCTCCTCCCGTTCTTGGCAGAAGGAAGCTTTAAAGGCTTAGGGGAAAGCGCTGGAGCGGCAGTCCCGGCTCGACCCAGGGGTTGTGGAGCCCCGCGGTAAAATCAACAGTTAGCCTGCTGCAAGAGCGGGGAGTCCGAGCAGTCAGGGAGGGAGGGATGCGTCCAGGAAAGTAGGACAGACAGGGTCTAGGGCTAGCTGACGGCTGCCTCAATTGCAAACAGGCACATATAAGTGCAATCACATGCGCGCGCACACACACACACACACACACACACACACACACACACACACACACATGCCCGCACACAAACATGCTGAAAGAAAAAGCCTCCAGGTCATCAAAAATCCTATTCACTCCCGTCAGGATATTGAAGTGTGTCATGCCAATATTTCAGTGCTGATAGGTTTGCCAGAATGTGTGTGTGTGTGCGGAAATGTGTGCATGGCTGTGTGTGGGCGTGTGCTTGAGCACGTCCGTGCACGCACCTCGCCACTTCTCTCCCACTTTATTTTCTAAAGAGTGGCTTTTTCAAAAGTCGCCCGGGTAGTTTCAAGGGGCCTGTCTAATTCATGCAGGTGAAGTGTTTTAAAGTTCCATTCCCCGTTTACCTGCGGGGCCTGAAGAACACACAACAGAGGTGTTGAAATAACACCTCCTCCCCCTCCCTCCCTCCTTCTCCCTCACTTTTATCACAACTTCTATCCTTTTGTCCTTCACTTTCCTCCGCACCTGCCTCCTCCCACTGCACTCCTTCTCTTTCTATCCATCTTTTCCTTATCCCTCCTTCTCTTTCCCTGCTCCTTCGCTCCCCACCTCCCTCCCTGCTCTCTTTTTACCTCATCCATCCCTCATCCTCCCTCTCTCTCTCTGCCTCTCATAGTGTTTGAAGCAGAGTGTTTGTCTCTAGGGCTGGATGATTGACAGCTGAGAGAGAGCCAGGCAGCTCTCTGGTGACAGATAAGGACTTTGGCTCTATTACTCACTGGGTCCCACAGACACACAGACACACACACACACAAACACACACACATATAAACCCTCACCCATCCTCCCACATGCACACAGATTCACTTACTCGCCCGCGCACATACACACACACACACAGAAACACACACCCCGGGTCCCATGCTGCTCCCACAGTTCGGCAGGGAGCAGACAAACCTATTTGCATTAGGAAGCAGCGTGTAAAATAAATAAAGAATCGGATGAATCGAGGAATAAATAGACAGGCTGGGGATGAGTATGACTGATTTGCAGTGTGTGTGTGTGTATGTGTGCTCTCTTTTTCAACCTCTTGGCTCCCGAGTGGGGAGAGCAGCAGTGCAGCAAAAGAAACACCCTGCACACCCTGTTGAACACACACAAATATAAACGCACACACACAGTCAAATATACATGAAAAGATTCTACAAAGCCCAAATCATTATGGTAATGAAAAATGAAAGGGTCTAAAAATACTGTTTTATTCCTCCCTTTGTTTCGGGGGAACTCCAGAGAGACCACTGTCTGACAATGAGAGAGGGAAAGACGGAGGAAGAGAAGGAAAGATAGTTTTCCTTCAATCTGCTTCTCCATGAACATCTCCCTCTCCAGCCAACCAAATCTCTGGATTGCAAACACTCTCCTTTCTTCAAAGAGAGGAATTGGATTGAGTGCAACTGGTTCAAATTGGGTGCATGTTTATGTTCTTGGCAAAAAAAAAAAAGAAACCTCAGTGACTAGTTGATTGACAGCTAAAAGTGAGAGGGAGATGGTGAGAATGAGAGGCAGCAGGCGCATGAACAGGTGCAACATCAGATAGGGAGAGGAAAAAACAGAACAAGAGCAGGAAAAGAGAGCAAACGTGGAATTAAAGGGAAAACACAGAGTGAGTTCAGTACTTACGTAAGTTTGTGCAATAGTGAAAAATAGGCTGCAAATTTTGTGGAAGGGAACGAGATGCAGAAGAAGGAGGAGAGAGTGATGAAGGGAAGGAGGGGTGGATGAAAGACTGTGAGATGCCACGCTGGGTTACAGGTGTGTCAGGGAGTCGAAAATGAAGTGAGAGATGGAAAAAAGGGAGGAATAATTAGGCTGACCCCTGGCAGAGCAGCGTGGCAGGTGAGAGGACGAATGGAGGGAAAGCGATGGGGTGGAAAGACGGATGGAAGGAGAAGAAGGGTTGAAGGCAAGGACGCGGCGACATAGCGGGGGGAGAGAAGAGGGGGAAAGGAGAGGAAAAAGGCTAAGGCATGACTAAAGAGATGGCAAGCTCAGCGTGAGAGAAAGAGGGAAGAAAGGAGAGGAGGGCAGCCTGGAGGACGGAGGTTTAAAAGTGAGTGGAGAGAAAGAGGAGGAGGAGGTGACAGAGATAGACGCAGAGCATGAAAATGGCCTTTGTCATCCCTTCTCAAACACAGAGACGAAGACAAAGGGAGCGTGAGCGCGAGTTGCTTTTTGCAGCATCTCTTAGATGACAATAGCTATTTGTCTCCTCATCAGAGAGCCGGAGAGGAGAGAGAAGAAAGTACAGAACGCACCGTTCTTCATGTCCCTTCCTCCTCACTCGCTTCTCATCTCTGTCCTCCTCAATCTCGCTCCTCAAGCTCCACCCCTCCCCCGTCATCCCTCTCCCCACGCCCCTTAGTTCTCCCTTTGCACGCCATGGATCTAAATAACTCAAACTCGGGGGACCTCCACAACCCCCCCATCCTCCCTCATTTGGGGTTAGAGGTTAAGGGTCACGCTTGAGTGCTGATGGTGCATCCTGCCAGACAAAGCAGATTAACACACACACACAGGGCGAGCGGTGGTATGTCAGCCCTCTAACCCCCCGCGCCCAGCTTGATCCCGAGCCGCCGTCTCATTGGGTGAGATAGTATCATATGTTGCAGGTTGCACCAATGAGAGGTCAAGGCCTCGATTGTGTGTGCGGTCAGCGGTCAAACCGACTCTTGCCACGGGCGGTGATGTCACAAGTTAGTATTCATGGAGGACAAATTGCAGATAAAACACAGGGCGTCATTTGGTTTCTGGTTTGCTCTGTGCTTTCTTCCTCATGTTTGACATTCAATAAGCAGGAAAAACATGTTTTCATGCATTGGTCAATTTTGAGATTTTAGGCTTGTTTGCTTTTTTAGCATATCGTCTTTCAGACTAAAACTCACATTAAAGGTTTTACTTGATTACACTGTAAATCTGTGTCTGCGGGCTTCTCCTTAACCCTAAAGTAACAGTAGATATTGCCTCATTTGCATATTTAATTATTTAAGATGTAACTTGTAATAAAAAAAAGAATTGTCTTATTGTATTTAATAAACTGGGGACGTTTCATGCTGTTTTTTTATTTTATTTTATTTTTTTTACCCTTTTCACTTGGTGTTACTTGTGTCTTGAAGATTTTTAAAATACAAATCTTTAAAGGCCATTTTTTCTCAAACTCCGAGCCAGGAATCTGCACTTCAGTAACACTTACATACTCTAAACTTGTTCAGTTTCAGTCCTATCTACATTCTGAAGGTTTTTACAGAGCTGTGTGTTCATATATTATTCATACAACATTTCATTCATAAAAACACAGACAATTTATTTTTATGGCTGTTGACAGTACTTTATGGAGTGATAAAAAACATATCAAAAATTCCCTCTGTAAAAAAACTTTTGACTGAAGAAGAGAAGATTTTTGAACCATTCAATGCTCAGACTTCTGTTCTGGAAATGTATGAAAATTAGCTCATATTTAATTAAATAATAACTTGTTTTCTTATGTAAACACACAGTAATCGACTGGTGAAGTTTCACAATGGCATCTATAGTTAAAACTGAATTCACCTGAAGTGGCTCCTCTTCTATCTGCCACTTTAATCCACATTTATCTTATTATCCGTAGTTAATGTAGCACACCTGCAGCCCTGTGCTGGTGCCTTGCTCCACTCACTGATCTATAAGAGCAACTCAGTCTCTAAACTCAATAAGAGTCAGAAGAATGTTATCTGGGCAGTGTTTAACTCTAAATTAATTTCATTAAGTCATCTAGTCTGACCCCGCTCTGCAGGGAATTTTAGATAAGATTAATATGCAAACCCAATTTATTCTATCAGCTTTAAATAATGTAACGTTTTATATCTCCTCAGTGGGAAACTGTCACATGGCATGGCCAACCTGGGATCTTTACCTTCAAGATAATTTCTCTGACCACAAGGACTCAATGCTGATCCACATGTTAAATATGTAGAGCTGCAACATTTGTCAGAAAATGGCCATAACAGTTTCTCAGAGGCAAAAGTGATGACTGGCAAAGAAACAGTCTAAATCCAAATATTATTTATTTATACTAGCATAAAAAAGGAGAAAGCAGTAAATCCCCAAAAGCTCAAACCAGGAAATGTTATGCATCTTTCTTTGATAACTAATCAATCAACTGACTACACAAATAGTCGAATCAACAAACTGTTTTTAATCACACCATATTATTAATTTTTTAAAATCAGTTATCATATGAAATATAGTCATGGATTAAAATTTCCATTTCAAATGGCTTAAAAGATTAGCTTTTTTTTATGTTTTTGATTTTTTTTTCTTTTTTTTTTGGGGGGGGGGGGGGGGTATCCTTTTTATTAAGTCATTTTCTGATAAGTCATTTAAACGTGTTTTTTAAAACACGTGTCACTCACATTGCACTTTCACAGCATATAGCATGACTTTGGGGAAGGTATTTTAAAGTATTTTTTATTTAAAAGTCGAAGCTAAGTCACAAGTCATTGCTGTTAAAGTTGAGTTGAAAGTTTGTTTTGATTTGTTTAAATCATGAAATTTGTGACTCATCCCACATCTCTGTGTACCATACCAGTGTATAAAAGAGATTAAGACTTGATAAGATTGTCTGCAGTGTTAAATGTAAAAAAAAAAAAAAAAAAATGTGGAACAACAACAGGTCAGCTTTGATGTCTTTCACTCCACTGCTGATCCGTGTGTGAGGTCTTCCTTCAGATCTGGCATCAGTGGGCAGCTCTGCCAGTGTGTTTAGAAGTGTTAAATGCCCCCCTGACCTGCTGCAGTCTGTTATTAGGCCTACCGACTGCCAGGTCTGCTAACTCACACTGGCATCAACGCCCACGTCTGGCAACACACACACACACACACACACACACACACACACACACACAGGTCAGATACACAAACTCACATGTGTAAACTCTTACAGGCAGACATGTTGCACAGAGACACACAAACACACACTCACACACACACACAACAGGCACCCAGCAGAGGGTGAATAGCCAGTGATCCTCCTCCTCCTCCTTCCGCCTTATCAGTGAGTTGCGTTCCGCCTTAGCCATGCATACTGTACAGTCATTAATCATGATTCTCATTAATTATCTATGCACCCGGCTGGCTAATTAACACATCAGCTCAAGCAGAACTAATGCTGCATGCTAGTTCACCTCCCACTCACACCCAACACTTCTCAACCCACACACACGCAAACCAACTCCAACCCTGCTACTCCCAAACTTCAGTTCCTGTCAACTGCGAGGAGCAAACGGACTTGTGAGAAAAAGCTTTAATGTGACAATACAGAAGGAGTACATGAAGACGAAGGACCAGCTGCAGATTGAAGGAACACTCCATGTTTAACGTCTTGTGTTGTAACTTCCTTCTTCGGTGAACCCGTATTTGCTCTTCTTGTCATGTCAACAGCTCCTAACGAATGGCCATAAAAAAGTAGCCAGCAGTACAAAAGCATAGTACAGGCTGAATGAAAAACATACAAATTCACCACCGACCGTGTTTCCCCTCTACAGCTGACTTTAAAGGCAAACTGTGTGCTGTGCTGCTATGATATTGAATGAATAAAGGCATGTCTAAATCCTTGTCTCATAAAAGGGACATTTCTTGCTTTTTAAATTTTCAATAATTTCCTTTTTTTTATTTTGAATGTTCAACCTCGCCTCCTATAATAAGTCTATAATTAATTGTATATCCACAATACAGACAACCCTTAAGGACAAAAATATCCCTACTAAAACCCATTAAAGCCATAACTTTTTAACTCACAGCCATCACAGTATTTATTGAACAATTTTCCACCAGATTGTGCCATTTTCTTATGTTTGCCCTCTGGAGAAAATACATGCTATTTTCCTGGTTTCCACTGTTGTTATTGCTGCTGTGTTATGGAGCACTGCAATGTTTGATGAAACCAATGAAATCAATGTTTTTGCTTGAGAGTGACATATTTATTTATTTATTTATAGAGAAAATAATTAAGGTTTGTCCAAGGACATCAGAGCAACTTTTTAAAAGTGACACACAAGGGTTGAAAAGTGAAATCCACTCATAAGGGTACCTTAACCTTATCAATCTTTGTCCAGCTTTGGTGATACACATGTTTGTGGCAATGACCTTTAGAAAACTGGTGCACCAAAACATAGAAATCGACTGTGCTGCAAAACCCTGCTCTGCTGCTGTAGAACTGCTTCACACAACAGATTTGACAGCTGTGAGACACGAGATTATTCTTTAAATACAGTATGTCTCTTAAATAAACTGTGTATTATGAGTGTCCCAGCTAGCTTGAAATGCTTTTGTAGCTGACTAGCATTAGCATGTTCCTGGCTGCCTAGCATGGTAGCAGTAAGCAAAGGTTGCCAACTCTCACTATTTTGGCATGAGACATCTGCTCTGAGGCTCAGTCACAGTCTCACGCTGCCCTAACAAATGTCACACCAAATAAGAGGTAGTCCAAAATGCTCCTTCAGGAAAAAAACACACACATTTCAGTCCGTAAGCATTACAGAGAGCACAGGTCGCTTCATCAGATCCTTGAGGAGTTTTTTGTGTTCATTTACCCTGGAAAGTCTAAAACATAGACATATTAAACATAGTTTATTATTGCATCGATGTTTCAGTTTTGTTGCTTAAATGACATGTTTCACAGTTACCGTAGAGACATCATTGTGCACGTTGATGCATTCCCATTTACAGGACTTGGCCTCTCGCTAGAAGTTTTAGAAAATCATTAATTCCACCAATAAAATACTTTGTCAACAACAAAGAGGTGATGTATATTCATTATTTCCGATTGTATTGGGTTGTGGGACTTATTTTCCCCAAGTTGGCCATCTATTTAGCATTTCATCACAAATTCACATGCCTCCCAAGTGGATCTGGATCTTTGTGGTGTACAAATGCTTGTGTTGTCTTTGTATCCTGAGGTTTATGCACTCTAAAATTAAAAAGTTTCCATAATTTCTCTGCACTCATATTACTGAGGTATTTATTCCTATTTTTGTCAACAATTTGTGGTTTCTGACATTGCCAATGAAAGACCTAGATGTTGAATATCATCCGACATCCTATTTTGTTTAACTCTGCTCTGCTTCACTCTTAAAAACCACTAAATAGACTTCAAACAAAAACACCCATTGGTTTGTGGACAACAGTTTTGAAGAGAGTTTGACATTTTGGGCATTAGCGTTAGTGCTAGCCTGCTAGCTTACTTAGCAAGGTGCACCGGGATTTTAAAGTGAACAGCCAACTTCTTAAAGGGTCTTTTATCACAACTGAATGCAGAACAAAACATTTTATGTGTGTTGTGAGAGCATATGCTGCTTAATGGTCTATTTTATTCAAATTGGGACCTTCATTTACAAAATCAACATCATGCTGTATTGTAGAAGACTTAAAACTAGCAATTGAGACCACTAACGCATAAGGAAAATGTTTACTAAGGTAATAAATCAGGTGAGAAGTAAGTTCATAGACTTCTGTGCAATCTGACTTTGTCTTTTGCAAACAGTGGAAACCCCCAAAGAATGCAGGTTCAACGCACTTCCGCATTGGCTTCACTTTTCAGGCCCTATCTACTACTGCATTGCGACTTGGTATGTTGGCATAACTATGCATCAGTGGCAACTTTAAATGTCATTGATTCCTGCGGATAGGTTGGTCTATAGTGCTAGTTAGGGACAATCTAATCCTCCCCTCCGCAGTGGAAATCAGTTAGAATGGAGGCACTGTCTGAAGATGGAAACAGAGTGTAACAACTTGACAATTGTGATGAGCAGATGTGTGGGGAGAATCCAATAAATAACATCCCAGTGTGTGGACACTACAGTAATTGAACTGGATGAATTGGAAACATCTCCAGCCTGAACTCGGTGGCTTTAACCGCCTGACACCAATCACCGGAGCCTGATTTTAATTTGGTCATTTCTTGTTGGTTAGAGCATGTGGGACACATGGGAGCACACAGAGATAACAAGCACTGAGATGGATTCAAACCGACTCTGTTCAGAGTTGAGGTGCCACATCCTGCTGGGATATCTGGCCACTCCATGTGGTTTATATGCTGGTCCAGCTTCCATAGTATTTACTCCCTTTAATCTCCCATGAGGCCTTGGGCTAGAGTGAGATATGTGCCTGAGGGTAAAACGGAGGGTAATTCACACTCAGACATGGAATTATAATGTTTCCATGCATGAAGCCTCTGAATAATTTACAGCTTTCAATGGCTTAACATTACTCATCCCGAACATACATACACACATACACACGCACACGCATACATCCACACACACAGGTCTGGAACCGCCCATGCTGCGGTGCAGATTTAGTCATCGCCCTCGCCTCAACAATCTCTCAGTGGTGCATCACTAAATACAGCCCCCCTCATCTCATTCTTTCTGACAGCCTGTGCAGCATATAATTATGTCCCCCCTGAAACCAGGGTGGTAATCTCACACACTTGTCTGGCCATTATTATGGAGGCTCTGTCTTCTCTCTGCCCACACCCTGCCTCCCCTCAACCTCTTTCATCCAGCACTTGTTCTTTCAGCTTGAGCTCTGATTTCTCTATCTCTTACTTCTTCATATCTCTCGCTCTCTCTCCGTCCCTCTATGGGCCAAAAGCCTGAATGAGAGAGAGAAAGAGACGCTCTGACATTAACGAGATTGCTCGTTAAGAAAGGAGGGAGGGGGAGAAGGAGAGAGGAAGGGAGGTGGAAAATGGAGTGGCTGTAATTGGGAGGGTTTTGAAAAGGAGAGAAAGAAAAGACAGAATTAGGTTTCCATCCAGGGCCTGTCTGAAAGTGTGTGTGTGTGTGAAGCAGATACAGAGGGGACTAAATATAAGGTGAGAGAATGACTTGTTGGATTTCTCAAGAGGTGCTAAAGGTCAGACAGACCTATCAATCAGGTTCATACAAAGACCCGGGTCTGACTCCCCCCCTACGCTCACCAGCTCCCTCCATCTCTCTTCAGAGACAAAGAAACACTTTACAGTAACAGGCTGCTGTAGACTATTTCCTCCCAGTGCTTGTAGCTTTACTGCACTGTCAGCAGGCCCATTACAGAAATGCATTTCATTGGCATTTCACTTCTTGTTGGGCAGAGAGGGTAGAAAGCTGCTTCACAAAACCAGACACATCCTGCCGAGACAGCTAGCAACATAAAGAAGTGTCAACTTCTCTCTGCATGTGGATATATTTACTCTTTCTCCAGCAATTTAACCCTCTCAACCCCAACACACGACTCTGGGTTTTAAAGCCATGTTTTCTACATAGAAAATCACAAAAATTACATAAAACCCAACAGGATCTATTGTTGGATTTTCACATTTCCAACAGATGACATATGCTTCTGTCAGGAAAAAATAACTAAATATATAGATATTTCAAAATAAAAAGATCACTAATCACATTATTCAACATATCTTATTTGACCAAAAATAAACCCTGCACTTATCAGATTTAAAATAAAAAAACATTAAATTCTGCAGACCTCAACTCAACTGTGAAGTGCTGAATGACTCAGCTGAAAAAAACAATCGTGACAAAAATTCAGGAAACTTTGGCTGCTGCAGGCAGTTTACACAGACCACAGAGGAGAGGACAAGAGAGGTTGTAAAAATGTCAATAATTCAATACGTATAGCATGTGGAGCCCCCCCTTTTTTTCTCCAAATATCAGTAACACTTGTGGGCAGTTGGAAAAAAAATACACAGAGAGGTTCCATTTTATTTAATTTTTTTCAAAAAACTAGATTTACAACATTATAATTGTGTTAAACGGCACTGACATTTTTGAGTAATGCCTACTTATTGTCAGGATAGTGAAGTTTCCATAGAGTTGCATGACTTATATATTGCTGAGAAAACTGAGGCCACAGTGAGTAAAATGTGACCGGAGCACTAAAAAATACCCCAAAACTGCTTGGATTTCAGAGGGTAAAGTCTGAAGTGTTGATGTGCGCTACCTTTTGTTGGTTTATTTATCCATTTGAAGGATTGAGCCTCTCTTGAAACTTTTTCAGCTCATAATTCTTGCTAATAAAATTTTAGAGAAACTGATATCCTAGTGTCTGGAAGAGCCTGTGTGTGGCTGAAAGTGTGGGGCTTTGCATTTCTTAATGTGTAAATATGTGCCAATAAATGTGTGTATGTGTGTGTGTGTAAATCGGTGTAATCCCTCGCTATGGGATGCCCTCCCTTCTTCCCATGCCAGATGAGGAGATATTCTGCCAAATTTCGACGGGCAAGTGGGCTGCCAACTGCGAACATACACTCTCAACCGCACACTGAAATCATACACTGGCATGTGACGCATGCATATAGGACACAAAGAGCCATGCGAGTGTGTATGTGCGTGTGTGTGTGTGTGTGTGCAGAAACAGACACAAACACAGTCTTGGCTGGGTGTGGGCAGGTTTATTCTAGTCTATAGGTCTGGAAGAAATGTTGGGGGGATTAGAGTGAGAGCCCACAGAGAGGTAGATGGAGGAACTACAGGAGGGATGGAGGGATGGAGATGAAAAGGAGAGGTAGACAAGAAAAATATTAAAGGATAGCAAAGAAAAGATGGACGGAAATTAGATCGAGAGGCATGATGACGGCGGAATAAAAGCAGGCCAAGCTGGTGCTATGAAACAGTTAACTCCACGGTTTATACAGAGGGATGGATTATCTCTACCTCTCTGTTTCCCCCCTCCTGCTCCAATCTCTCCATTGTGTGCCACTATAGAGCTCTATGGAAGCAGCGGTGTGGTGGGGGGGGGGATTGAAAGAAATTCCCTCTCTTTCTCTTTCTCCAGCTAAATTAATAATATGAAGCTCTCTATCCCTCTCAGTCTGCTTTATCCTTTTATTCGTCCCCCTTCTCCGCTTTATCTCAGAGTATTCCTTGATTCTATTATTCCCTTGGCTGTATGCTGGAGTTATAGGAGTATATGCTGCTGTGTGTGTGTGTGTGTGTGTGTGTGTGTGTGTGTGTGTGTGTGTGTGTGTGTGCGTGTGTGTATTCAAAGCAAGCTTGACAGGCTGCACACCAAACTGAGCATGAGAAGTTTTTTGCTGGTGAGAGACTGCAGGGTATGAAAGGGAGAAAGAGTGAGAAATAGCAAGGGATAGATACAAGCGCGACAAAGGGAAAGAGGAGGGTGAGAGGGAGAGAATGGGGAAGAGAGAGAGCGGGGAAGAAAAGAAGTGAGAGGGAAAGTGACGTGCAAAGGCGGAGGTGTGAGATGAGACCAAATAGATCAGAGTCACAGTTTCTAATAAGAGGTATGACACGTTCTCATCTTTAACCTTTATTCTTTTTTTCCCCTTAACCCTCTATCATCACCCCCCCTCTTCTTTTTTCACCCTTTATCTCTCCTCTTTCTTTGCTCTTCATCACTGCTTGGAACTGGAGTATTAAAAAAAAGCTGCCAGTAGTACTCAGTACTGCAAGCACATGCAGAGCTCGTTGTTAAATTGCGGGTGTAAATTACAGATTCATAATTCAAAACACTACATGTGTACAAATTACCTGCTGGGCTGTGTGTATACTGTTTATAGCCAGAGGATTTTTGGAGGCACAAGCAGGAATTTAAGCTCTTACCCAGAAGCTTTTTGCCCGAAGCGGACCTCACACCTCCTCTCACCTCTCGCCTTTCACCTCTCTTTGCATCCCGAACAGGAAACGAGCCTATTTTGGCCGACACTTATATTGTTTTTCCTTTTTCCATAAGCCCAGGTAAGCCCGTTTTAATTGCGCCAAAGAGTGCTGCTGCTGCTTCACATTAAAAGTTTTAGACCAGTGAAGCAGTGGGAGCCTTCTAATGTGATGCATCTATGCAGTGAAGCATTTGTTCTCCAGTTCGCTTCATAAGCAATGAATAAAATAAGCTCTACGCAACATGATGCCGACATATTTAGTCAGCAGATCAGCTTTCGGTATTGCAGGGAGGAACAGTACGAGCAGTGAGCTGTAGAGCAACTGAGAACAGGTAACACACTGTGACTACCTCCATCCATCATAAAGTGGTGGGACTGACAAGTGGTGCAATGTAACTAAGCACATTTACCTCAAATGTTGAGTTACTATACTTTACTTGAGTATTTATATTTTATGATACTCTATACTTCTACTGCACTACATTTTGCAAGCCTGTATTTTGCTTTTGACTCCATTACAATTATCAGACTTTGCAGATTTTGATAATTATATACAACACAACGAATAAATTATGAAGCATTATTATAACTGAAGCTCCTCGGCTAATGGGCCTAAATTCAGCAACATTAGTGCTGCTGCAACATTAGTGTAGTATTACCTTCACTATTAATTATATAACAGTGATATAGATATTATTTTGACATGGGCCTTTCTGCATAATGTGCAGTATATTTTTTAATGATGATACTTATGTACTTTTACTTAAGTAAGACTTTAAATGCAGGACTTTACTAGTAACAGGGCACTTCTAAGCTATAGCAATGATGCTTTTACTTAAGTAAAATGTGTGATTTCCTTCACCACTGGTACAGATCAAACAGAACTGTGAAAAGTGAAGCGTCCTAAACCTGCATTCTGTCCAATGGCCAGCAGGGGGCGACTCCATTGGTCTATAAAAAGAAGTCAAATTGTATAGAAGTCTATAGAATTTTGTATTGGTCCCTTAAGAATGTATTCAGTCTTCAGTTGTACAAAAAGCTTTAGCATGCTTCACTTTGAATTCAAGATGCACTTTACTAACCACGCTAGCTAGCTAGTGCTCGCATTAGCTGGTTTCTTAGCATCCTCCTTCCTAGCTCCACATTCACATCCAAATATGGCCACTTCTGGTTCCAAAAAACAAGATGTCGATGGCCAAAATGCTTAACTAGAGGCTTTAGAACCATCATCTCCAAACCAACGGATGACGTCACAGGGAGTACATCCACTTCCTTCACACAGTCTATGTCATTGACTGATAAGTAATACTAGTCAAGCCAGTATCAGTGGGTGCTGCTCGTCACCCTCTTTTTCCCTTCCTCAACCTCCTTTCTCATTCCTCTCCTTCCCTCTGTCTCTGCCAATGGATGTCTTTAATCAGAGTGTCAATCAGAGTGCGATGCGCGTAAGAGAATGAAGCTTAATCCAATATAAGATACACAAGATAATACAGCTGGTAAAACCATCAGCCGCCTGCCAGATAACAACCCTGTCACCCACATTAAGTCTCTCATCTCCCTCACTTTCACTCTTCGTCGTTGTCGAATCTCGCTTTTTTTAATGGTGAAATGAATGGTTGTTAAATGTCAGCATCTCTCCATCAGTTTCTTTCTTTTTTCATTTTTAAATTGAAGTCTCCTTGCGTCATACTCTCCTTCAGGGTTATTATTGTTAACAAGCAGTCAAAATCAAGCCATGAAAAACACTGGTGGATAAACTGAAATTAGACTTAAAATTATGGTGGATGAAGAGCTAATCAAATCTTGCCCGTGAAGACATAAAATAAAATAATAATAAAAAAACTTGGAGCCAAAATAGAGACAAAATCCTTGAAGAACTGATCCAAAGGAAAATCACTTTTTACACACAGAAATACCTTTCAAATATTACATTAAAAGAAGTTAAAAATAATAAGTGACCTAAAAGTGGGAACCATTAATGGCAGAACATTAATTAAAAGTTGCTATTAAACTGTAAAAACCTTGAGCCTTCAGTCTCTTTCACAGAGAAATCGTTGCAAGCATGACTGCTGGATGTTGGATTAAAGCAGTAAGAATATGCAAAGGATTGGGGCAGATTAACCAGTAAACGTGACCTACTGGCCAAACTGGTCAGATTATCAGTGAGCAGAGAGGAAGCAAAAGAGAGATCGTGAAGGCAAAACAAGGAGTGAAGTTAAAAACAAAAGGAGACAGTGAGAGTTAAGCAGGACCACAGGTGGGCCAACCGGTTAAAGGAGGTGAAAAGTGAGAGCTCGACTCCACGCTGACAGACGTTTAAACTAAACAGACATTTAACAGACAGATAGATGGAGAGATAGTCAGCGAGGAAAAACAGGGAATTAAATGGAGGGTGACTGCTGGAGGAGGGGCTTCTGTCACAGGAGCTGCTGGAAGCAGTGGTTGGTGTTAAAAACAGCATGGTTTAAGGACGGAGAGATAAGATAGGACTGCCAGCTATTCATCATATTTATAGGAGAGGTGACATTTAGCCCGATGACAGCTTGGTACATGTGTGTTTTTAGGCAGCAAAGGCCGCATAAAGGACAGAAAGCTTAAAAATCAGGTGTGAATTGAGGATTGCGAGCAAAAAATATGTTCTGTGTCTAATTGTGCATTTTAAGATGCATCTTTTGGAATATGTTTCTTGAAGAATGAGCATGATTTTGACGAAAGGTTCCATATTGTAAAAAGTTACATTCATATTCCTTTTTTGATTATAAAGCAGGTCCATGTGCCTATATATATATATATATATATATATATATATACACACACACACACACACACACACACACATATATACATAGGTTGAATGTGCCGTTACAGTGCAATGATGGTGCAGAGACACGAGATGCACAAGCTATACAAACCAATCAGAGGAGAGGGACTTAAAGACACAGGTGCTAAAACGGAGCGTTTCAGACAGAGGGTGAATACAGGTTTATTCAGACAGACATTATGGGAAAAATAATGTGTTTTTGAACATTAAAGTATGCAAACATGTTCTAGTAGGAACCACAAATACCAAATCCTTTAATAAAATGAAGCTTAAAAAGGTCATCATATGTCACTTTTAAAAACTACGCCGATTTTCAGTTGGTCTGAAGAACTGGCAAAAAATGACATATTAATCTCGAAATCAATAGTCAAAGGTTGATTTCCCATTGAAGCAACTATCAATATTTTTTACTTTTCAGTACTGATTAATTGGTTGATTATTCAAATTTTTTGTTGTTGATAAAATGTCCAAAAATGGTCATAACTGCCCCACAAGTTAACCTGTAAATGCATAATATGACCCCTTTAATTATAATTATGAGAATTGATGATTATTTGCACTTGTGCTCATCTCTGCTTGTTTTTCTAGTTCTTTTTATTGTGTGTTTCTTCAGTCCTAGTTTGGGACATCTGTCACTTCCTAAAAACAGACACAAGACACACACACACACACACACACACACACACACACACACACACACCTGTCTCTTGTCTAGGTGAGGCATAACGCACGGGTGGGACGAAGAGATAGAGAAAGAGTGAGACGGGTTTTAGAGAGAGAGAAATGGGGCTTACGGAGGACAGAGGGAGGACGGATGGAGAGCTGAAGATAAACTAAGCTTCAGACAGCAAAGCAAAATGGGTGTTGGGAGAAAGACGCACTTTGTAGCGAGGGGACAGCGGACAAGGGGACTGACAGGCAGGTTTGAAGGTGGAAAACAGGGGCAGGATGCAAGAGATGGCTTTGGAGAACGAGGGGGGAAATGAATGGACAGAAGAAGAGAGGGGAAAAGGCAATGGGAGGAGAAAAGAGAGGGGCGAGGGAGAGGAGGGAGGGTCTGTGGGTTCATAATCCCCTTACAGACAGCTTTGTTGAGTGATTGACAGCCCAGCACGCCACGTTAGAGCCCGAGCACACGGAGGCCGCTGTGGCTGGAGGGATTATCTCTCCCCTGGTTTACAATCCTCCCCCTCACCACCTCATCACCCTTCCTCCCTCCCCCCTCCTCCCCCCTTGATAGGGTCAAGTGGTACAGGCCAGTTTCTGTTGTTTTCACGCTCTCTTTTCATGCTCGCCCAGAAACCTTGCTTTGTCTCACATGATTGTGTTGTTTTGCAAATAATGCTTAATGCGGCAATGGAGGGGTGGGGGGGGTAGGGGGTGGTAAGCAGCAGGGGAGGGTGTACACAAACCCACGCAGGGCATGTACACAAGTGCACGCACCCACGCATGACGCATGCCTGATATCCACACAATCACACTTGCACACTAGCAGGCGCACACACACATGCACACAAAAAAGTCTATTCAGCATGCAAGGGCATCATGAGGGTACAGAAGCACTTAAAACAAGACCTTGAGTGAATTCTTTTGTTCTAGCTAAGTACCACCATAATAGAGTTAGCTCGCCCGTCACAAGAGTGATTACATTTAAGAGGAAACATAAGGAGAAAGCAAAGGTTTTGATTAAAAGGAGATAACATGAAAAACAGTTGAATTACAGCACTTATGCATGATAGCGGCATTGTTTTTAGCTGCTCGAAAGCAGCTATGTTTAAGCTTTTGGGAAATCAGATAATATGTGTGATTTACCAACTGCCAGAGTGTACACAGAGGCTGGACGTGCTGCACTGCTCAGCTGTGTACACACTCGCCACACACACATATAAAACGGCCACCCAGGACTAAGGTTCCAGATGGGAAAGGCCTAACTGGGACCAGTGGCTCGACTGAAGCACACAGAATGAGGAACCAAACACAAACACCACAGCAGCTGAGTAGGCTTTAAACAGCTTCTTAATAGCAAAATTCAAGCACTTTCCAGACACTTTTAAGGGATCTAATCACCAGAGGCCTTCTGATACGATACACATGATCACAATATGATAATTTTGTGTGTATTGCCATAACATGTATTACTTTTTGACTGGATATTGTGTCCGTCTTTGTCCTGATAATCTTTTTATCTTATATCTCTAATAAGATAAAGTTTTCAGTCTGTTCATCTTGCGTCAAAATTGGATTGTAAAGCAGAAAAACTGACCAAACTGTCATTAAAGTTGCATGCATCTGAAAAACTGTTAGTATTACATCTACATAGTCCAACTTCACTGAATACAAACATGTATGGACTACTGTACAGGTATTTTTGAAGAACACAAAAACACAAAAAAGTTTTGCAAGCCCTTCAGCAACAGTTTGAAAGTAAGTTATTGTTAAAATTGTTGAAATCAAATAAAGCATTTAAAGGTAGCACCACATATATATCATTTATTTAACCAGGTAAAAGCCCTGAAAAAGTTTCATTTGTAATATAATCATTTATATAACAACATATCCATATTTGGCATCTGTGTATTGATATGGACACTATGATGCTGTATGAACCTAAACCAAAAAGTCCAGACTCGTCATTTAATTTACAACATATTCTCATTAATAATTGATATGATTTCTTACAAAAACTTTTTCAGTGAGATTTGTTTGAGATTCTTGGAAATATGACAAATGACAAGCGTTGCTTTCACACATTAACACCTGATGATCACTGTTAAAAAGACATTAATGCTGTGAAACAGTTAATTTTAGACACAAAGAACTTAGCTAAGATTAGGTAAAAAGACCAAGGTTAGGGTTTTTTGATTAAACTCCTGGATTTGTTTGTATCTCCTCTCTGCCTCGCAAGAATCACTACAAGCCATTCATAAGAACAACCTGACATCAAAATTGTTACTATAAATGCAACTGAATAATTACATGAGTGGTTGTGTAGATGAAAACACCAAATTATGTTGAGTATATTCGAATTTGAGCCGCTTCAAACCTTGAAAACATTTAAGCAATTTTCAAACTTTCAAGGCTTTAAATGAATCCTGCAGGTGTGTGTGTTAGTTTTACCATGACACACACGCTCACTTTGAGAGTTCTCAATGGAAATAACACACATGTATGCATGAACACGCATCCATGCACAAGGTACGGGGCTGCACATGTTCGGCACAGTGACCCACAGTCGTGCCACCCATCCATCAACTGAAAACCAAAGGGAGACTGTCGAAAAGGAAGGCTTTTGTCCCGTCCCATCTCCCCCTTTTCCCCCCCTGCACGCCAGCATTCTTCTGGCTTGATTTTCTTTGTGGGGAAGTAGGGAGAAAGGGAAGAAAGGATGAAAGAAAGGAAGAAAGGAGGGCGCTCCATCTGTTTTTTTTTTCTCCCCCTCCTGTGGCTGGGGACCTGCAATACAGCTGCACTCTGAAGGAGAGAAAGACTGATAAAGAGTAAGAACATTTTTTGGAAGGGAGCTCAGAGGACGGGATAGCTAATGAGGGAATGGCTTCCTGATTTCCTGAGAATTTTGAGGGAGTGGTACATCTGCTCATGCATGTAGGTATGTCTGTGTGCACGTGTACGTGTGTGTGTGTGTGTGTGTGTGCGCGCAGGCCCGAGCTCTGGCTCACAGTTCCTCCCAAATGACTTTGACACCGCAGTGATAGGCAATCATGATTATTCATCCTGTCTTCACTACAGAGGACCTATTTACTGCTGGACAGTGATGAGCGAATGAGGAGAAACAGAGACTACACATCAAAAACCACCCACCAAGAAGAAAAAAAAGGATTCCCAGATTGGGAAAAGGGAGAAAGAGAAGAAGACAAAAAGATGAAAGCATTTTTTTAAAAAGAAGGGAATAAATTTTACTGTCTGCCAACTAGCTGTAACATGATAACGGCTTGGATATGTGGAGACGGAAATGCACACTGGTGGTGAGGCGGGCAATGAGAGAGAAAGTGAAAGAAAAGACAAAAGGAATGAAGGGGGGGATTAGTGCGGAGAAGTGGACTGGTTTTACAGACGACAAGAGGGGTAAGAGTGCGTGTGGGAGAGTGCGAAGCCGGAGAGCTGAGTGTGTGTGAGGGCTTTCAGTGGAAGCGCTGGCTGAGGGAGCGGGGGGGCTCTTTTGTTCACAGGGAGCAGAGGGAGGAGGATGAAGTGAAGGAGGGAGAGAGAGTAGAGAAGGAAGAGTGGAAGGAAGGAGGGATATGCTACTGACGGAGAGAGAGAAGGGGGGGTTGGAGTGTACCTCTGAAGAAACTCTACCCCTCCACTTGGACTTTTTCCAGCACTGAGAGCAATAACATTTTTCATCTGTGCATGCATGTGTGTATATACAAGCCCTCCACTGTGTGCATGCATGCCTGGCTGTGTGTGTGCTAGTGAATGCTGGTGTGTGTTAACGCTGGCTGCAAGACATGAGGACAAAGGCAAGAGAGAGGGAGAAAGAGAGAGAGAGAGAGACAGAAAATGAGGGTAAAACCGCTAAAAAGCAGCTCTGTCGCTTCAAGCGCGCACTGAGTCGTGTATTATAGCCAGCGCCGGGGTATCAGATGATGGCATGTGGACGGGGCAACAACAATCCACTTCACCGCTCTTTTCTATACAAGATGGATCTTGTTAGAGTTACTTGTTCTAGACAACAAAGCGCAGCGCCGCACTCCATATACTGAAAAAAAAAAAAGAAAAAAAGAAGCCATTTGGAAGCATTCAGCTAGTTTGCTTTCGTGTTCGGCCTTAAATCGTCGCTTCAGGTTGAAATATTTTTATCGGCAAAATGTCCGCTTTTCAGGAAGTGGAAGAAACAGCCTTGTTGTAGTTTGACAACCATGCATTTCAGAGTTTATCCAATGCAGGTTTGAAAAAGAGGTTCATAAACCCAGGAGGCTGGATTGTCTCAGTCCAAAAGAGAAAAATGTAAGCAGGCTGATGCCAAAGTGAGACAGTAACACATGCACTAAATCACCCGGAGGACCTGTATGTGAGAATTCAAGTGTCCAAGTCATTGTCGGGACAATTTATATCATAAAAAACATCAGAGGGTGAATTAAAAGGGCCACTAACACAAAGACACTGGGGAAAATGTCCAATTGAAGATATTCGGGGACTTCTGTCAGCAACAGCCGAAGCTAAAATAATCAGAAATCCAAAGAAAAGTCTTCGTTACCTAGGTATCAGCCCTTACCTAAAACAAACATGAACAGTCTCCTGTTATGTACTACATGAGTGATCGAGAAATTCCAGACCTGAATCTCTGGGCATTATTTGGAGTTGATATGAGAAAACAGCTTTTTTTAACATGACATTAACAAAGGCATTAAGTATGTAATTAAGCTGTCTAAGCGTATATAAGTAGAGCCAGGTGGTGATTAGCTTTGCTCAGCATTCCATAAAGACTCAAACTTTTTTTACATTGTCGTTTATGTCAGGGGGAGGAAATACAGCATACAAATGGAAACAAAACACTTGGCATGTGCTAGCTTCCATCTCAGCATGTGCTACACTGCTAACTTTCAGTGACAGCTAAGCTACCCCACACGTAGCCCAAACTTCCTGCATCCAGAACTCATCCTAATCTCACACAACCATCTTAATCGTGCATTTCTAACGTCAATCCTACTTAAATTATATTTAATGCAGAACCCAGGAAATGGAGCAGGATTTTCTTCCCCCTGTGCAGCTAGCCAAGGTCAGTTTCCCCATAGACTGTAACAACGATGGGCTAATGCCAAAGCCAGATGGACTACGCTCGCTGTACGGTCTTTTACCTCCTAATTAGAGCTATGCATATGTTCACACAGGCACACACACACGCACACACAAGAATCTGAGGAGAAGAAAGCCAGAAGCCTGGAAAAATAATCAAGGTGCTGGGCGTTAGTGATGGAGAATATTACAAAGGATGTGAGGTAGAGAAGTAGGCCCATGCTCCTATGGGGTAATGAATGTGTTTGTTTATTGCAAAGCCAAGTTTGAAGACGATTGGTCATTATAGCAGCAGGAGACGAGCAGGATGAGGTTCCCTACCAAAGCCTCTTAGCATGAGGATCATGTAAGTCAATGGGTAAAGATAATCTTAAAGCTAAGATGCTTTAGAGTAACAGGTCTCCACATCTCCCACACAGGAGACCAAACATCTAGCGCAACAGCCAGAGGATCCACACCCCCTCTAACCACCCCCCACACAAATAAAAGCATTGTTTTGTAGTTGAGCAGTGAATCGTTGCTTTGCTTTGTTACCAGGCTCCTTGCAGGCACAGTGATTCATGTATGCTTACTTTAGCGGCTCTGTGTATTTCTGCAAATCTCTGGATGGCATCTTCTAATGCCAAAAATATAAATGTAAAGTAAGATATTTAAAGACAAACGCCACCTGTAGCCACTTCATCACAAACATAAGCAGCCACCGGCTCTGTGCCTCGCATTTCTAGGTCCATTTCACCATTTGACAGTGCATTTTTTTTGTTATTCTCAACATGACTTTGCGAGGTTGTGTTCCACCTCTGCTACAATGGAGTACAATAAAAAGGAAGCATCCTGGCGAGTGTCAGGTTTTGGAGTGTGTTTTGCAGAATCAAAGAGCGAAGACTTCTCGACTCGCCAACAATCGCAAAGGATGAAATCCATCAAAGACGAGGCAGAGACACCATTTGACTGTAGCCTCAAAAGACTGGAATGAAAGTTGACTTCTGAATAACACTCTTACTCTGTCTAGGAAAAACTTGCATTCACTGTAGTATTATCCCTCTTTTCCCCACACACAATACAGCCTTAGATGGATTACTGAATGGACATACCAGGCACAGAGGCCCCCTTGACCATCACCTCAACGGTATATACTATGGAAAGGTGCAAAACGACCACACCAAAAACATAACTACAGTGACACAAAAGAACTACAAAGAGACCCGACTATAAGAAGGGGCCAGACAACCTCCAAGAGACATAAAATCACTATGAGATGCAAAATGACTATAAAAAGGGCCAGAACAACCACAGACAACAGACTCACAGCAACCATCAAGAGGCCCAAAATGACTAAAAAGAGACAAAAACGAACACAAAGAGACAAAAAGAACTACAAAGAGACGCCCAGTGACTACAAAAAGAGGCTAAACAACTATAACTCTGTGTGTCTCACTCCTATGCATGAGACGTAGTGGGGCCTTTTCCATGTCTGTGCTCAGGGGCCCATAGTCTCATTATCCTCCCATGAATACAGCACATTCTTTTTATAAAATGAAAAGGTGGGTTCACAAGAAGATGTAAATTACAACACTTCATCCCGGAGTGCAATGAACTTCAAATATTGATTATACAGTGGAACAGAAGAGCTTTCTTTTAAAGGAATTGATTTAGCTTTTGGCAAATTAAGTCCATCAACACATTGTTCTGCTACGAGGCATTTGGCATCACTTCTGCCTCCGTTAGCCCTGCATACACACAGTGTGTGAAGTTTAAGCACAGTGTGTGTTTGCAGCATCTCCTCTCATCTTATAAACTGTAAATACAGAGAAGGGAAACAGCTGCCAGTCTCTTAATCGCTCCATGCTAAGTTGATCAAAGAGTTCATTCTGCCCAAAAAGTCAATGAATTCCTTTAAAGCTTACCAGGTTTCATGCTGGACTTCACAGGGATAAATATTATGGGACGTGTCAGTAATGAGGAATGAGGGGCCGGCTCGCTTGTATGTGAGCAGGAAGCAGCTAGTCATGGTGGTGACCTATAGATCATCAGTCACTCTCCCTGTCTGGGCTGTGTCACATCAGCCAGTACTACTGTCAAACCATCCATCTCTCTCTTAACTCGCCTTCGCTCACTGTCGTTCATGCTTTTTGTTTCCGTCTCTCCTCCTCTCCCCTCTATCTTCCCCTCATCTCGCCCTGACAACACCCACTTCTTCTATTTCTGCCCTCTTGCTCATATCGGTCCAAGTTGTTTGCCAAAACTTCAGCTGTGACAAGGCACAGCTGTCCAACAGCAGACCCGCTCATTTGTCTCTCTTGTGTAGACGCACACTCTCTCTCTCCTTAACATTCAGTTACAAAACCATTTTGGGCCGGCGTCCAATCAAAGCGGCGCGCTGACGTCCACTGGCAGACGGCGAAAGGAGAGTGATGGAGTTTCGGCGCGGATGAAAGTGACGGGGAGCACTGCGGCTGAAACTGTAATGAACTCTGGCTGCTGAGGAGGTGACTGGGAGATAAGAGGATGAAGCATTTGTCTTTTGTTTTGCATTTTACAAGTTCTGCATAACCATGTGTAGGGCTATGCAAAGGAGGCTCCGCCTTGATGTTGCTTGAGGGGAGACAGGTGTGAAAAGACTGAACACACAATGCAAAACAATCCCCTTTGAATTAAGTCCTTTCTCTTTGAGGCTAAATCTAGACTTTAAACAATGCTGCTGGAAACGCTGGGTTGCATTTTAGTTTGGACGGGCGGGAAATGGAGACAAAACACTTCCTGATCAGGTCTTATCAGTAAAGATGTGTCCATTCCTGATTAATTAGGCCTCAAGCACATGGTTCTATACCAGAAAACAAACTTCAGCCTTTAGTGGTTAATTCAACTTATTCTCATGAACAGATTAAATTTCTGATGAAACTTGATATCTTATGAAATAATGCTCACTGTTTAACACGCATTGCTAAAGTGACATGGATACGTGGTTCGGGGAAAAAAAACAGGTTAAGGTTAAAATAACTGCTTACATACAGAACATACAGTTACGTTGGTGATGTAGAACATGAGATACAAAGTTTTCAACAGGACACAAACACCAGTCTTCTGGGTTAAAGCCCTGGTTGTTCTTTCCGCATGCCCTTAATGCCATCACTGTCTTGTGACTTGATTGGACAGCTACAAAATTCAGTGCATTACTTTTCCTACAAAATGACTACAAACTGTTCATGCGAACATCCTGGTTAATTCAACATGGATAATGAATTACAGGTGTTGCTGACCTTGTTGTCTATGCTAGCAGCTGTTTTGCAGTTAAATTCTGCATTTCATAATGCCTCTGCTGCCTACATGCGCAGGAGGCAGGCCGTTAGTCAAGTGATTCGTGTCAGTTGCCATGTTCTGCTGCTTTATCATCCTCACATGTGACATGAGTAATCACGTGTGTTAGTGTGGACGGAGATAACCTCTGAAAAGGTGCTAATCGCTTGGTGGATGGAGATTGTTTCCTTTAAAAACACCATTTTCTAGAAAAAATGTCTTAAACTTCTTCTATTGAAAATCAGCCTTTGTTGAAAAATATTTCAAGAATTAGTGTCTGTATCTTCAAAGAAGTGAGAATAATGCAGGTTGCTGCACTGGACTTAAGAAATGTTCAACTCTACTCGAAAAAATACTGATTTGTTCTGAAAATTATTTTACAGTGGCAGATTTGGGAAAAAAATTAAAGTCTAAAGACAACAATTACAATTACAGACTAGATGGCCTTTTTGCCGTGCAGAGCACATGGCATTCATCAGAATGACTTGGAGCTTGGAGATCCTAACGCACAATTTAGTATTCATGGCACAAACACACACATACCAGCACATCCTCTGTCACAAACCAGAATACACACACACGGACAAACACACAGAAAGTACAAGAGCGTCAATTCCCTCCCACTGCTATCCTGTTTATCTGGAACGACGCCGAAGCCACAGTAGCTGCTGCAGCCCAGCCCAATATTGCGGAGATGTGCAGGGCAGCGGTTGAGCTGAGAGTCTCGTGATACTGAACATAAACAAAAGTGAAGGGTGGGGGGGGGGGGACGCAGGGCTACGAGACCGGAACGTGACTAAAAGGAGAGAGAAGGTGTGTGACGAGGTTGCCTGTACATTGCACACCATCTATACAGTCCACACACTTTTATACTGGCTCCTCATCCCACCAGTGCACTTCTCTGTGTCACCCGGGGGGAGGAGGATTGACCTGGCCTAGTCCAAATGCTGCCAGGAGGATTGGATGATCCTGCTTAGGCAGGGTGTGCTGTGAAGCAAGCTAATGAGAGGCCAATGTGTGTGCATGTGTGCTGTCTGGCTTTCCTAAGGGGCTCTGGGTTCAGCCACCCAGGGCAATCTGCCCAGTGATGCTGGGACACATGTGACCCCTTCAGACCTAGGGCCCGGATTACTGTTACCACCGCTTCCATTGTGAATGTGCGAGTGGTCGCGTTTGTGTGTTTCCCGGGAAGAAAGTTGCTTGTTTGTGCATGTGTTCCAACATTCTGAACCAGCTCAGCCAGCCACACGCTTTTAATCTCCTTCATCCTAATCATCAGCACTTTTAACAATTACTAAAATCCCAAAGTCACTTCTAAAGCCCCGGGGACTGGGGAAGTAAATTAGTTCTTTAGCTAACCCCAGCATATTTACAACAGCACTTTATAGCTGTTATGATGTTGATGAATGTGCACTGCCCCTGCCAAATAAACTTATAATCGAGTGATAAAATAATGAATGAATTCCGAGTGGAACAACGATCCGTGACGCCTGCCAATTTCCTCACCTCTCCTGTGTGTGTGTGTGTGTGTGTGTGTGTGCGTGTGTGTGCGCACATCTGCCCTTCTGTGTTTACCGCCTCGTGTTTAATGCTCACTTGCAACAAAAGAGATACATTAGGACCACACTCTTTACATGTGTCCAACAAAGATGGGAGGGGAGGTCGAGCCCCCTGGGTGTCTTTTACGTGTGTGCGGCATCTGTTGGAAGCATGCGGCTTCAATAGACCAGTCTGCTCACGTGTGTCTATTTTCACAGCATACCTGTGTCCATCTAAAACAAAGAAAGAAAAAGATTCCAGCCTTTGGCCGGGTTGCCTTCTCCTCTCCTTCCATTGGCCTTTCCATTCTGCCACATCAGCTGAAACTTCTTTTCACAGCTCCTGTTGCTCTCAGCTCGTAAACTTACACACACTCCTCTTTTTCACCAAGGGAGAGGGAGGTAGCAAGAGAAAGGGAGTGAGAGGGGAGAAGGGGGGGTGGGGGTGGCTGCTCTCTTTAACAGGCAGCTCGGGCAGTATGGTTCATATTCTTCTCTCCACTACATACTTTCTCTTGTTTTTACACTCCCTCGCTCCTAAAATTAAAAAAAAAAAAAAACTACCCAGTGGATATTCTCTAATCATTTAGCCTAAGGATGCGTGTAGGCTTACCAGACTCCTGCTTACTTATCCACACAGCCCAGAAAAGCCTCGGTGCATGCATGCATTATTCATGAAGGGGAGACCTACGGGTGGATTTTACGAGGGTGAAACCGGGTGTGGAGTTTCAAACATACAAACAATCAATAAACGGGTGCTCCTTTGATATGACACCCTGTTTGACCCACTAACACTTATTCCACTCTCCGCGAATCCCCTCGCCAAGAAGATTTCCAGTGATTTTTTTTTTAGTCTTTTCTCTGGTTTTTTGTAGTTGAAACACTTAGCCCAGTTAGCTAGTCTTTTATCCGGCGCCAATTAGCCGGCGATTAATGAATTATTGAGAAACGGGAAGGGGGGATTAAATTTTAATGTGGATCTTAGGGGGAATAGTTGTATTACAAGTCACCGCGAGCGCCGAGCGAGGAGACGCCCACCCTCAGCAGCAGTTTACAATAATCTACAGCCGTTTACGAAAGTATGGAAAGAGGGGAAAAAGAGGAAGAGAGGAGCTGTGAGCAGCGGGAGGGGTGAATGAGAGGTTTTGGCCTTGAGAACAGACACTGAAATCAAACTTGCAAAAGCGCCAAAAACTACAAAACACCATATGCTATGATCAGAGGAGTGACCAAAGCCAACACTAAATTCATTTTCTATGTGTGTGTCCAGCAGTCTTTGATCCCATGTGTGCATATGTGTGTGTGGTGGGTCACCTGCCACCCCAGCACCCCCTCCCCAAACTCCTGAGCAGTAATGTAAGATTCGATCTTTCATTAGGGCGTCCGTGTAAGGCCGATAATAGGAGATGCTGAGATAAGGATAATGTATGTCTGTGGGGGAAGCTCTTCCCAAGGTGATCGTTCTGGTTCAGTTCTTTCTTCCTCAAGCAGAACCTGTATTGGCACTTGAGACTTAACTGGTATTGATTTACTTAGGGTTAGGACTGTCTCTACCCCCCTCTGCTCTCTCTACTGCTCCTTCTGTTTCCCATTCACCTCCTGGCACCTGTCTCTGTTTATATTCCTCCCCGCACACCTCTGTCTCTTCTCTTTCCGGCGGGCTGTAGTAATTCCAACTGATGGAGCAGTCAATAAAAGGGTGGATGCACCATTTGATGGCCGTAAGCTTTTTAAAGGTAAACCTTACTGTAACTTACGTCAGCATGCTCATTTTATATATTATGAATTCTGGGAATTAATCAGAGGCTATCTTCCACTACATCCACAAGTGCCTTCTTTTCTTCTTCACCTCTGTCACTCCGAACACATCTTTGGGAGGGTCAGTGGCTGCTGTAGCGCTATAATTAGTGGCTGGATGTGACACATGTTTCCAATTTGCTACGTCTGGTCACTGCACCGGAGGGGTGGGGGAATGACGGAGCGAGGTAGAGATAGAGACAGACGGGAAGTGACAGGAGCAGGGAAAAAAAGGAAGAGGGGGGGAGAAGGTCGGAGATGATGGTGGTGGAGGAAGCCAGAAGACAAGAAATAGAGGCATCACGAGAGAAAGAAAAATCTAAGAAAGAGGGTGAAAGGTGTGAAAGAGAGAAGGAGCTGGAGATTGCTCACAGAGGCGGAAAGAAAGATGGGAGGAGAGGTGGAGGGGAGCTGCAGGTGGACAGTGGAAACTTCAAAGCAGAGCATCCAGCAGAGGTCTGGAGGTTAACAATGTGACAGTCCATTTGCTACACAGACAAGATGTGAACCATACATGCCTCCTGCACCTGATTGATACACACTACTGCTTCTGCTTACTTTGTGCCTCATTTCAGAACTACAAACCAGATGTGTGTGGGCTCAGGACTTTGTCCTTGGAAGAAGCGCACTATTTGGACAAGCATGGGCTCTTAACATATTTCAGCCCAGGGCCAAAACCTATTTTGCCCCGAGGCTGCAGAAACTAAAGTACTGCTCGCGTCATGCAGACACCGAAAGAGAAGCAAGTACAGGGAAGTGTGTAGAAGGGCCAAGAAAATAAACTGGAGGAATCACTAAGCTGATTAACTATGAATAGTAAGCTTCATGAATAAGCTTCATAGTATACAATAGGCTTTGTATTTTGAATATATGAGTGAGCAAATCTGTGGAAATGACTACAGAGTCTGGCGTCGAAGCCACCACCCCTCTAATTGCCGGCCAGGCCCATTCACTAAGCCCTGACACCCACCTAACACTAAACTCCATTAGGAGACAATAGCGTGGAATCACCTGGAAGGCCTCAAAAGCCCGAGCTGTTAGCTTCTCAGTGAAAATTACCCTCCCGTGTCCAACTCTACTCCCTGTTGGGTGAATCCACCCACTGCTGACAAAAAGGCCTCATTAAGGGCTTCATGCCTGGCTCCACAGCGGGGGCCCACGCACAGTCACATCTGTGGAGAGGGGAGAGACTGGGCTGGCCATAGCCTACAGCACATTAAAAACCTGTTAGACTCGAAGAAAAAGAAAAAGAGCCACTGGCATGGGTGCGAGCTGGGGGTGGTAAGGTTTGGTAGACTGCTACAGTAAGCCTAAGTGAGTCTACATTTACTTTTGTAGCAAAGTGCACAACCCCGACTGCAAAAGTTGGGACATTGTCTAAAACATAAATAAAACCTAAGGATAATTCGTTAATCCTTTTTGACACATATTTAATTGAATACAAAAGCTAATGTTCAAACAGATACACTTTTGTTTTTTGTAAAAATGCACAATTCTGATGTATTCTGTTTTTTATTTAGCTTACACGGCGTACCAACTTTTTTTGGAATCAAGGTTGTGGCCGAAGGTTCAAGAAATGGCAGCTACCACAACAAATGTTCCCTTTAACTGATTCTTTGCTTGTCCTCATACACTGTTTATCAAAGGGACGTCAAATACGGAAGCAGTGGTAGTAACGACCCCAGGCGTCAGTATGAGACAACCTGGAAGTGAGACCTAACAATCAGCTATCTTGATGCCGAAATACATAAAATGTCATCGCTCTAGTTTTGCCCTCACAAATGTAGTAAGAATTTGCAGAGTTGAAGCCTAGTGTCACTAAAACCACCCCTTCACCTCCATACAAGCCTCCTTGTTATTCTCCAGCCCCCCTTAACTGCCACCGGGTGTCTATTCAGACACTGGGAAATTGGCAGAGGTGTGAGAAAAGCGTTGTTGGTCGTTAAAGCCGGACGGCAGAGAGGTGTTTAAAATGACATTTCCTCAGCTAATGCCTGACACCTTCTCCAGAGGAAAGGAAATATGCAAATGAGCGTGGCCGAGTGGGCAGACGGGGTGTTTGAGAGGCCTGCGGGCCGAGGCCTAGACTTTAATCAAGGTCATCCTGCAACAGCAATTAGAGCATCACACACACGTTTTTTATTATCATACAAACTGCGAACTGAGTGTCTGCCTGCAACTTACAGGGACTTCACTAATACCAACAGCTGGATTACCCACAGTAATCAATGTGAGTGACAAATTCAGAACAGCTGTGAAACAGAACAGCCTGCTCCAGCTCAAGGTGTATACACTTATTACTAATTACACTGTTTAAATTGAAGCCCTGTTAGACTGCATACAAAAATTATGGAATTATGGGGGTAAGTGCAAGGAAATTGTTTTTTTTTAAAAAAACAGTGAATTGCAGACCTTATCAAACTTTATGGTGTTTTGTGTGTTACTACCAGACACTTAGAGTTACTTGCATTCATTAAATGTTGTCTTTTCTTAGCAGAAGTTGCATGTCACACCTCGAAAATGCAATTAAAGTAATTATCGAGCTGTTTTTTCCCTTTAGTGGGCTGGAAACTTCCGAGTTCAAACCTGCAATTAAGCGACCAGTAAAATGTTGTGGTCTTACCTTTCGTTCAGGGAATTCCAGTAGATGGGCTCCATATTGCTGGCCGTCGTCCCCAGTAAATCCAGTACGAATATCAGCAGGATCCACAATCCATTCCCACTTCCTCGACACGCCATTTCAACCCTGACACCCAGCATATGCAGCCCCATTTAAAAGCAATGGGCAATATTTTCTGTGTTTTCAATGCTGTAGCAAGGAGATTCTCAAAACAATGGATGTGCGACTACAGCCGAGCAGGCTATAGGTAGAGGCAGTCAAAGTGTGGAGTGAAAGCCCGCTGTATACAACCTCATGGATCCACTATTCATCAAATTGGACTGGATCAAAGCAAAATCAGACCGAAATGTGCAGGAGAAACTTGTTCAATCCGTGCGTCTGGATCTCCAAATACGACGGTTTTTCTGCGCGTCCACGGTCGTACTATTTCAGTGCCAATCCCATGACTTTCCCATTAATTTGTCATTAGTCCTCCTTTTTCCAAAGCAGTGCTCCTCAGCTCAAATATAACTCCACTGAATCGAATTTTCTCAAATTTATCGCCACCCAGGAGCTATTTCTGTTGCCTTTCGGTGCGCCCTAATTGTCTTTTTCCGAACAATGTTCCCTTGTTCTCTGTGCCGACTCTGTGTGATTTCTCTCCCATTACCTTGTTTTCTCGAAAGAAGATCTACCTTCCAACATATTAGGCTGGACTGAGAAGAAATATATTGAGTCAGTGAGAAGAAAACAGTCGATATGAGACCAAAAACTGTGAAGGTAACGTTTAAAACGGAAAAGATGTCACTCGTGTCCACAGCTCCATCCTCATAAAGACATGTTGATGCTCGGTGGGCTTAGTCAATGCGCATTGCAATCCTTATTCTCCTTTGTAAAAATAGAAAATAAAAAAACACACCGGTTCAGCACGGGTTGTAAATCCGCAAATCCTTATGCAATGGATTTGTTGAAAATAAAATAAAAAAAAATCCGGATCCAAATCAATGAGGAGTCCAAGAATCAATTCACAGCACGAGAAAACTGCGAGAAACAAACCAAAGCGCTAGAAAAGCATCCCCACTCTCATAATGTCGCAAAAAGGCCGACTCGAAACTTGTGAAGTGATTAAAAAAATAAGATGCGAGTTGTGAGCATCAGTCCCGGTTGGAAATCGACGCCTATCTGATGTAGCGCATCATTTGGATTCGCTTCTCGGCCGGAGGAAAAGCGCTTCATTCGTTATCTCATCCGTCTCTCTGCCTCAAAATCCCACTGGTTTGACTTGCCCTAATGCTCGCAGCACATTGACAGACCGACTGGCTTGTTTGAGAGAAGGAGGAGGGAAAAAGGGGACGTGGATGAATGGAAAAAAAATCCCCATCCTCCGACTGGCAGGCAGGGCGCACTGACGGAGCGCAATTCTTCCAGGCTTTTTCGGGGGGCGGTATCGAGTCCCTTTCAGCAACTCCTCACTCCTCCTCCTCTCTGAGTTTCAGGGGCCCCCCGACTCGGACCTCTGGACTCCCTGGTGCTCTATTCTGCCTCCTTTCAAAAAAGCTGAAGACACCCCCCTCCACCCCCAACACACACACACACACACACACACACACACACACCTCTGGACGCTCACTAACGTGCGCCCCCCTCCGCTCAACGCCATGATGGAAGAGCAAGAGCGCCCTCAATGCATCTAGCGGGCATCACATGTGGCACAACTGAAAAAATCCATCTGGAATATTAGAAGGATATAAATGTCAGCCAAGCTTTAAGTCCCTATAGGAGTATTGAAGGTTTATTAAAAATAAAATATGCCTCCAGGTACAGTATGAGCTCACTATAGGTGTATAAATGGAATATTATTAGAATAGTTTAAATATTACACTGTAACTTGCATATTTTTGGAAAATGTTTTGAAACTATGATGTCACACATGATCACTGGCCTGGATTCACCTCATAAGTCTGCAGCCCAGTCTAAACAAAAAGAATCCCCTCTCAGCGTGGGAGGATGTGGCCTTTCTCTTTCTCTCTCTCTTTCTCCCTCCGTCCTCTCGTTGACAGCTGGGGAAGAGTCCCAGCATCCAGCAGCAGCACTTCAAAGTCCGCTTGATGAGGTACAGGACGAGCCGGGTGACAGGCCCCACTGAGGGCCACACACACCACTGTTTACACTGAGGCCCTGGCCTACAAGAACACTGACATTGATTCACTTCTACACTGTTACACACACACACACACACACACACACACACACACACACAGAAACATGTATAAGTTGGGGACTGGAGGTCAAAACTGTGGCTGTACTGCCCCCATGTGGTAGATATAGTGCACTGTAAAACAGAGTGATGGTGTACCCTGCCAGACCACTGTTATTAAACCAAATTAAATATTTCATCCTACAATAATCGAGTTATACACACTCTTTGTCCATCCCACCACACTTTCTGTGATATCTGAGATAAAAGAGTGGTATATCTCTGTGATATCTGGGGTCCTTGTTATCGTTTTACACCTGGGAACAAATGTGTTACACTGCTTTCACATACTGTCCTGCTGAAATCAGACTGATAAGACAACTGAGACAATAACCTAGAAGTCTTTAAAGGAGCACTCCACCAGGTTTACTCATGCAGTTCAGTTTAACGTGTAAAAACAGTTGTATAATGTATTTTGTGGCTATGATGGGGACTTTCTGAATTTAAAAAAAAAAGAAAAAAGATGAAATCACAGTGATGTCAACAGGGCTATCTTGGCTTTGGGCTTGAGACATTTTTAGCAGCGAGCCTGCTTTACTTATTGGAGGTGTGGGGTTTGAAAGAAGTGAGCATTTAGGAGGATGTTGAATTGAAACGCAGCAACCTCTGAGTCTGAAAAGTGAATGTGGAAGTTTCTTAAATTTGCATTATTTCTAGTGGCCAGCAGGGGGCGACTCCACTGGTTGCAAAAAGAAGTCTGATTGTATAGAAATTGACCTCACAAAATATTTTCCAAATTAGTTTGTGGGCTTAGTCACAAATTTCAAGTCTTCCTCAATACAGCGTGGTGCTCTTTTTGTAATTTAGGGTACAATAGACGTTAAAAAAGTCCTGCTACCCAGATCTAGTCTGTCCACCAAATGTGGTCACTTCGGCTACAACAAACCAAGATGGTGCCGGCCAAAATGGCATACTCAAAGTTTCAGAATCCTAGTCTACAAATCAATGGGTGTCATGGTGGCTACGTCCACTTTTTTTGTACAGTCTGAGTTTGGAGAACCCCTTTAAGGATCATAATCTGCATTTGGCTCCTTTTTTCAGAGAAAACGACAAAAAAACTTTCTAACATTAACTGACCCAAAACATAATCTTTAGTGTCATGTTAAGAAGGCAAAACCTTTCCGTAGACTTCATTTCACTATTCAAATTTGAAGAGGGCCCACATGATATTTTCAACTCGGAACATTTTATCCTGTGCAAATGCTTCTCACGTAGCCCTGTTCCCCAAACAGTGGCTGCAATGCAACACACTTCTAGAAACATACAGAGAGAGAGAGAGAAATACAGAGGGGAAAATACCTTTAATACTTTTCATTGAAAATATGTCGCTTAAAAACAACAGAGGGAGAAAAAAACTCGATGCACCACGAACACCTCCTGCTGTTCCTGCACAGCCAGGGAGAGAAAGGAAATGAAAGTGAGACAGAGATAGAGGAGAGAATATGGAGGGAGAGCAAAAATTACAGAAAAGTCTGGTCCAAAAGAGCTGAAGCTGGCAAAGGTTTAGTGTGTTGCTCATAGGCACTCCAACAGAGCACGAGTTCTCACGAGGGGCTCTAATCAGGGTCTGCAGTCTGAAGGACAATCTGCAAGGAAGACAAAAGTGCAGGCATTTCCTCCGCAATGCAAAATTACAGCATGCTTTCAACAAGAATTGTAATTGCAGGTTATGAGATCCAAACAAGAAATAAATACAGCACGGAGATTTTATAGAGATGGTCAGAGGGAAGGAAAGAAAAAATAAAAGAGAGCAGAGATGGAGCTTTTTCTGATGCACTGACCTCCTGAAACCTTGGCAGGGCAGATGACAGAGCTAAATGTAGTGGAGGAAGACAGACTGGTTTAGAGACAACAGTAGTTCAGAGGTGGAGCTGGCATAAAAAACAAACCTTCTGCTCTGTCTGGGAATCTATCTGTGTGGGAAAACTGGCTGGTTTGTGCGTGTATCGGAGATGACTCAGTTTTTAAAAACTGCAGAGCTATAAGATGCCACCTACATCAGATGTGCCATAGTGGTGAATAACTGAATGTACTTTTCTGGGGCGATATGTGAGCGGAAATAAGGAAGGAAGGAAGGAAGTTTGACGATGCATTTGTATGCTTATTATACACCCATGGCTGGTATGTCAGTGTTTATTAGTGCTTATTTATTCATGCTGACCTCATTTACTGCACCGACCTTCAACTCTTCTTCATAACCGCATCCTCTCCCTGGTGACTCCGGCTGCAGTCTGCTCGAGCTGCCAGACCTCACCACACACACAAACATAATGCACTATAAATACACACATTTACACACAATCAAGCAGCACTTTGACACTGCATGTGCAGCTGCAAATATAAGCAATTACAATAAGTGCATGGTTAACATTATGCATGAAGACTTAAGGGTAGATGCATGCACACACACATGCTACAGTGGCGGCAACACAAAGATGTCAGACAGGAAAACATGCACCCTGGTGGGAGTGAAATTTACACAGAGGGTGGTACAGAAGTGTATGTGTGTTCTTGTACTTCCTACATAGTGAGGACCAGAACATGTTTTTAACCAACAGAGTGAGGACATTTTTGAGAAGTGAGGACATTTCAGCCGGTCCTCACTTCTTTAAAGGCTTGTTTGAGAGTTCAGACTTGGTTTTAGGGTTAAGGTTACAATTAGGTTTATGTTAGGGGTGAGCATTTAGTTGTGATGGTGAAGGTTAGGTTAAGGGTTAGGGTACGGGGCTAAGGAATTCACTCTTCCAATGAGGGCCCTCACAAAGATAGAAGTACAAGGATGTGTGTGTGTGTGTAGGGGGGGGTTCGGTGTCAGAGCGTGGAACCTTGTTCGCCTTGTAGATGATAGATCTCAGCTGCGTGTCTTTATACTTCAGCATCTGTCTGTCCCTGTGAGCTTCGTTCTTCTCACACACACACTCACACTGCTGCAGCAAACACTCCTCTGCCAACACACACACTTACACACACACACACGATGGTATCTTCCTTTGACAGAGAGAGACGGGGGGTTGAGGGGATTAAATGAGGAGAGGTGAGGGTTTGTACGACATGTGATGTGCAGATCACACATATGGATCGTACGGAGTGGCTCGCTGATTCTGCATCAGTAAACAATTTGTACCTGCCAGTTGATCTCTCCCACACACCTTCTGACATTTGCATATGTAAGCAGTCTGTGTGTTTGTGCTTCTTTAGCCATATTTCCGCAACCTCTAATGCCAGTCCTCCTAATTTGCCAAAATATAGTTCTTATTCTACCTTTAAGCTTAAATCTTAACCGTAACAATGCAGCTGCACACTGCAAGATTAGACTGCATGACTTGTACAGGAAGTGGCTTGATCTCTTGATCTGAATCTCCCTTCAGCTACAAAGAACTACATTTACCACCTCACAGTTGTATGCCTCCACCAACCAGTCGAGTTGTAGTTCATGTCCGTCTGTCTAGACCTAGGCGTGGCAGTAGACAATGCTCGAAATAAAGACATTGCTGCAAAGAAGCTACAAATTATAAATATGGTCAAATTTGTTAAATTTGCCAGAAAAAGTGTTTTTGCAGAATATTATGTCACAGTGAAGTTGACCTCTGACCTTTTGGAAATAAAATATCATCACTTTTTTAAAGCCTTTTAGACAATGATGTGAGATATTGTTATAATTAGGCAAAAAACCTCTAAAATCTAATCAGTTCATCGTGGACTCCAAGTGGACATTTCTGCCAATCCCTCAAGTTGCTGAGATATCTTGTACACCAGAATGGTGAATAGACGAATGGATGGACAACAACCCAAAAACATAATGCCTCTGGCCCAGCTGTCGGCTGCGTGGAGCCATGAAACAAGCTAGTCCCTTCACAATTGGCTTGCCAAATTTGAAGAAATCCCCTCAAGGAAGAAAACTAAAGCATGGCTAAAATGTTGCTGAAAGCTTTAGACACACCAAGTAAGTAGACCATGTTCTTCTATCTTTCCTATTGAGTAAAATAAACAGTAAGGTAAGCTTTTGAACGAAAATTAATTTAAAGTACAGTCTATACATCACTGAATCACAACCTTTTTGGCTGGCAACCCTCTGAAGTGTCTGCAACTGCATACAGGTTAAAAACACAATATGAGTTGAAAGCACTTAATCCAAAAAGTGATTTTTCTTCTCTTAACCGCTCCACTTGTTGAAAAATTAAAAAAAAATCCTGTATATCACAACACAGCAAATATTAGAGTCATTAACGTCAGACAAACAATTTAATTAGCAGAACATTATTTCTCTTCTGTCCTGTTTGATTGATGATCTTGCAACCCCTTTGATTTGTGACTGTTGGAAGGAGTCACAAGATGGAAGAACCACTGCTGCATCCTGTGATGAGCAGTATGGAATTGGGGCACAGCACAGATTTTCAGCCCTGCCAAGCATTAACAGTAACTGCAGTCAACTGTATGCACCTGGTGTCCCAGGAGTGAAACCAGGTACTATTGCCTCTTTTCCATATACATGTGCTGGCTTGACTCCTTTTGCCTCAGTGCTTCAGCACAGCGCAGCAGGGATTTGCATCTCCTTTACAACATGGCTATCCACTTAGAGGTGTGTCTGTAACTGATGAGTTGATGATTGTTAAAGGTAATGCCCTCTTTAGTGCTGTTTACTACTGCGCTGTGCAATGTGTTGGTAGCCAACAAGTTATCACCATTCTCTCTTTTGTTTTTTGTTTTTTTGAGATGCAGTTGAAATTGATGAAGTATCTGATAAATCTGGCAATCGCAGCAGAGGCTATTTAAATATATCATCATTGCATGCTGACATACGAAGTCAACACAACCCACACAAAGCCTGTTGATGAAGCCTGGGTATGGCCCATCTTGAGCATGACTCGACACAATTGGGCGGGCTAAAATTGGCAGTGGAAATGCAATTCAAGACTGCACTGTTTGGGTTGATGCAGCGGAAAATACCAATGGAACGGCCTTGTATAAGCAACCCAGTCACCAGAAATAATGCTGCCATTATGCGGTTCTGAACAACAAAGGTCGGAGGTCAGGGTGGTTGGATGGGTTAAACAGACACTGCTTTGCTTTAATCAAAGTATATAAAAACAAATTAAAGTGCAATAAAAACATGGACAGTAAATAAAAAAAATTGCCAGTGAACATCATTTTAAAATACTGTAAAAAAACAAAAACAAAAGAAAAACAGACAAAAACAGCACACATCTCCCTTTTCTCTTAATTTTGACCGCAACTGCATCAAGATTTAGAGATATATATATATATATATATATTTTTTTTTTAAAGATTATTTTTTTGGCATTTTTGCTTTATTGATAGTGACAGATAGAAAGGGGGTGATAGAGGGGAAGAACTGCAGCAAAGGGAGCTCAGGCCGGATTCGAACCCGGCTCCGCCGCAGCAAGGACTCAGCCTACATGGTAAGCGCTCTACCAGTGTGAGTCACCGGGACGCCCCGATTTAGAGAGATATTACTGTAAAGAGTAACTGTGGCAGTGAAACTGTATCTCAATTTTTGCAACTGATCCATGGTTCACATGCATGCCGAACCGTGGGTGGTGATCTGTAAGGATCCCGTTGCACCCCTAGTAGTTACCTACAGAAGTGATATTTTCCAAATCAAAACCAAGTTGTTTTGTTTCCTAAACATAAGCAATTACTTTCGACAAGTAAAAACAAGCGACAATCTTCAGGGCTGAAAAATTAAGCCAATGTGAAAGTGCCAGAAACTGCAGTTCCTGGATTGGCCACTTGAGGTTGGCTCTAAAAAGGAGCCAATCCCCATATACCCCCATGTTAAAATGACTAAAACTTTACAGCAGAATCAAACATTTTTACAGCCTGGTAGAAAAATCTGGTTTGGTCCTCTTAGCTTATCTTCCAGTTCATGACAACTGCGAGGAAGTTGGGTTTTTATATAACTCACCATTTTAATTTACATTAAGTTATCTATAATAAAGGGCACGGCCACTATGAGTGACATGCGGCTGCCCTCACAGGCTAGTCGCTGCATTCAGCGGACCTCAGCCCACCCAGCTCCACCTTTTTGCCCCTTTCTTGGATTAGCCAGGAGTCAGGAGGAGTCAGGCACTGCCAAGATGGTGACGAGCGGAACCACCCACTTTGAGCTTAATATCGGCTCTGCAGGAACCTAAAGGTGAAGTAGCAGAGACTACATCCATATTTTATATGGTCTGTGGATAAAAGCATCAGGAATAGGGAATGAGAGCAGGTTTAGTAAAGTCAAGATTCAACAGATCTGTGTTTTGCAGAAAGGTCAAACATAATCTGGTTACTGGGTTGATATAAGACCAGTGCTAAAACCATAGGCTTGAATTAACCCCTATACTAAGTTTAATGCTAAGGCCTTAACTCTGAAGTAGCCACTTTTGAGGTTCAGGCCACCCACAATGTGTCTACTTGAGCGGATTTTCCTCATCTTTCTGTCTTCATTAGGATATTTGATGCATGAACACGCTCAAACACACATCTTTCATCACTTGGACTTTGGCTTTCTCTGCGTGTCCTCGTCTCCCCTCCTCTGCCTCCCTTTTCATTTTCTCAACAGGGCGCCTCCTTGCTCCTCCTAATCTCCTCCTCAATCTGTCTCCTCAGCCCCAAGCAGAGCTCCTCTGACCCGGCCCACTGCTCCACCTGCTCCCCCTGACACCACTCCATAAACCTCCCCCTCTAGCCACTGTGGTGAAGGGAATGAGGGAGGGAGGTTTTTTGGGAAAGGTGTAAAGAATGGACAGGCACTGGGACAAGAGTTGTCCATGCAGCCTGAGGGCAGGTAGAAGGATGAATTTAGGCCCTACTGCTCTACCTTTCCCCAGAGTGCAATTATGCAAGCAATTACTCTCCCTGGGCATCACACAGCCCACTAAACCGCCAAGATCACATCCAATCTGTCAGGGCCGGCTGGGATACAGGATTCTTAATGTACTTCAATAGGCTCAGCCTCATGATAACTAGCTACGGGGATCGCCAGAGGGAATGTGTGGAGAGCAGGAAGAGGAGATTGGGAGAGGATGAGATGATGAGAAGAGGATGAGGTGAAGGATAGAGGGACGGTAGAGGCACACATGCGAGTACATATCTTAAAGTTGATACTCTATATGTATTAGGGCTTACATATCCGTGAGAGAAATATCAATGCAGAGCTACTCGTTTCTACCTGTCAGCAACAGTGGAATATGATGATATGACACATCTTTACTCTGTATTAATCTTCCCAGCCATTTCAGATAGATATCCGTGCTCATTCCTCCACATCTGGAGTGAATAGGGGATCAGACTTGGGAGTGAAATGAAACCTCATGGTGCTGTGCTTTTCCCTGGCTTCAGAGCATGTGCAGGAATACAGGTGCCAATTATTTTCACATCTAATGTAAACCAGAGAACAAGGACGCGTCAATCACCGCGGTTGCCTTTTGGAATGGAAATGGGATGTATTCATAGGAACGCGGCTATTTTGGCGGCTGATGAAATGGGTTGGCTGGGACTTATAAAAATATCCCTGCAGATTCAGGCTTTGTAAGGAAAACCTCAAGTCATCTGAACTTCAGACTGGTCCGTCTATAATGAGCACAAAATGTGGCTGTGTGAAAATTATACTCGACTACTGACTGTGAACAATAAGGGGTTTCATTTTGATACATGCACATGAAGACATTCACTATTTTTGGATTTGGCTACTATTTCCAACTAGTGTTAACAGAAAAAAATCAGTGATCATGTGCAGATGGGAAATGCATGCAGCCTTACACTAAAGAGACACAAAGGACAACACTAACACCAAAATGTCTCCAGCCAGGCTAGCAGCTCTGTGAGGCTGCACAGTGGTGCTTTAAGCTATGCTAACACCAACAGAATGACAATGCAAACATGGTCGTATGCCAGTTAGTTAAGCAAGGATAACACATTTTCTTTAGCTTAGCATGCTGCTAACATTAGCTTGATAGGACAAAACCATAGACTGTAAAGGAAGAAGACGTAGCCATGGTGGCGTCACCCACTGGTTTGTAGACTACCATTCTGAAGCCTCGAGTTTGGCATATCTGGCTTTGAACTTGAGAAGAAGGGTAATTTCCTCATAGACTTCTATACAATTCTATACATTTTTTACAACCAGTGGAGTCACCCCCTGCTGGCCATTGGAAAGAATGCAGCTACAGCTGAGGGAATGTTTTAGTTTTTCAGGTTTTAAACAAAACTATAAGACATTTGATGGTTTATTTTATCACGGTCCTTGAATAAAAGTCACAGGATCACCAAACAATACATACTGAGGGAAACACGAATGCCAGTAAATTTCATGGTAATCCATCCAAATAGGCATTTCACTCAAAAACGCAAACATGGACGTAATGGCAGAATGGACAAAAAAGGATCAACAAAGTAAGTAACAGGAATTCCTGTATATACTGGTAACGTCATGGCATGGCAAAATAATCTATCTGTAAACAGATATCTGCAACAAGACAAGATTTTGGCATCAAAAGCATTCTGATTTCTGCTTGTAGTCTGAGTCATTTTAACCAATAAGGTTTGAGGGGGCTTTGGTTGCATGCAGGTAAACAGTCCATGTGGAGAGCAACAGAGCCGATATGCATGGGCTGAAATGTAATCTTGGAACCAGTGGGCTTTTGTCTGACAACAATTTAGCTTTTTAAATGTATCTGCATTCATGTGCAGAGAAGCAATCAGGAAAACACCAACTCCATTCTTGCATCTCAAGTTGCTAATCAGATTATAAATAAATGGTGCTTATAAGACAAAATACTTGTCCTGAATATCCACTGACTACATATTAATATTGGCTCTTGCCTACAGAGGCGATATTGTCAGACTGATAGCCAAATAGTTTCCTCAACACCATACTTGAGTAGATGTTGCTTTCCACCACTGTCAGGGACTAAACGTGGTTCACACTTTTTTTCCACCAAGTCCCTCAACTTCATGGAAATTCAATATTAACTGTGTGTCCCCTACTGCATGCTGGTTGAAAACCTGCCTAGAATTTTCCGTATTTATTATAATCCATCCTCCTTTTGGTGTTGAAATTGGCTGCTGACCAGGACGTGTGATTGCTAAGTGATGGCTAAATAACTACAGCCGGTGGCTACTTCATCACTTGTAGCAACTGTGGAGCAGCAGATAGAGCATCCTGTCGCCTCCAGCACAACCCAATCTGGGGAGCACGGATTCAACAAGGCACTGAAATGTTTCACTGTTTTTGATGGTACATCTCAGCTCCAGATCTTGTCCCACTGCAGCCAACATTTGATCAGGTTGAGATCTGTTGGCATGATTAGCACTTACGTGACGCTTTTCCTAAAAGCCTGCGTTGTAAACGGAGGTGCACCAAATAATGTGGCAGCTGAGTACATGCAGCCCACAACCTATTAAGTCTGAAGAAAACTGGATGTAACAACTCGAGCAGTGTGTCAGAGCCGGGTCACAGTGAAGCCCTGTGCTAAGCGCCTGCCAAACACATTCAAAGTCTCTCTGAGATAAAGGAGCCGTCCCTTTGACATTTTGAGAAATGCCATGTATGACAACCTCTAAAAGCTACAGCAAATCTGTTCCCTCTGCTTCATGTTCTAAAAAGCCTTTTCCTTTCAAAGGCAGCATGAGAGTGACAAACCAGAGAGCAGTCTAGACATTTTAGCATCTCCGGCTTCAGAGCGGTGTTCCTCTTTTCCTCCATGCTAATTCAGCCGGGGTCACACCGCTGAGTGTTTGCTTGAGTGCTTCGCCGTGGGATTAGGAGATTCAACAGGCAGACAGCCATTTGAATAATTGTTTTCAAATGTCTTTCTTAATATCAAGATCCCATTACTTACTATTCCGCACACTCTGTGGTGATGAGCGCTGGGACTGTGAAGTTTGTGTGTGCGCACCCGTCTAATGGAAGGCACTTATGCAAGGCCATGGAGACTCACTCAGGATGCGACGTAAATGGAAGCACAGAACACAGAAACACAGAACACTTGATGTGGATTGGCTCATTAACTGCACAAGAGGAAAGACAACACCGCAGCCACCTTGGGATGAAGATAATGGCTTTGCTGTCATCTGTGTGAAAGCACTAAGGTCTGGCCGACATGCCTTCCTTTAGGAAGCATTTTCTATATAAACAGGCTGATTTTAAAGGTCCCACTGTGTAAAAATTTATATTTCCATGTTTTTTTTTAATTATAAAAAATATTACTGTGGAAGTTTCAAAATGCTCGAACCACAGAGAAAATCAGTCTGTATTCAGAAACGGCCTTTAAACAAGCTATACAGTGGCAAGAAAAAGTATGTGAAGCCTTTGAAATAACAGTTTTCTGCATTAATATGTCATAAAATGTGAAGTCCGAAATATATACAAAACATAATGTTCTCACATTTTATGACAAATGAATGCAGAAAACTGTTATTGCAAAGGGTTCACATAATTTTTGCCACTATATTAACCAATGTATAAGACTACCTTTCATAAAAATGAGAAAACATACATATTTATGAAATCTTTCGAAATTTTGTTTGAAATTTAAAAAAATATTTATTTGTCAAAACTGCATTCACCTTTTTATAACCAAATTTAAGCTGGCTCACTGGGCTTCTCTGAGAAGTCAGAAATGAATCAAGCACAACATTCAACCACTAAAACAATTTTTTCTGTTCAGGAATGCAAGTAAATAACTATAATTTGACATCATAATCAAGAAATAATAACATTCTTTACTATTTTTACAGTTCTTTGTAAAACAGTAAATTTGAATAACAATAACAATCATATTTTAGAATTAAAAATATCATTTTGATTAAAGAGCCTCTACATACTGGAGTGTTATCCATTACAGAAACATAAAAAATATTTGGGTAATTACTAATGCTGTTAATTGCAGACACCTGTGGCATAAACCAGTGGTCTAATAAATCTGTTAAGCACTGTATATATATTATATAAAAAGTGATGCTACAGTTCCATTGCAGTCTTTTCTCGGCTGCAATGATGGTGCAGAGATGCAGATGCTTACCTCAACATTGTTTTCTCAATCACATGTTCTGTAAAAAAAAAAAGTTTTCATATCAGTGTATATCAGACAACAAGCAGATACAGATTTATAGTGGTCTTGCGGTACTCGAGCTGGATGAACCAACAGACAACGGGCCCTAAATACTGCAAACTGCACTCAATATTTAAATTCATACCATCATGTGATTAGTGAGGTTTTAGCCTGGAGAGAAATGCTCTGATAATTACAATACAAACCACATTTAACACTGGGAACAGTTTTAGAGCTAAAGGCAATTGTTTAAACAATGAAAAGATGCTGTTGTGTTTTGTTGTGACATTTGACTAAGTTTGTGGCAAAAATAGCATAAAATATTAAATAGTGGACTGAAGATCATGGCAAAAATGATAAGCCTGAATGTGCGACGGGGTAGCTTTGAGGCAAGAAATCTGATTACAGCTGGGCAGCACCAACTTGATGAATGGAAAGATTTAGTCAGGATGGTAACAAACCTTTTCCACACTTTTAAAGCAGCTAGATTTATTATTTGATTAGGAAGCATCTTCAGGAAAGGAAAACGTGGAGAAGATGAGCACCAGCTAGAACAAGCAAGACCATCACTGGTCTTGCATTATCATTTGCACACTGAAAATATTAATGTCGTAAACTAGCACAATCCTGTTTGCCAAGTTCATACCCTCATTTAAATAACACCATGTTTGTACCTATTGTTTCCATCTTTATTTTACTTTGTATATTGACTTTTTCTATTGTTCATTTTTTCTATTTGAGCTGCTGTTTTTTGACTGAAGTACTTGCTTTTATCAGTTGCAATCAAAATTATTATATACTATTATACTAATACTATTACACTAATCAAACAAGAACAGCTCAACACAACTAATATTACAAGTGGTTTCCACAAATGCAACACAAAATGCCACTTTCAATGACTCCTGCGGTCTCAAAATTATTCAACCCCTTCATGACAAGTGTCCTTAGTATTTATTAGAGCCCCCTTTATGACCTGCTGCAAACGTGATGCCTAGCCAGACACCACCATGATTTCCAGTTTTCTTCATGTTAAAGCGTTGGCACATTTAATTTAATTAAAATGGAAAAAAATGAAATGAATAAATAAATACATAAATATGACGGAAATTTCACTGTAATGTATTTTATTGAACTTAACAAAAGAGGACAACACAACCATGCCAACATGTCAGCACTGAAATGTGCTTAAGAGTACTGCTGAGTGTTCGTAGGATTTGTTCTTACCTAAGAAAAATCCTGAATAAGAAAAAAATTCATGAATGCCACAATCTTCGTAAAATCTTCGTAAGTAGGACTTAAGAACAAATTTGTTCTTAAGAACAGTCTGTGAATGAGGCCCAGTGTTTGCCCTGTGGTTTGATTTGCGAACCTAAAGACCCCAAACACCCTGATAGGTGGAATCCATTCAAACAATGTCAGACTTTAGAAAGGCCTGGTGGTCCATCATTCAAAGCTGTGATTTTATCTAAATGTGAGGAGCGACAGGATGACTGGGCAGAGGTTGTGAAGCTACAAGTGAATGGTGTATTGGACCTACCCGCAGCTGATGCCCAATACCACTCCAAGTGTTACAATTATTGTGGAATTCAGAAATAACTTGAGGATCCAAATTATTCCTGAACATTTTTATCTTCCAAAAATCTGTCTAAATCGCCCCCCAAAAAATCAGCAAAATCAGCTTAATGAGAGTAAAAATATGACTAAACCAGGTTAAAATAGTGATTTTGAATCTTGAAAATGTCAGATATGGACTCAGCATCTCCAGTAAACCCTAAAAACATACTAACATTGTCCATTTTGGCCAAGCTGCTCCTATAATATGATCAATATAGGTGATTAGGCTAATTTATGCAAATTAGCTTAGATACACAAATTGCTCAACATATGCAAATTAGCATCTAGCAGTTTCTGCATGCTGGGGACCCATACTATATATTTCTATCATAAAACTGTGATGTACTCAACATTTCCGGGTCCACCTTTCTGTCAACTGGACTAACTGTATCTTTAGAAACTTTCACCATCAACATTTGATGTGCATCTCATCCACACCTGATGCAACTAATGAAGCCCTTGATGAGTTACCTCAGGTGTGCTTGAGAAAACACCTGATTTTCAAATGTGTGCTCTTATGAAGGATTCTATTCAGGTGATTGAATAACTTTGAGACAGCAGTAGTCTTTAAAAGTGGCATTTTGTGTTGAATTTGGATAAAACCCTTGTAATATTTGGTTTATTAAACTATTTAAACCGTTCTTGTGTAATTTATTGCCAATAGCTGAAAGCTTGTACATTTTGCCAATAAACCTAATTTGTAATGGGGGTTGAATAATTTTGATTGCAACTGTAAATCTGTATTTTAGAACTTTTGCACCAATACACCACAGCAAATTCCTCCTACTTGGCAGTAAAAATTATTCTTATTCTAAATCAGAAGTTACCAGAGCAAACATGGAGGACAGTCGTGCAACCTGGATTATTCTCTGCCGGGAATCCTGCTGGCCAACGTTTGGGCGATGATGGACTGGACAACACCTGTGCCTGCCAGTGTTGGGAAATGTCCTTTGCTAAATTTTAGAATAGCGGACAGCACAGTTCAACCAGGTGACACACTTTCTCTAACAAGAAAACAATGGTGTTTTATGGAGATAATACACAGGAACTGACAGAGTTGGATTTCACTGGAGTTGTAACAGTGTGAAAAATAAAACATTTATTGACTGAATTGAGCAAAAGACATCCTGTTTCCTCAGATCATTGCCGAATCAAGTGACTGAACATGATTCTTTTGATCACTGGTAGGTTCTATTGACTAGACACGATATAGAAAACATGACACTGCGTGAATATCAAGCTAAAGAAAGTGCCCACAGATCGACTTGATTTACAGTTCCAGTGTCTTTGTGCCGTGACCACTTTCTGTCCCTATTTCACTCTCTGATGGTCTGGACTTAATATCAACCTACCAGACAAACAAGTAGCAATCAGCAAACCACTGCATTATTTATTACACCTGTGTGGCTTTTTTCTTTTTCTGTCCCCAATTTTCTTTCTTGTCATCTTTCTACCTACTTTCCTCTCCCAAGGAGGAGACGGTCGCTAAGCAACCTGCATAACACAACAGCGGAGCTCTCCAACTTGGCTCTCTGCTCGGTGTGCCCCTGTGGTTTCAGACAATCAAATACATGAGTGTGTGCACATTCATAGAGAATGTGTGTGGGAAAGGTGAAAACTATGAATAGTTTCCATCTCATAAGCGAAAGCCAATAGTCCCTTTAGCTTTTAAGAGCTGCCTCTTGACTCGAATATAACATCATCTTGCATTCATGAGGGATTTATTACAGGGCATCCAACTCTGAACCGCCTTAAACAGAAAGGACAAAAATGAATAAGACCGTGAATTTGTGAAGAGATATGCTTTTATTTCACTGCAGCTTGAATAAAACCACCGCAAAGCCACCTTCCACAGACACAGCGGCCTATCTAGAGACTGTTGTCACATCATCAAGACCTACATGGTTCCCAAAGCTTCCTGGTACAGCAAATCTGTGTAGTATTGTGTAATAGTAGCTACACAGCTGTAGCTACTATGGTTGGCAACAAATTTGAGTTTCAATAAGTGAAAATGAATAGATTCCTCTGTGTCTAAAGATAAAAGGCTTTGGTTGGAACCTGCAAAGACGCCCTAAAGCAAAGCACACCTCACTGATTGCAACATAAGCATATCACCGCAGTACATTATTAATGCATTTATGAAAACACAATGTGTTTGTGCTGCCACATTACCACTCACACGGATACAAATGTAATCCAAGTCCAATCCGTAGGAAAAATAATAGAAATCACTCATTATCCAGGTGCACCCACATCCTAAAGACTTTCACAGATTGTTATGAGGTTAGAGTACTCAAGCTAGCTGCTTACAGAGTATACATTCAAAAAATTAGAACGATCATCATGGCTTTACAAAAATATACATTTTTTCGAGGGCATGCACAGAGCGACACTAAACTTGGTGCGTCCAATAGTTTAAAAAAGAAGGTAAAAACAGGAGATCCCATCAGTTTTACAAAAAGCAAAGCTCAAGAACAAATGGCACTTACTGTAACTATAGCAGTTAGGAATCTTCGGGGCAGCATTACAGCCACACACACACACGTAAACAAACACTCCCACAGATACACGACTCAGATCAAAGGAGCGATCAGTAGACAGACAACGGGCTGCTTCACGCCAGTAAAGGCCTTCAATTCCACCAAATTTAACCAATTCAGGTAGCACATTCACCATAAAAAAAGTTGCAATAAAGAATGACCATATTTAATTTTTCCTCTTTAAAAAAAAAAGAAAACTGTTCTCTCACTAATTAAACAAAAAAAATCCAGAAAAATCAGTTCACAATCCAGTCCTGATGCAACCCACATCTTGTTTTTGGCCACGTTCTCGGCATTGTTCCAATTCTTAATCATCAAATTGGCATTACAACAATTAAGTCAAACACAGAAACCCTGAAAATGACTTAAACTCTATTTTGCAATCCTTTTCATTTTAACTCTGCAAATAAAGTACTCCTCCAGTAAATGTTGTTAACCTGCAGGTGACGTATTAAGAACCAATTTCAGAAACTTATTTAGACGGTAAATATGGTAAAACATAAAAAAAATAATCAAGAAATGCTTTCCCACCTCAGGCCTTTATGCTACAGAAAAGACTGACTCATAATTATCCATACCAAGCATTCCCAAAATAAATATCACATGGCAGTTGGAACTAAATTTGTGTCAGCTGTCTTCAGGCCTCCACCACCTCTGTGCTCTGCTCTTGGTTCCCCTCGGCGGGGGGGGCGAGCGGTCCGGCCCACCACAGAGTCATGGCGTTGTCTTGTCGGGTCTCCTGAGGGGACATCACGGATTCGCCTCCCTCGCCCTCAGAGGCCGAGTCACCCTCGCTCTCGCTGGGCCACGGGAACTGCCGTTGCCCGCTGGATGTTGCCAACAGTGGCATGAAGGGGTGCATGCTGTGGAAGAGAAGGATGGAGGGAGAGGAAGAAATAGAGAATGGGAGGAAATTAAAAAGATGGTGTGAGGAAAAACAGTGTTTTGTAGGGAAGTACATGGATATGTAAACACTAAAAGGAATTAAGTGATGCATTTCATAGTCCTTACAACTGATTTAATTTAAGTCCAGATTTTATACATAATTTTTGCACATTCACAGCCATGACACAAATTTTAGTTCATCAGCCACTTCATCTCTTCGTCACAGTCAACAGAGCTGGATTTTTCATAAATGCACCCGGGCGCTGTAGTTATTGCTCGCTGTTCTCACAAAGCAGTAATATTGTTGTGTAATATTAGAGCTGGGAAATTGGAAGCTGTTTCTTCTCTTATCTAAAATACGTTTGAATGATTTGTTTGCATTTCCTGGGCTTTTGTGTGAATGAATAAGGGGAAACCAACAGTACAACGCAAGCAGGACAATCAGGCAGGAAACCGGCAACAGTTACTGAACAGGATTGAGAGACCTACATTTGATGATGGCTTACTCCCTCTCTCTCTTGCTGTTATGCTGTCTGTTTGTACTGAAGACTGGGCCTGCCACGATACATTTTTTAAGACGATATATTGTCCCAGAAAATATCATGAAAAAAGTATTATACAACTATTGTTGGTGTCTTTTTAAGACCATTTTCATGCCACTGATATGATTATAATAGAGCATAATCAAGTACATCCTTTTCAAAAGCAATGAACTTTTAATTCTCAAGAATATTACACATAAGAATTGAACTGTGTAAAAAATATTTAAAAATCCTAGATCACTAAAACAAAAACTACAACCAAAACAAATAAAATGTATTGTCTGTACTGAGATAAATACTGTTAGCCAACTGTGGTTTTTGTTCCCAGCCGAGAAAATTGGGTGGGATCGTTCTGTTTAAAATGCAATTTCAGGTTTGTTGTATTATAGTGTTGGGAAGTTCAAGTCCTTCTACTGACTTGGATTTTGGTTCTCAACATTTGTGATGGTTTCTTCCATTTTGAATTTAATTTACCATCAATTTTTGGAATTTGATGGTAAAGTGGCTTCTGGCATGGAGAGATATCTCATGACCTGGACACTTATGAGAAGCTTCTGTTCTGTTCCTACCAATTCATTTTTGTACATTATGTTATGTGTCATCAGCCAATGGGATGTTTTTTTTTTTTGTTTTTTTTTAATAATTGTACCTGATGCCGTTGGTGCAGTCCCAATGGGCCTGGAACCTGAGCTGTGGCTGCAGTAGCTCCTCGTTACCATCAGGAGGAGCTGTCTGGGTGTCCCAAACTGAAACAATTCCCTCTGTGTCACCGCTTAGCAGGTACTTCCCTGACCTGTACACACAGAGAAAAACATATGTACAAAATCATCAAAACACAGTACAAGGTAATAGATCAGCATTTATACACCCTTGCAGTTTGCTATGCGGTCAGTGAAGTAAACTTACTGGTCCAGGTCAAAGTAGATGCGTTGGTTAGTGGCCACGTTTCTCTTCAGGGAAAACACAACTTTGCCCGGCTCTCTCAGGTCCCAGCACAGGATTTCTGGATCCTACAGACACGCAAACATGCACACACACACATAGACACTGTTCACTAACAGCTGCTAGCACTACAGAGCCAACTACATGAAGGTATCGCAGGTTAATTCAAACAGAAATACGTTTTTTGGCTTGTTTTTAGCTTAAAAAAGGATACATAAATGAATGCATTTACATTTAGTAAATGTGTTAAGTTAAGTTAACCTGCATCATTATACCAATAACAACTGATGCTAGAAAGTGACTAAACTAAATTTAAGTGAAAATAACAACCCACAATGGAAAGAAGAACATGACAGTGACAGTAAACTAAATATCTTTGAGTTGGACATCATCTTTGGCTTTGGGAAAAACTTTTTCATCATTTCCAGAAATTTGGGACTAAACAACTAATCCAATAATTGAGAAAATGATGAACAAACAACAATTATTACCAGTTAGTTGCAACCTCAAATCTGTATTGCTTATCTGATGCCTTCATATTGGCTTCACATAGCCCTGCACTGAACAGTAAATCTGCACTCTTGACCCCATTGCTAAATTGTAAATTGCATCAGTTAACGGGCAGAGTGACACAGTAACTTCGTAGACTCTGGAATGCTTAACTAGTGTCTGATCAGGTAAGAGGGGATGAATGGAGGGCATTGAATCAAACAGAGGTTGATGGTTATGGAGTCGCTACAGTGCAAGTTGTCAGTAGAACACCAAGGACAATTTGCGCAATGTCAAATTAGGAGAAGACTCCAGACGCTGTCTCCAACTGGAGGAAAATAAAATCTAATAGGTGCAAATTCATGCTCCTGTGATGGCAAACCTCTGCAGCAACCTTGTGATACACGGTTAATTATTTAGATTTTCACTTTTGGGGGGATGCCATAATGCCTAATCAGATTCATTACATGCTGACTCATGCCATCAGGACAGGATATTAGCATATAAAGCTCTTGTCCAAAAGCTTTGACGATGCTATTGTAAACTAATTTTCCAGTGCAACAGAGGATCATTTGTTACCTGCTTTAAACACAGAGCCAACTGACAGTGTGTGTGTGTGTGTGTGTGTGTGTGTGTGTGTGATCGTTCAAACGAAGCAGCACCATTACCCTCAGGTCTCCTGTCTGCACGCTGCCGTCGACAAGTGTGTGTGTGCATGTGTTCACCTTGCGCCCACCGGTGTACAGGTAGTTGCCGTCAGGGGAGAAGAGCAGATGGGTGAGGCCTCCGTGGTGGCGGGTCGGCAGCAGAGCCAGCAGGGTGCCGTCTTGGCAGGAGTAGAGGCCAGCGCAGCGGGAGTAAGAGCCACAGGCGTAAACAGACTGGCAGGGGCTGAAGCCAAAGCAGGAGATGATGCCACTCTGGCCCTGCTTCTTCACTGCAGTGAAGACAACAGAGTGGCATTTGGCAGGGCTTTCAGCCTTTTAAAAGGTTCACAAGACACAACTCCCAATCAGTTCTACTCCAAGTTGACTTTTTGGCAGCTCATGTCTTCCAAATTACATTTCTAAGAGGGAAACATTTCTCAACAATGCACACATCAACTCACATTTGGGTCATCTGTTCCTTCTTACTCTTCCCTCCTTTCCCATAAATCATCCTGTTTGTCTCTCTTTAAAAACAGTTTTGAGCACGTTCTCTAGCGAGGGTTTGGCACAGTCCCCACATGTGTCACAGAATCGGTTTTTGAGATTGACCATACATATCTGCATAATTTGCTGTTATTAATGATCAAGCCTGGATGATGGAGCCAAACATAAAGATAACCATAGACGGCACTGATCTACCAGACCAAGAAGATTTTGACTTACCAACATGTCAGAATTTAACTTCACTCTTTAAAATTAAAAAAACATTATTTCAAACAGTTTGCATTTGCTATCAGGTTTGTCTGTTGCCACCTGAGACGCATCCTGCATACCAGGACACTTAAATTAGTAAAATACATCATGAAGGATATAAAACTGAAGCTCTGAGTTGAATAAATGTGTTCATCTTTCCAAGGATCATTTTTGTGGTTGAGAATACTTCATCCTGTATACTACAAGGCAGACGCTGCTTCGTTTCATTTCAGTGCATTATAAAAGCCTGCCAGCGAGCTCAAACTTGTTTGAAGTGTGGCACAGAGATTAGGAATTCATCACGGTAAACATTTAGTTCCCTTTGTTTTTTTTTTGTCAGAAGCACATAATAAAAACTCTCCTTGCTGATTTGTTCAAGGAGACTCCTGCCTGTTAGATGTGACAGCCTGCTGTCAAACAGAAACTTTTTCAACACAAGAAACAACTGAATTCACATTATCCTTTTCACATCACCCCTGCTTACTTATTGTCTGTCATGTAGGTTTGCTTTATTGCAGCCTATGAATGCTTTTCTTTAGCTAAATTATTCTTCTCCCTCAGCTAGCGCCCTTGAACAACAGGGAGAGTTTTCAAAACAGCCCCTGCTCTCGAACAGGAACACACTTTTTCTGTAACTTAGCATAATATAGATGAAATTCATTTAAATGGCGATCAACTTTGGATGTGAAGGAACCACAGTGCTGTCAGCTAAATCGCACAAAGCCAGCAGTTTGATGCTTTAAGCTCAAACTGTGTGAGATGACTAACCTACGGTGGGCCGCTCCTCACAGTCTCTCCCAGGACGCTCCGTGTAGAAGACCCTGACTGTTTTGTCGAAGCCGCAGTAGAGCTGTGTTCCGTCGGGCGAGAAGCAGAGGGAGTGGGCTGCCGTCAGCTCATCCAGGTGGTTGTAAGGTCGGAAGCTGGCCCGTACCTCCCCGTAAAATGCATCCCACACGTGGACTGGGTTGTCACGGCTACTGCTGGCTAAGCTGCGGAAGAGGAGTGAGAGGTCAGGCAAAAAGAATGGCGAGTACGTTTATAAAGGAGGGTTCTACATCAGCAACATCAGTGTGTGTCTCGATGGCCTGGGGCCTCTAGAGCTTCGTAAATAACCCACATGAATGGAGAGCTGCTTTTTGCATGATGAGCATGCCTTCCTGTCTTCATAAGATCAAGGCAAAGGAGCAAACTAGCTACGACTATGTAGCATGATTTCAGAACTAAAAAAAGTGTTACAAAACCATATTACAAAGTCATCATTACTCCCTCTAATACAAAATGATTCATGACTCTCGATAGCTGTGTTTCCATTAAAGTCTAATCAAATTGTAAATGGAAATTTTTAAATTTTGCATTAAAGAAATTGCAAATTAGGGACGTTCCATCAACTGGTTAAGCTCAAATAAACAAAGCTGCATAAACATAGTTTGGTCAGAAGATGGCAGTGTAATGTGTTGCTGTAGGCTAATCTGTCAGTAAACAGTAAAAGAAGAGATTGAGCAAGAGAGAAAAAATAAGAAAAAAACAGGTCGCTACAACTTTGGCCATCCATGAGAGAAAATATATGTCTTCAGGAATTAGATTCAATTGGGCAACTTTTAATTCTTTCATGTCAGAGTTGAAGCAGCTGATTAGGTGAGTTAAATGTTCGATACATCAGAACTTATTCGCAAAAAGCATTTCCATCTCCCGTTTAGCACATATAGTAATTTTTCCAAAAAGAAAGAAAACACTTCAAGTGAGCATTAAAAAACTTTTATGCGCTATTTCAAACAAGTTTTTCCGAAATCTTGGTGTTCCATCGAGCTTTTCTCATGTGAATCTTCAAAATGCTTTTCGAAATTCTTTGATGGAAACACGGCTGTTGACATTAGGAGTTTACAAAGAGCGTGTAAAGGAAGTAGTGTCATGGTCTTGACACAAATAAAGCCTCATTCTTGTCTTTCACATAAATGAAACAATCATTACTGTACAATAGGTAAGAATTATTCCTGTTAAACTGACTGAACTCATATTTGTAGATACAGATTACAATGGACTTTGTGTTTGGACTAATCATTACAAAGTATATATGATCTACAAGAGGCCAGTGCAACTCTGATCTACTGGCTGAGGGACTGAGTGGGGGAAAATGCTAAGTTGGAAACTTGAAACATATTGTAAAAGGACTGAAACACGGCAGAAAATGAAAAATCTATAATGCAAGAAAATATTTGGTGTGCAGTAGACCTGTCACAATAATAACAATATCAACTTATCAAGCTCAACAGAAGTTGCCGAGGTCATGCCCATATATTGTATGACATCGCTCACATAAGAGTGTCCTGATGCGATAAAACAGCAGGGTTGTCCCAACCATTAAAAGACTTGGCTGCAGCGCCTAAGCATTTTCTTTCACAGCACCGAAGCTTAAGCTGAAAAACATGCTGAGTCATATTATGCTTTTTTTTCTGGTCACGCTGCGTCTGTCCTTTAGTCTCATTTCTGTGTCCTCAACACACGCACAAACACACACAATTTGTTGGGTTGTATTCACATTAATTGATATTACATCATGTGAATGGGAGTAAATGGTCTTATAATGACAGGAATATCCTTAATTGCAATTATTTCGGGGACAATATAGCATCCCAAAAAATGTGTTCATTGTATATAGCATTGTGAGCAGTGAATGAACAACGTGTCACAATCAGGACTTGTCCACAAAAAGAAAAAAACAAGTAACTGGAATAAAATAGAGGTGTACCTCCATCACAGTGTACAAAACCAGATAAAAATGAAATAGGCTGCCGTGACTCTTTTGAAATAAACATTATATATGACCTCAAAACATCTTGTTTGATTAATTTCCTTCTTAATGTCGTCTGAACCACATCCACCTGAATGTATCAATGCATCAAAACAAATGCACAGCATTGTGCTATGGCTCATTATGGAGACAAGACCACGGCACATTCTTATTGATTCAAATCAGGGCCAAAGACTGAGCCATGCCTTTTTAACTCTAATTACTGGGCGCTGAACAAATGCCGAAACATCACTGCGGCTCAATTAGACAAAGGAAATTAGCCCCTACCACTGCTGCCGTGTTCTGTTATGGCCCCTCTGAGTCGCAGCTTTATTCCAGAGCAGGGAAATGCCCAATTATAATGCTAGACTGCTGCTAGCTTGGAGCAATGCCTAGAACTCAGTGCAACTTAACCGAGCCATAACAGGGGCCCTTATTCCCTCTCTACAGGAGGGGCATCAACAACACACGGCTTTTGGCAGACAGAAGTTCAAGGAGCGCAGGGGGAGGAATGAGAAACAAAATGGGAGATGTGAAACGAGGGGGAGGGAGGAGGAAGACAGAAAGACACTAGAAAAACAGGTTTGCCGTAAATTCAATAATCGCAACCATAACCTTTCATCTGCTTGCATGGGCCCTTAAAAAAAAAAATCTACCCTCAGCCTGTTCGACCACCTGGCTGTGCCCTGCAGGAGCTCCCCTGTGATATGTGGCAGTGATCTGAAGAAGATGAAGAATATATGCTGTCAGCTCCTGCTGGCATCCTCCTTCTCATGACAGACAGGTCTTTCCACGGCTTTGGCAGATACACACAGGCCTCTCAAGTGGTTCATTGTCCACATGAGATGTTTGTTGATCATCGTGCTGTTTACACAACTCTCATCTTTGGACATAGCTCCTGACCCCCACCCCCTTTCTCCTCTTACACAGTGAAGGCTGTCTGGTGTTGAGGGTGGAGCGTTGCCAATGCTGGGCCTTGATCAGAGGGATCTTTCAGAGGGTGGAGGCTGTAACTGGAGGATGATGGGAGCTGGGGGACGAGCGGTATACACAGTGAAAACTGTTGGCAACTTGACCTCAGCTCGTTAGCAAAGCCCTACCTCTCTCGCCACAGACGATATGCAATCTCCACGGTGATGGCTGGGTGTTACTGATGTTGGCTCTGTTAAACAGCGCACGCACAGACACACAGTGATGTCACAATTACAGCATTTCAAATGCTGGCGAGAGTGCACGCCTGCACAAACACACACACACAAACGAGATGAAAAGAGAAGCCCCAAGTCAGGTGTTGTCTGGACCCGGGAGAGCTGTTAGTGGGCTGAATCATGCTGAAAAGCACCGTGGGCCTCAAACAACCGAGCGGATTGCAGCGGAGGCAGGAGCAGACAAGACGAAGGCCAACTCTTCACTCATAATGAGAGACATCAGAAAGCTTTTACAGCCATCTCCACGCTGGCAGCCGGCTCCCACAACGAGAGCAAATACCACGGGGATCAAAGAATGAGTCACAAGCACACAACAATATCCTCTATACTCAGATAGTCTATTAGACAGACTCAAGCACAGAGAAAATCCTACTCGCAAGCACAGCGTCCAACCCTAACCGTCCGAGATCTAGATTAAAAACACCAATCACTGGCTGACACCAGCCTGGAGAAACGACACTGTGCCTTTTCTGTGTATACATCCTTCACCATCTGGCAGGCTGACCTTCAAAGTGAACTTTAAATGTCTCATCTATCCAGCTGTGAAGAGTTGAGGCTCAGGGCACAGTCTGGCAAAGATCAAGTTGGACTCACAAGCATGTGTCCGCGTCCAGAGAGTTCATCTTGGGGTACCAGCAGTAGTCGTAGATGGTGTCTCCCTCTGCCATCCTCAGCACTGGACTCTGCCACGGGATGAAAGAAAAGAAAGGAGACAGTCAGGAATGTAAAGATTGAAAGACGCAATCTAAACTTCATGTGATGACCAAGGAGATCTATCTGTGCTGATACTGTCACAAGCTTTTCCTTGTAGGAACATTTAATATCAAAAGCCAGTGAGAAATAGAGCTCAATTTTCTACCCTTTTCACAAGTGGTGAGAGATCTCTGTAATAGAGGAAAGTGGATTATATTTCAATTATTTCTGTTCAGTGATCCCAATCTACCAGGCTGTAATACAATTAGGAGACTTGATATTTCCCAAAACTTAAAAAGGACAGAATGTCTATTATATTGTAACTGAACTAATCTTCAGTATTACATTTTCTCAATCTGCTGTCTTAAAATTGATTGAAATGGTTTTTTTCTTAGCAGATTTTAACACACAGCTACAACAACATACTGACGGTATTTGTATAAAAAGGTCAGACAACAAAACATGACAGGATTTTACCTTTACTTTCCTGGAATTATCTCACAAGTTAGACTTTTTTTAAATAAATGATTATGGCATTAAAACATCTACAGGAATGCAAAACATAAACCACCACATCTGCCTTATCTGCAGTAAAAAAATGGACAATTTCTAAGATGGTATTTGTTAGCTCTAAATTTTAAATCCCCACATATCAGACCAAAAACAATGTGTCAAATTAGCGTAAGGTGACCAGTTAAAAAAAATTGAGCTCTTCATGTGTTTATTTTCACATAATTAACTTAGTGAGGAGATTATGATGAAAATGAAAACGCTATAATACAGCCATTTCAAATATGTTCTATTTCACAAGACTGCATCAACATTTCATTTGTTGGTCTTCTGTCCTACCCCTGAGGGCACTAAGGGAATGTTCATAATTTGCATACAAACACACTGAGAGTTTGTGCATCTGCTAAGCAATTTTGATAAAAACTTGCCTCCCATCAATAGCAGTGTTTCCAATAAAGCCAAATCAAATTTTGCAGTGAAATTTTGAAATGTTGCATTAAAGAAAATGTGAATTAGGGACGTTTCCATCAACTGCTTTAGATCAAATAAACAAAGCTGCATAAACCTACTTTCATCAGAAGATGGCAGTGTAATGTAATGTAGTGCTGTAGGCTAATCCGTTAGTAAGCAGTAGAAGAAGAGATTGAGCAAGCGAGAGAAAAAAAATAGCTTGCTAATCGGACAACTTTGGCCACACAATTAGTTTCAATTGGGCAACTTATAATCTTTCTTTGATTGCCAGAGTGGAAACAGCTGATCAGTCATGTGAGTTAAATGTTCGATGCATCAGAACTTATTCGCAAAAAGTGTTTCCATCTCCTGTTTAGCGCATTAACTAATTTTTCAAAAAAACACCTCAAGCGAGCATAAAAACTTTAATGCACATTTTCAAAATTTGGTGATTCCGTCAAGCTTTTCTCATGTGAATATTCAGCTAATGTTGGTAAAAGCTAAACTTGTGTCACTGACGTGTGGGTAGTATGCAGATGAACTATGTTTGGCTTCTCTCCACGTTGCCAGCACCCCAGTCATTGGCTGTCCACTAGATGATGTGAAACGCTGACTTTAGCCAGCAAATGAGTGGGGAGCACCGGGTGCTGGCAACATGGAGAGAAGTCAAAAACCAATCATCAACATACTACCCACACTGCAATGACACAAAGACACTCTATAACGGTTAAACCTTTCTTATTTCTAATTTAATTTAATAGCTTTGAATAGCTCTTCAAGTCTTAAGCACTATCTTGGTCAAGGTGCAAAAGGTCGGAAACTTAACTTCTCCAGAAAAACATTTGGGGAACCCTTTGAGTCCAGCTATCTGTATGATTACCATCTCAGGAAGCAAGTCCCAGTTGTAGCTGTAAATCTCTGGAGGGATGTTGTACACACGGAGCACATTGTCTGCACTGTTGGTCAGGATACAGGAACCATCAGGAGCCCTGGTTTAGAAAAGGACAGATGAAGAGAAAGAAACAATGGTGTAATAAAAGCAGCAACCTGGGAACAACATATAGCATATTTTATGTTACTGTATGCATCTTTAGTACATCAACAGTTTGGACTCAAGGTGAATTGTCCTGTCTATGATATGGCTCCCACTACTACTGGCCTGAGAATAACAAACAGGGTGAAATTAATTTTAAGAATATTATTTTTCTCAGTAATCCAGGACATTATTATCTGTCCTTGATATCTTTCCCTGGGAGCAATATGTACAAATACAACATATAACTTATTTTTATAGCAATCATACAAATTACTCAATAATGACCTCATCCACATGGTACATTCTATGTCATGTTATAGGAAGAGATTACCATTTGCAGCCTTTGAGGTAATTCTCTGGAAAGTTTGAGTACTCAGTCCAGGAACCAGTCAGCATCTGGGGGTTCTGGGTAAAATCTAAGCCAAGGCTGGAAGCAAGAGAAGGAAATGGGTAAGTCTTTGGTTAATGAGTTCAAAACACAGGAATGGGAACATCACATAAACAAACTGAAAGGCTAAATTTACCATCTTACTAGTGCCATGGACATTAAGTTACAAGTATGAATGCCAGTTTTTCTTAGAATTGTTTTAATAAGTGAAATATTATCAGATACATATATCCAATCCCGGGAGCCAACTGTTGATGTTTATCACACATGATGTCAACTTGCACAAAGCCCAACAAAAGAATTTAGACACAGTGTCACCACACAGTGGAGGGGATTGTTAATTACATGTCACACCTTTACAGATTTTTATTTCTGCACAATTAGAAATTACACAGAGTGAGACAAACACACACACGTGTGTATATATACACACGTGTGTATATATATATATATATATATATGTGTGTGTGTGTGTCTGTATATATATATATATATATATATATATATAAACCCAGTGGAGCTTTAAGCTTCCACCTAAATTATGTTAACATACAGGTTATTTCCAAAAATTTTCATCCCATGTCATCCTCTCCAAATTTAACAGTTGTGATGATTGACAAGTTGTAATCAGTTAATGATGTGGTGTGTTGTGCTGCCCCACTTCAAAATCTGTGCCATCATAAACAGCAGCAACATGTGACAAACAGACACTTGTTCAAATAGCTTTGTTACCAGCTTGAAGAACCACAACAGCAATTCCGTTATTCATTATTGTAATTATGGCTGATTGTATCAATGTGAGTACTCTTTTTTTTCTTGTCATCAGTAGATATCCTGCTAATCTGAAATGAGTGTTTTCTACATCTTTATACAATTTCAATTACGGGGCATAGGTTCTCCTACTTATTAATACAAAAATATTATATTTAATTATGATGAGTCATGGATGTCACTGCATGAAGTGAAGAGTAGCAGTGCTGCTGGTAAACTGAAGCTACGTCAGGAATTAAGTGGTACAAATAAGAAAATTACTGCTAAAAATAATCAATAAGATGTTTCTTTAAATATGATTCACTGGTACCACAGATTTTTAACACCAGGTGGGATAAAATAGTTACAGCACAATCCTTAGGTTCTCGGCCCTACAAGATCACCACAGTCTGAAAAAATTCTCTCATTCTGCACTACATGTGCTAAACCTTCTCCATTTCTGAAACATATGTGTTCATAATCATTACATAACACCTGCTCCACCACTCTGACCCCACCCCCACAAAATCCTGCTTGTAATAGCTCACTTGATGGTGTGTCTGCTGTATCTTTGACCCTTATGTGGAAACAGAGGTTAAAAATAAACCTGACTTCTTCCTCCACTTACCGCTGTCCTTCACTAGGACTGTCTGCAGACCTGTTCCCGTTGTGCTCCTCCTCCACTTCTGCCTCTCCTTCTCCTAAGGGCGGATCATGCTCTCCATTTCCATTCTGATGACATTCTTCTTCACCTCCCCCACTGGCGGGAACCTCCTCCCCTGCTCGACCATCATCTTCACATTGTAGTGGTTCCACTGTTCCTAGCATCAAGAGCAAATTTGTGCAGGTTAAGTCATTAATCTTCACGTTAATCCTGAATCATAATCCCCTACATTTAAACAAAATCTAACTTGAATGAGTACATTTTCCCCCTTAGATTTCATTTGATACATGCAGCTATAGGTACTGTACTTTGTGCTGGTTGGGCTGGCTCTTCCTGCAGCAAGTCAGCCGCTGCTGGTGTTTCATCATGCATCTTGTCAGGCTTTGCAACCAGCTCCACTCCCTGTTCGTCCTCGCTCATTCTGGGTCGCTTAGCACATGAAGGTACCCCGTCCTCTGAGTTATCCTCAACCTCTAAGCCTCCACCCTCAAGCAAAGGTGGTTCCTGATGAGGGGGCTCATTATCCGCTTCTGCATCCTGCCCTGCACCTGCCACACCGCCGCTACTTTCACCATTTCCAGCTGATTCAGACATCTTTTTGTTTTGTTTTTCCAATCTCTTCTGTCAAGTCCTGTACCTGGCGCCTTGTGTCCAGTGGTTGGCTGTCAAACGTGGGTGAGGTAAGTGCTACTAGGATAGTGCTTCTTCCTGCAGTGTGGGTGTTTGAGTCTGCTGGGGGTCGAGGACATCACAGCACCCACTAGCCTAGAAAACAGTCAGAAGAGCAGAGATGAAGGCAGGGTAACAAAGCAGATGAGGCCATTTAGACAGAATAGAAAACACATGTGTTAAAACAGTGCAAAATTATTTGAGCAGTTTTGCAAAATCCTAAGCGCACCAGCCGATTAAAAAAAGCAAACGTGACGTGACTTCTTGTTGAGAGGAATAATTAACGGACTCCAAACTGCTAGTGTAAACACCCTGCTGACACCTGTAGCTAGTCGTGACGTGCCAACCTCTCCAAACTAGCAGTCTTGTCCAGTTTGCAAAGTTCGCGCTTGCGAGGGACGAATTACATCACTAACCCTTACACGTTTTACCCCATGTGCGCTTTGTTGCCCTGCTATAACTTGAATGGTGCTGTTAAATAAGGAAAAAGGTTTAAATTATCTTTAACCGCCGGTCCACAACAGAAACGGCAAACACCTCACGTTAGCATTAGCCTATGCTAGCAGTCTGATGCTACCTACCTGTGTTGTGGCTTGCCTGGCCTTTGGTTCTGCTCGCAGTTTGGCTATAAACACTTCTCTCTTCGATGGTCGCAAAGTTTCACCTTGGGCCGGACAGTACGTATAATACGCAAAAATATTCGACGTCCTTCTACTTCGGGACTTCTGTTTTTATTCACGAGTTCATTGCGAGAAGTTGTAAACACTGTGGGCGGCCATGTGTTTAATAATATCGCGAGAGTTGCGCTGATGACGTTAGCGCGCTCACGGATTGCTCGTTCCCATGGTGCATTCAAGTGAGCCTCGGATGATCCAGTTTCTATGGTTAGGAGGTTGTTTTTTGGACGTCGTTATGTTCATGAGTTTAACATCGTAATGTGAAAACTATATACGTTACAAAGAATAAGTGTTACGTGTTTTGCTCAAAGCATCGATAGCTGTAAAAGTAAAAGAGCAAAAAACAAAAACAAAAAAACGCATATGAAATATGAACGGGAAGTAATTTCCCCAATTATTCAGACATCACCTGAATGCAACATCAAGCACATAGGCACAGTAGTGTCCACATCATGATTGGTGATCACTTTTCTTTCCTTTGTCCCCCTCTCTCACACACAAACAAATCCACTTTATACATGGTCAATAAAAAAATACTGAGTCAGTGAATGCTAAATGCTATTTATTTAGTATTTATTTTTGTTCTTCAAACAAACAAAAGCCAAACTATTTACAAATCTTTCAGTTGTTCTTTTCCAAAACAATTTCAATACATGTATGCTGTTATTTTAACAACATTCAAAGACTTAGTAGGCAAAGGAGCTGAGCTGACTGGGATACAACTTTCATTAAAAATTTAGACCGATATTGTTGGAACTACAGTTACCAGAGCTGAAAAGAACCAATGATAAACTTTATACCTTCAAGTGGACTGGTCGTGACAGATCTTTTCAAAGTTTGCAACCAAACATCCAGGACTTTCTTACAACACAACAATGCAGTTTATCTAATCATAAAAGCACATGTAGTGCAGTAAAATAAACTGCAAACAACCTTGTTTTACTCTTTTTAATACAGACTGGCTGACCAACAACTAATACCACTTTTTAAAAATATCAAACAAAGGTAAGTCATTCACAAATAAGAGACTCGATAATATACTGTCAGTCAATTTTTGGGTTTCGGCAACCGATTTACAACATTAAACTTAGTAACCATTTAGTATGAATTCATCCGTTATACTGGAGCCTACTCTGGCTACTTCAGTTTGCAGTCAGCTAAAGGTTACTATCCATCAAAACCACGATTCATATAATTTAAGTGTATTACAAGTCTGAGCTGCATGTTTTCAATGAATATCAGTTGCCATTTGGATTAAAAACTGCATATTGTTTCAGGGATACAAAACTACCGTTTGTCTAAAACCATTAATCTTTCAAATCCAGCACACATGTTCGAATTCTATGTCCTGCAAAGTTTTTTTGCAGGACATAGAATTTTCTTCCAGATGACACACAACTGATTGGGCCATTCTTTATCTATTCAGTGCCATCGGGTGGTCAGCACAACCAGAGCTGCGGCAGTCTGGGTAAAATCATGACCCACCTTAAGGTTTAACCTACAAATATTACGAACCATGCAAGCTTACTCTTACTCATGCTTCAAAGACAAGCCTGATTTGACATCTCAAAACTGTAAAAAGTACGTCGTTGCTTCCAAAACATTAAAGTCCCCTGGAGTGTAAAAGATTAACCAAAAAGCCCCAACTTGTACTTCATTTTGAGGAGGACCTGTTACTCTGGTTGCATTTTTCCTGGAACAGTATATTCAACAATAAGTATCACACAATGTGCACTTTTTCGCCAATTCAGTGCATCCCACCCTATCAGCTCAGCTCCAGACAGTACAGACTTCAGCCCTTTATTAAGCCTGCACCTTCAGCAATAATCTAAACAGGAAATCTGAACAAATCCACTCTTCATTTTAAGGAAACCAAAAGGGCAACAAAAGCTAACCACCAGCAAAAAAATCAGATTAATCAAAGACCACTTGCTGCTCTAATTTTAAGCTAAACAGTAAATTTTATGGTGATCAGATGTACATGTATCAAATTAATACAGCACAGATGGTCCTGTTAGCCAACAGTAAACAGTCTTGTACAAAGCTCCTTTCTTTCTTTGACTTTAGAGGACAGTTAAGGAGGTGGTTTCCAACTTAAACTCATCATTTAGAGAACATTTTCAGTTAGCCGTTCAGGACTCAACTATACAATTTAAGGCATGTTGAACAGAGAAATAAAGCAAAACCACTATGAGAGAAAAATCAAAACACAAACTTTTACATTATTTACAACGCTCAGCGTTTATATTGATGAGCGATGATGCTTGTGTGTCTGTATGTCTGTTTGATATCAATGTAGCCCTGTTGTGTGTACAGACGTGGTTCCAGAGGAGAGCCACTGTAACTGTGTACGCTTGCTGTAGGTGTGCATGTAGTGTGTCTGCAACTTCTTTGAGCTCTTTAATCTATGTGACATGTAGCTACGTGTTTGTGTTTTGTCATGTTTCAGAGTCTTTTTTTTTTTTATACAATTCTTTCAGTTCATCCAGTTCCAAAGCTGCAGGGATTTCTGGTGACTTAGATGTAATCCAGCCACGTCCATCAAAAACCCAATGCAGCTCTCAGTCTCTCACGTCTTGGCAGGTCTTCTGTCCCGCAGGTTAGACGACCTCCACGCAACCACCTGAGAATTTCAGGCCGAGGTGGGCGATGACATCTGGGCAATAAGTGCCTCTTTATCCTCTTCCTCACCAGAGAGCGCCTGATCAAATCCCAAACCTAACACTTCCAACACAGATGGGATCCATGGTTGATAAACCTGTAACTTCATCTGGTAACTGTCCAACTGATAATGCCAATGGCCTGTCCGGTCCTACGTCAAGACAGAAAAAAGTTTCTTAGGGTTTAAGTTCAAGGGACAGGTTTAGGGTTATCTGGTTCATGGGTTGGCTGTAGATTATATCCTCCTTGCAGAGGGCAGCAAATAAAGCACAGCCAGACTCCTGTGAGAAGACAGAAAGAGCAAGAGACGACAATCATCATAATAATGTTCAAACAATTCGGATCAAGAACAGATGTCACATTTCCACTGCATGAATCTGATCGGTATCATACAGTTTTGGTACCATGGAAGAAAGTCTTAATTTCTTATGTCTGAACTTTGTCAATAGTATGGTGTAGTATACCAACAAGTTTCACAGGCAGCCATCTTTGTAAATCTGGGCCTGGTGACTAATAAAAATGATAATAGATTGGAGTTGCCATCAACAGTCACTTGGCTTTTAAAAAAATGGTGGTTTTGTGCAAGATGCAACGTTTTAACCATTGACACAATAAAAAAAAGTAGACCTAGCTACCTTGACATCACCCAATAGTGAATTAGCATTTTGAAACATCGAGACCTCCATTTTAGCTGTATTCTTGTTTGTTTTTTAATCAGTGCATGTGCAGAATGAATCGGTAGCCGGAAGGACAATATGCTATCAGCTATTAGCTTGGTTGGCAGAGTGCCTCTATAATGCCAAGTCTTTAATGTATTTTAAACAACACATTTTTAAGCAACCAAAAAGCTACAATTAACGTTGAAGTGAAAAACACCCTGTGAAAAGGCCAAAGCTGGAAGACGAGTCCACAAGCACACCCTAATTTATTGTCTTTTTTAGGCTAAATGGACCTTCATTACAGTGTGATGCTCATTTTGTAAATGATGAAGACTTGAAACTGTCAACAGAAACCAAAACTCATTAGGAAAATGTTAAGTAAGCCAACAAATCAAGTGAGAAGTCATTTTCTCATTGACTTGGAATTTAACTTCTTTTAACAGCTAAGTTACCCCCTGCTGGCCATTAGAAAGAATACAGGTTGAAGGCATTTCTGCTTCGGCTTCCCTTTTTAGGAACAGAGGTTTTAAGTCTGCATTCTACTTTCAGCTCAGCTGGCTTAAAACCTCAACTGAGCGGATTCAAAAAACAACAAAAAAAAAAAGCACCAGGTTCACACCACAACTTTTGCTATTAGAAAACCAAAAGTATAGTACTGCCGTGCCATACCATGCAGTGGAAATATGGCAAAAGTACCACAGATTAATCAAGAGTACAGTGTCAAAAGAATTAAATCGAACATATCTTACCATTGCCAAAGATTTTTTCCCCAGCAGTTACTCTACAGCTCTCAAGGCAGTCATTAGGTTGGGAGATGAAGTGAAAGCATCCTGGCAAACAGCTCTTCAAACTCACGTCTGCCTCTTCACTGTGCATGTTGATCAAACACTCTTGGCGGGAGTCTTTGTTGCGACTGCAGCTTCCATATTGATAAGTAACTATCAGTCAGTCTTGGAGCCACTGTAGCATGTCCAACACCTCAGTCCATGTTTGTTTTTTCCCCCTTCCATCCCAGATTATTTCAGGGTTACTGGCAAACTAAAGGGAAACTCACAGCGAGTCTATCTCAAACTATATTCAAAAAGATTGGTTTTCTTGAAGAACATTCACTCCATATAATCAGCGTCTCATGAGTTTTCCTTCATCCATTTGCAAATTTTCTTTCTACTCTGAAAGATAATACAAAAATATGGTTATATACAGGAGGTGGGAGAAGACGTGCTTCTCGAGTCTCTTATTTCAGTTTGGGAATTTCTTTTCAGTGACTTTGTCAAAGTCATAGCAATCCTCCTGTTGTAATTGTGCTCCCATCCCCAAAATGGTACCTCACAGCTTGAATGAACAAAAGTGCATAGGTGAGTTGGTGAGGGCAGGGTGTGAGTGCTTATGAGGGTTGAGGTGAAGACAAGTGCACTATCCAGGTGTACTCATATCGCCCTCTCAGTTCCCTCCAGGGTTATGCAGCCCTGCACTCCGTTCTCCACAAAACAGAGACCATCCTTGATTTTTCTGCCTCCGCTCAACGGCTGATCATCAAGTCTCAGGATCCACGACCACAAACGAAGGTCCACTTAGGGGATCTTGTCCATGTTCTTGTGATACATGCCACTCTTCCTCAAAAAACCCCCAACACCACTCAATGTCCATATGGCAGAAGCGCACTTGCAAACCCCACCCATCTTACGTGGGAACAAAAAGAAAAAGAAAAAAAACAACAAAATAGAACAAAAAAAACAAAACAAAAACTGCACCCACAGATATCCATGTGGTTTGTAAACAACCAAAGCTCCAGTATGGAATAGAAAGAGTCCTTTCTTTTATTTCTTAGTCACTATTTGAACGAACAGGATTGTAGAGGCAGTGTGTTCAACTGTATCCATCCCGAGTTTTTTTTTTTTATCTTCTCCACTGTGTAAATAAAAAAAAGTTCTCGCTAAACTCTTTGAAGCTTTTTTGTATTTTGTTTCCATTTTTGAAATCTTCGGAGGAAAAAAAAAATCTGGTATCAGCACGGGTTTCTTGTCATTTTTTTGGAATACATTCAATATTTTCTTAAGAAATAATACACACACTTCACATGGCGATAATGAAACAAAAATGAAAAACAAATTAAGGAAAAAAAAAAATGAAAACACACAACAAAAATAGCAGCCCCAAGTGCTCATTATCTTAGTCCAAATACTTTTTAAACTTTGTATATAATGTATATATTCATATATATTTTTCATTAAAAAAAGAAAACTCGTCATTATCAAATTGCAACAACGAATAAGTAACACAATATGCTAACATTTCATGCACCGTTCTGTGCACTTGCACAATAAGATGCTGTTTTTTTTTTCAGAGTCAGAAACTCGACACCTTTCATTCACAAGTTCGAGAGCTGACAAAAGGCAACGTGATCACACCCCAGGAAAAAACAGACTGGACTAACCTTCCGATGGATCACCCCTAGACTCAACTAGAAATATTTACGATATAAACTTACATACTTTACATACACTGTGCTGAGCACTGACACACATCACACTCGCTCTCAAAAAAGAGTTAATGTCTCAATGGCCACGCACCCTATCCAAGTTCTTAGGCACAAATGTGCATTCATACACATACAAAAAAAAGCACATGTATTCAAAATGAGTACCTGTAGTCTCAACTCATTTCTATGAACAGTAAATGAACATGCACACTGAAAAAACACACATACACACAAGTCTCATTCTGATGCACACACAGTATTCTCCCTCATGATTCGCCCTGTCTGCTAGTCCTCACAGGTCTAGAGACAGCTCCCCATGAGGAGAGGCTAAGGGAAATAAACTAGTGGTGGTCATCATGTAATGAGCGCAAAGCTAACATTTACAAATGTACGCATTTCTGTTTCGTCTATCTGGGGATGAAGAGCTGGTGAGAGAAAGGATGTGTTGTGCAATTGCCCTCTCTCTCTCTGTCTCTGTCTCATTCATTCATTCAACTCTCAAAACATACAGATCGAGTCCCTGTTGGAGAAGGGACACAAACACACACTCTGAACATGAGAATAAAAAATTAACATTTGAAAAAAAAAAAAAAAAAAAAAAGAGAAAAATGGCCTCTTATGTTTCATACATCGTGGTAAGCAACAAAAGAATGAAAAAAAAAAGTTGTGCAGACTGGTATATTACTGACACAAACCAACCATCACACATCAATCTCACACTCATTCATACACATTCACGAAAATATTCACTTCTATAACTAACCCCATTTGTTTGATTTTTTTTGTTGTTTTTGTCATTTCTTTTTTAGGCAAGTGCAAATCTTCAAGTTTTTTTTATAATCCATTTTTCAATAGCTTTACTTTTTATATAAACGTAAAAAAATGCTAAACAAGAGAAATATCAACAGTGTTTGTCTTTCGAGAAAGGATTTGCTCTCTGATAAGGTTTCAACTAAAGGTCCCCCTGACTTTGAAAACTTAACAGCCCGACCATTCACCCCACCGACTGTTTCACCTTCCCCTTCCAGTTGTGATGCACATGCACAGAGGATGTGTATGTACACATACCGTATGCGCACTGATTCCCAACACACACACATTCACACACATGAAAAAAAACCTATTCAAATCCCATCTCAATAAAGTGCATTAGTTCAGTATAAGGTGCTTAATCTTTTGAGTGCCAGAGGATACCCATCTTCCTTTTAACACCACGCCACCTCACCCCCCTCTCCCCTGCTCAAGTGATCAACTGTTGCAGCAGGGAGCCCTTTTTTTCTTGCCAGAGGGAAAGAAAAGAGTAGTAGGCGCAGATCCAGGCGCCTCCACCCTGCACCTCCCCTCACGCTCGCTCCCTTCCTATCCCCACCCCACCCCCAGTTCCCCCAGCAGTGCACATTCGTCATCAGGTTTGTCTGATTAAAAGACAGAAGGCCTCAGGTAGCTATTGCTGCTGCGCTGCGTCACATCAGTAATCCTCCACCATCTCCATCTCATTCAGGCTCAGACACTCGCCCGCGTTGTGGAATGAGTACCCTGCAGTGAGGAGGGGGTGGGCAAAGAGGGCACAGAAAAGAGATGGAGAGAGCAGAGTAAGATCAGACAAGGAAGGGACATGGGGGAGTTAGAAGGGCTGGCAGGGAACAAAGATGCAAGCCACAAATAATTTGAAGGGAACAACGTTCTGTTGTGGAAAGGTTAAACATTATTTGTAAATGTGAAGACAAAGTCATTACAAATCATAAATACCACATTTATGTTTCTTTCTGTACTGTTGTTGAATGATCCAATGTAGAAAAAGTTGATAGTGGTCAATCTAAGCCCAGGAGGCAAAGGTCAAAATGTGTGCTCCATTTCAATGTTTCAACCAGCAACATCCTCATCAGGCAAACCGCAGCATTTCACATCTATCAAACCTTGAAGAGCTTGTAAAATTTAGTGTTTGCTTATTGACCAACGCAAACCTAGTTATTTTGCTGGGCTGGTGCTGGTTCGCAGTTGGTTCAACTTGTGAACCGTCTCAGAACCGGTTTTCTTTTCCACAGGCTGGACAGCCTCGTCATTACGTCACTGTATACATCTGGAAACGTCTCTGTTCTCTTAGCAGGTATAATAACAACAGCAGACGACATTGTCTCTTCACAAATGTTGCTTGTGGCTTTGCGAGTCTACATTGGCGTCCATTGGGTACAACACATTTGTTCTGCTCGTCTTGAACGATATGGACAACGATTGCGTTGTTATTAACACTGGACAGAAGATGTTACTGTTAGACTATGTTGTAAGCTAATGCTAGCCTGCTAGCTCTAGCCCATATCGATCACAGTGCAGTTAAATAAAATAAAATGAATGATAGACATTTTAGTTGGTCTTGTTGGTCACGATAATCCCGCCCCCAGCCCCTGACGTAAGTGGTTTGTCGTTCAAGACGAGCAAAGAGTTGGTGCTGCTCTTGGTTCAAGACTGGGCATCGGTTCCGAACAGTACTGGAACTGGGGTAGGTGTGGAAAACCTTTCCACTCTACTGTTTTCTATGTAAACAGAATAAGACTGAAACTAAAAGAGGTGGTTCTGAACCAAAACCATGACAAACATTCACAGTCTTGGTTCTGTCTTCTGTGTCAGCAAAGCACAGTTTGTTTGTCGTTACTGTAAGAGATGGACAATAGCCAATGTGCACCACCCAGCCCTGCAAAATATGTGGTAATCAACGGCAAAACCCAAACTGTATGTGTTACCAGTTGCACAATTGTCAGGACTGAGACAAGTATAGAGTCCAGGACAAATCGCAAGAGAGTTTAAGAGGAAGTGCGAGGGGAAGAGAAAGTGGACTATAATGTGGAATGTTTTTGAAAGTTATTAGTAATGTACTCTGATCACTGTTTTGCCCGCTCGAACCTGTGGTATTTTCTAGAGAGCTTACCTGCGGGTCAAACCAAAGGACCCGACACACACTTATCTGTCAGAGAGATAAGAATGTGAAAGTCAAATTGTCAGCAATATGTAAATTAACTACTTAGTTCTTTTCTGCAAATTGAATTTCTAAAAAGTAAATGTACTTTAGTGTTTTCACAGTGTTCTTGATGAAATGTTGTAGTTCCAAATTGTTTGGTGCATGTACACAGATTAAAATATCAATTTTTACCCAATATTACATTTGTTTGGCCACCTGTTTACAAGTACTTCAAAAGCCAGCCATATCCAATCCCAGGCTCAAAACAGCTCAGAGGTACATAAATAAACCCCAGACATAAGCCTACAGTCGAGCACATCCTACTCACCACCTGGAGCGGGTGCAAACAAGTCATCAAGTAGATGCACCACTTTCTGTTAGTGCTTCAGAAAGCTGGCCATCTTCCTGTGTCGCTTTTCTTAGACTATTAGATTCCAGATGGTAGAAACATTTTCCATCTTGCCTTCTTTTGTGTATTAACTCTAACTTTGATATGCAAGTGTACTATTGGTGTATTTGTTAACAGGTTGTATTTAATATAATCAGGATTATCAATAAAATTAAGCTGAGGGTCCTTTAAAAAAAAAGCCATTTATAGATGCAGACTTTTTTTTTTTTTTTTTACAGATAAGTCAAAAGGAAGAAATATTAAATGCTGGCGAGGTCACGTACCTAAGATGCTGGGGTCAGAGTGCAGCATCATGGGCTGTTTCTTCTTCATCTTTCCCCCCTGGTTGTCATAGAGACCAGCCTTGCCCATGTGGTTGGCTTGAAACATTGACTGCAGGGTGCTTGGATTCATACCTCGCATTGAGTCCTTAAAAAAGAGGGAAATAAAATAAACATGATTACCTTACCAACCTTTTGTTTTGTTTAAAAAAAATATATCAGCAATGACAAAATAAAAATGTATCTATTTGTTTCATCATTTTGAATCTAGGAGTGCATCATTTCATGAAAAAACTAATCTTGTCAGAGCCTTCAATAACTGCTACTGCTCTCTGCGTTTACCTGCAGAGGGAAGTTCATGTTCAATCCAGTCACTTCCTTTGATAGCTGGGATATATAAGAGGAGAAGAGGAAATATTTAAAAATGGTTGTAATGAAATGACCAACTCCAAAGGCTTCTCTTATAGCCATTATTTTAAGTAGCCTAAAAACCAATTTATAAGCTCTTTTCTTTATTGAAACTCAGAATAATGATAGGAACATTTTCTCAGATTTGTCTCAGAAAGTACTGCATACAGAACTTCATGGTTCATTATAATTTGTAATGATGATGATAGTACACATTGTTACAGCTTCTTTCTGAGTTTCTAACATATTTACTAAACACACCTATGGAAGCAAATAAGAACTGAAACAGTTTATGTTTTTGCTGTTTCCAATTTAAGAAACCCTTCTGAGCTCAGGCCTACCTGCTGCTGCTGTCTCTGTTGGTTGGCTTTCTGTTTGGCACGTCGCTCCAGAAACTGTTTGGCGAACTCTTTGGCTTCCACTGTGTCCCCTAGGTAGGACCGGATGAAGTCCAGTACTGCATAGGGAGACTCCACCTCCTTCAGGTATGCCACAATTGTAGCAACTTCAAAAAATAAATAAAAAAAACAGTTGAAATGCTGCTGAAATGTGTTGACATTAATTTACTTTGAGGTTTATAAATACCAAAATGTGTTTTTACCAAAAGAAAGAACTAGATTCTACGTGAGTTTTCCTCACCCTTCACACTGAAAAATACATAAAAAAACTGAGCAGCCTACCATCCAGAGAGGAGGAAGAGTTGTTGGCAGAGGTGTTGAGAGCGTGCAGCATCTGTTCACACCAGGTAGTGAAGCCGTCCTGAGGCTTCATGCCCTGCAGCAGCTTCAGCAGCTTCTCCTCCTCCTCTGTCCGCTTACGACGCATCATGTACTGATCGCTGCAAAGGACAGACAGGGTTCAGTGCATTTTAATCATACACACATTTAAATTTATATCACAATGCTATCCATCACAGTAGGTGTGAAAATGGTACTTAGGTAAAAATATTCCTTTGCCGTGCATAAATATTAATTTTACTTTATTTAATCTCATGTACCTGAGTGAAGGGCTGCTGCGGCTGTTCTTCAAGCCCATGTTGTTGTTGCTGTTACCACGCAGGCCCGACTGGTTCTTCACAGCCTCGTCCCACATGCCCATGCTGCCTGAAGAGCTTCCACTGCCACCCTTACCCTCCATACTTCCAGGCCCGCCCCACATGCCAACACCGTCCACCCACTGGCTTCCCATAGAGGAACTCCCCATTGACATGCCGGAGTGCTGCAAACAGAGAGAAATCATTGTTACAAAAGATGATAATTTTCAAGTTGCATTGTTTGCTCCATTTCATTTAAGTTGCTGAAACTCACGCGTTCTCTCTGCTGCTGGGCTCTCTGTTGCTGCTGCTGCTTCAGGAGCCTCTCTGCCTCCTGCTGCATTTCTAGCAGAGCCAGAGCTGGGGGCTTTCCTGACTTGGATAGCCCAGAGGAGGGAGCCCCGCTCCAGCCTGAGCTGCCTGCCCCAGGACCCTGCTGCTGGGGGGCTTGCTGCAGCAACTTCATGATCAGTTCCTGCTGCTGACGACACTATTGGAGGATACGACAGAAGTCAGCATTTTAAAGTGGTAATTTATTATGTGGTGAACAGCATTCAAATCCACTGAGCAGCCATTCAAATGGCATTTCATCTTCAAACTGGATCATATGAAGTTACATTTAACATGATAAAAAACCAGTTGTGATTTGTAACCTTATTTAAGTTTTAACAAGCCAAGCCTGTAGCACAAAAGGTTAAACATGTCTTGTCAATAAAAAATCTACTTCTTTTAACCTACCTGCTTGCGTCTGAAGAGCTCCTCCTCCTCCCTCCTCTTCTGCTCCTCCTGTTGCCTCCTCTTCTCCTCCCTCCTCTTACGCTGCTCCTCCTCCTCACGCTTCGCCCTGAGTTCAGCGTCACGCCTCTCCTGCTGGAGCTGAAGGGAAAACATTGGGAGTCAAACAGAGTGAAATGCACAAACAGAGTAGAGTAAGAGAATCCTGACTTTGCACTCTACACTATCCATTTTAATGGTAAATATTTCAGCTGTACATGTACATATAACATAAAGACAAGAAACCTAGTAAATATAAAGGTGAATTTGCATTGTTAGTCTTTAAAACTAAGGACTGAACCCACCTTTTGAAGCTGTTCGAGAGTTGGACCCTGAGTAGAAGGATTCATTGTTATGTCCCAAAGACTGGCTTCACCGCCTACAATGAAAAATGACAGGATTATTCTGACATCCTTTGGTACAGACGTGTCGTCGTTGTGTGCAAATGCACAACCAGTTTCGGTCTACAACGTACCTGACGGCTGTGAAGCTGAGGTATGCATGTCCCACATGGACCCTGTATCTGGCACTGACATCGACCTGTTCATCGAAGGCATCATACCCTGCTCACTGCACCTGACCCACACAAAGCACAAAGTCAAACACTGAAAGTAAAGTCCAAAGTCAAAATCTCTTCTGTACAATGGCAGAATCTAGGAAACAAACACAGATTAACCTACACTTATCCTAAGATGTAAGGTGAAACCTACACCCCTCCATAGACCCACCTGTTAATGAGCTGGAATAGCTGCTGCTGTTGGAGCTGCTGATAAAGAGCTGCTGCTGCCAGCTCCTGTTGCTTTTTCAGGCGGTCCTGGTCCAGGTTTCCCTGAAAAACAGACAGCGATCCCCAGTCAATACATTGTATGCTCAAACTAAAGTTACCAATACACAGTGTGGTATGGCTATGAAAGACTGGCATTTGGGTAATTGTGTGTTCTTTGCAACCACAGACTGTACTCTACAAACTCGTCTGGGTGTCTTCAGCATACAGAGGCCCTGTTCAGACCAGGAAATCACATGCATCTTGGATGATCCAATCACAAGTGGACAGCTCTAAGTACAGGCGTGAATGCACCTAAGATTGCATTGAGGAGTCATAAGGATCTCCTTCCTTAAACCACATTCGGAGGTGGTCGGGGCCATATTCTTTTAGCAGTGGTTCATTCGCTGGCTTTATCCCCAAACTCTTGTTTGTTTCCAAAAGCCCATATAGAAATATTACAAGAGCGTCAAATATATTAGTATAATAGATTTGGTTTGTCTGAAAGACGCAAGGAATAGCCCCAAGTATGTTTTATTTTCTTCAGTGATGTGGTATGACTTTTCAATGAGGTGGGTCTATGGGCCAAAAGGTAGCTCTGTGTAGTTTGGCTATTGCTGTATTTTTAAACATTAGTAATCATTTCCAGTTTTGGCGGTCCAGTCTATGAGCTTAAATCTAACAGTTTTAGGCTCATAGGTCTGGCTATGCGAAACAACTACGCAACAGACTGTAATGCACAGACATCTGCCCACAAATATATCAGCAATCGCTAGTTGCCCAACCCTATGAGGAACTTGTGACTGTCAATTGATGTCAGTTGTGACTAGATGACCCAATACACATGATAATACCAGGTCTGAACAGGGCCAGAGATATGTTACAAGTGGACAAGATGTAAAACATAAAACATGCTGCATGGATGCATAAACATCTGATTTACTGTGCCACCTTCACAGGTCATCTGGAATTTATGACAATATGTATAGTGATACATTACAGCATACTGCCATGTTCCGCTCCACTAATTTGAAGCTTACATGCAACCAGTGTCTTTTACTGGCGGCCAGTGCATAACATCTTTTTATGACTGTGGTATAAACATTGACATATTTCATACAGGAGGGAATCAAGATACAAACACAATTACATGACATGTCTTAAAATCAAGTGGGAGCATATTTCACAAACTCTGAAATGCAGCTTCTCATGTTAAATTGAATTTAAATGAATCATTAGTCTTTTACCGTAACCTGTCTATCAATCTTCCCTCTCCTCTGCATCCTCCCCTCCCCATCCTCTACGTTGGCTGAGCTCTGACTCACAGTCCCGGCGGGCCCCCGGGTGGGCTGCGGGCGCTGCGTTGGTGGTGGCTGTCTCACCAGCAGGGGCGGCGGGGAGGGCCCTGGGGCGAACGGCACGCGGCCCCACATCTTGATGACGTCCCCCAGGGGTTGGAAGCCCTCATCGCAGCCCCGCTTCACCAGCAGGGTCATGGTGAAGTAGCCGGCCTGGAACCACTCACACATCTCCACAGTGGTGAATGGACCTGGTAATGTGCAGGATTAATAGAGAAAGATGAGTTTAAGCTTGTGTAGCAATATTTATGAATCAATATCCTTTTCTTGCATGTATGTATGAGTGTACGAATGACGACAATGCCACAGTGTGTGTGTGTGTGTGTACCCTGGATCTCTCCCTGTGGGTCCTTGTAGAACCACTTCATAGCAGCCTCGTGCGACAGCGGCAGAGCAGCGGCTGTGTTCCTGCTCTCCTGCTGCTGCTGCAGAGCCTGGGTGAAACACTCCTCCTCCAAAGAAGTGTCCTGCAGTGATGCCACCATCTTTTCTGCCTCCTACACACACACAAACACACAGACACAGACCAATTTACCTGGCAAGTTTCTGTCAATATTCTAAAGCAGAATGATAACTACTTGATTAGATTTAAATGTGCTCCCTTTTACAATTATATTTCTGAGACAGCTGCTTGAAAATGTGCCTCCTGTTGTTCCTACCTGCTGCAGGTGCTTCATGCCCTCATCGTCCTCTGTGTCTCCTCCAGGTGGAGGGAGGAGAGGAGCAGCAGAGGAAGGGGGTGGGGGAGGCAGACTGGAAGAGGTGGGGGCGCTGGGGCTCAACTGGGCTTTGGAGCCCCCAATCGGAGCCATGTCTGACACAAAAACAACAAGAAAACACGAGTAAAACAATGGGCCCTATTTTTAGCGTTTCTATTTATGGGTTGGTGATGTTGGATGTGGCCGGTAGAGCCACCTACTGGCTCCCTATCTGGTACAGCAGGAACAGCAGGTTCAGTAAACAAGATATTAAATGACTGGGGCTAAACATATTGTGTATCACACCAAAATATCAACGTGGCTGAATTTCCTCCCACGCACTAAAAAGAGCTTGGCTGAATGCAAGACACCAAAAGCTCAACAGTTACAGAGCCAGGACATGACTCGCCACTTAAAATCTCAATTTGTAATTCAAGAAAGAAGTATAAATGTTTGGACAGTGACGACATGGAAGTTTACTCTTTACAACAGTCAGATACAGCACTGAATGTAGGTTAAGAATACATTTTAAACTTTAGATTATTGTGAGAATCAGTCAATATGAGATTCACATAGATGTACAGCCATGGGAAAAATGATTAGACCAACCTTGTTGACTCCTTGCTTTCTTGTTCATTTCAATGTCTGGTACAACTAAATGTATATTTGTTTGGACAAATGGTTTTCTTGATAATGATTTTGGTTATTATCAAGAATACCATGGAAAATGGCTAGATATCTGCTCTTAAATTAAACTCTTATGAGCCATTTTTTTTGTTGTCATTATATTTGTCCAAAAAATGTACCTTTAGTTGTACCACGCATTAAAATGAACAAGAAATTGAAGAAAACAATGGTCTAATATTTTTTTTCCATGACTGTATTCCTCCCTTTTCAATATTTCAAACTGACCCACTGACAGAAAGTGAGAAAATGTGTACATCTGCTGTAGATTTTGGCAGTATTTTGTCAAGTATTGCTGTACAAAAAATTCAGACTGCCTCTATGGGGCCAATTCCTATATTAACTTTCTAGCAAGCAGGTATTCTTCAGAATAGATACTTGAGTATATACTATGGGTAGAGACTGAAACAGCAAACACTTGTACCACATCTTATATTATTCCTAAAAGAGTTTTCCACAGCACTGAAGAACAAGGCGAGCAGGCTGCGGCGCTCCACAGCTGACTCGCAATCTGCAGACTCCCGGGACAGTTTCAGTGACTGGTCTATTTTTCTCATTTAGTGGAACATCTGAGCGATTCAGCAGTACACGGTTGAACTTCCAGATAAGGAGTCTGTTGTGCACCATAATGAGCAGCTAGCAGATGTATCAGAATGGTAAGTCGAGTTAGCATCTGTTATGTTGGTTGTTAGCCTGTAAGGGGCAGTAGCTGACACAGCATTAGTAGTTTTGAGACTACATCTGCTACAATGTTGTGTGTTTTCGTTCTCTGACCAGTCCACCCTGCACTGGTGGTGAGGTTTCAGGTTTCATTTCTGGCTTTTGAAGCTGTGACGCACCTAATGTGGCTTGCCCAGTGCACAGAATTCTCCCTCTGAAGTAGGGAAATCTGAAACACCTCTCAAGGAACAAACTTTGCAGATACAAGTCAGTATAGTCAAGTACAGTTTTGCGTGGAGGGGGACTTTAAACTGGTGAGTGCAATAAATACATATAAACATATACATATAAAAAACAATGCTGCTTACTGAATCTTTGTGTTTGTGTTGTTGATGGAATAGCGCGTACCTTCACTGGGCGTGCTGCTGGTCTTTACAGGGTGGATGTTGTTCAGCTGAGGGTTTTCCACCACTGGGCCAACATTGCTGGGCCGAGAATCCACTGATGGAGGAGTACAGTGTGGAGGAGAGGAGGAGGGTGATGATGTTTTTGCCTCACCATCCCCCACAGCAGAACCAACATCTTTACTCTCTGTGAGGTTAGAGAGGAGGGGAGAAGGAAACAAGGAAGGAAGGGAAAAAACACATTGGTTAAGATGCTACAATCATTTAAAAATTCCTTAATTTATGGGCTAAAACTAAGGATATGGTGTATGTGCAAACATGCATATTGCACATACACCATAGATATTTCATCAAGTTTTATTAACATTTAAATTTTGCTTTTTTAATCAGTAGGTCGCTGTACATGTACATAGCAATAAGGCAGACATAGAAAAGAAAAGAAAAATGATAAAAACATTCTAAAAAGAAAATATGAAGTATTTTCTCACCCTTGTCTTGGTCTCCTTCAGCACCATTCTTCTCCATGTCAGCGAAGCTCTCCTCCTCTTCCTCCTCCTCCTCGATCCCCTTAAAGTCAAACTCCTCCTCCAGGATTGTCTCCTTGCCGCCCTTCTGACAGAAGAAGACCAGGAGGAGTAGAGGAAATTAAACGGTGGAAAAGATATTCATTAGGGCTGACAAAGAAAATATTGTGGTAAAACAGGACCCCTTTTTCTTCAAAGATGTCAATCATGCAAGAACGTGTTCTATTGTTAATATAATAAATATACAGGATTGAAAATAATTTCATAAACACACCTTCATAGGCATGAAAGCTCCAGAGGAGTCAAATGTGCCCATCTCCCCGTCCTCCTCATCTGTACACCACTCTGGCAGGCCGTCCCTGTCATCCTCTAGTCCCTCACTGCCTGCACGCCGGCGGCCGCCACCATGGCCGTCAGAGTCCCGGAAGTCGAAATCAAACTTCCTCCGACGACTCTCCCCTGGACCGGTGTGATCCCGCCAGCCTGCTGAGCGAGGACCACCATCTGATATAGAAATTGAATGCCATCAGTGAGGATACTGTCACAAGTAAGTCACAAAATAGGAGTGAAACAGTAGGTACACAAACAGGGCTTCATAGGGGAAACTCACTGCCCAGTCAATCATGTGGTTATATATTAATATATGGTATTTCTCAGCTCCAGTTTAGAGTTAAGGGAGAGACTAAAATGTTCTGTGATCTCTTAACCTCAGAAACTGTGGAGGCTTTAAATCACAGTGCGTCTTGTAGAAATCACTTCACTGCCACTAGATGTCACTGTATCTACTGTTAACCCTGTTGCACACGTCACAACTGGGCTTTGATGGCACAGAGTAAGAGGTAACACAAATAATTTTTTCTTCTTAGCCTAATATTTAAACTCTCAGCTTTCACCATATGTGTTGTTACATATCCTACACTAACTTAAGTGGGATCTAAAGGCAACACATTGTGTGATTACATTGATTTAAATGGACACATCTGCCATTTTAATTCCATATAAAAACAGAATACTACTGACGAGAATAAAACAGGCCAAAAAGCCAATGCTGATGTTTTTATTGTTATTCATTCCTCCTTTTGAATCAGGGAAACCAAGAAATCTTCATCATATAAAATAACTGAACTGTTAAAGTCATTCAGTATTTCATTACACAATCTTTGAGTGAGCACAAATTAAAATCATAGGTTATTATCAAAGGTTGTTTTTACACATTTGTTACACTTGTAAATCAACTAAAAGGCCTTTGAAACAGTTATTTTTCAACTACTTACTCAATGAAAAAGCATTTAGAAATTAGAAAACTTTCCCTCCAGTTTAGATGCATTTCAGTTGTTTTGAAAGAGAAACTACACTGTTATTGAGTGTTTAACCCCTGAAACCACCAGATAGTTCAGGATGTTGGACATTAAGTTGGATGAAATACTTGCCAGTAGTGGAGTGGATGCAAAGCTATTAGCTTACTAGCTGCGTTCCGGTGTCGGAGTTCTGGCCAGTTCTGATTGTAGAAAAGATATTTCTGGCAAGCTGGCAGGGTCACCAAACTACAAGGTAATATTACTATGCTCTGTCATTGTATTCCCCCCCCAAGAAACAAAATAGTACCATGTTAAGTTGAGTTTTCTGATATGAATGAGGACTATTGTTTTTGTGGTGGAACGGGTGGATTTTAGTGTACCGTTTGTGGAGTAAAACCTTGTAATTTTGTGTCTTAATGTCCAAAATCCTGAACTATCCCTTTAAGCATTTGTAAAATGCCCATCATGGCATTTCTTGTAGATCACTTTAAATTTCAACACAAACAAGAATTTGAGGCAGCACTACAATAAATAAATAAATGTTTGCTTTTATCATACCATCCCTACGGACTCCAGCAAGTCTCCAGTTGGTGCCCGGCTCCCCCTCCTCCTCCTCCTGCTCTTCTCGGAGGATGCGCCAGTTATCGCTGTCAGCCCTTGTGTGCTCCTTCCTCCCTGGAGCCACGGGACCTCCGCTCTCTTCAAAGCCAGGACGCCCCACCTCCCGCCGCAGCGGCTTCTCAAATCGGCGCTCACCCCTGAGGAAAAGAGGGAAATTGAGAGAGATCAGTTAAGTTATAAACAGAGGAAAACAAGTCCAAAACATTAAGTTGTTTTTGTCTTGCAGAGAAATATGTCCAGCCAAGGCTTGCATCTCATCACTACTGATAGCAATGCAAAATATTTAACTAGGCCCATGTTGAAAAACCAGTCAAGAAATATGCTAAGCAGATCCTTTAACGCAGCCAGTGGCAGAAAAGAGAAGATGCCTGCAAAAGTGAGATAAATCATCCCACGAGAGCAAAAATCAACAAAAGTACCACAGAGGATTATTGAGGTAATGGATGACAACTTCTCTCAGCAGTGAAAATATACATCTTAATTAAACAATAAACCACATGGACTTTTTTGATCTTCGGCTAATGTTTGCTGGGGTTTTCTTACCGATCATCCCAACTCTGGCTGCGGTGGATCTCTCGGACACTGCGTCCGAAACCCACCTCCGCATCTTCAATACTTCTTTGGTAGAATCCACCTTCGCCACGACCTCGTCCTGATTGTCAACACAAGAAGGACAAAGTGTTTATATCTAATAATATCATCATCATCATCTGAATGAGAAAACTTTTATTAGCCGATGGGGATTGTTCCAATCATTCTCTCGAAGTCTTAACTGTTGAACCTTCCCGATACATTTTTTAAATAATTCAACAAATGCAAAACGTCTTGGACTGATATATGATTAGCTTGTATCCCTTTCAATCTGCAGACAGCCACACACCAGCAACATGCAGGCAAATGATAAAACCCACACAGCATCATTCTTCCAAGTTGTTTCCTTGGCTGTCCTGAACCGGACGCCTACTGTTTACGTTGGCCGTGCGGTGTGTGTGTGCACAAGGTGAGCTCATAAGCCCAGTGGTTTTAGACAGGTGTGGCTGAACAAAAGGAGGACTATTTAGACAAGCCAAGAGGAAGTGTGCTGCATCAAGATGGTGGAAGAAAAGGGGGAAATAAACACTTCAGTGGTTGGCTTGAATAAACTGTTTTACTTTCTCTGGATAACAGCCATTGTAGTTTCAGCCAAGGGTTTTGGGCAGCATTTCTGTTGCTGTTGGACTCATGTTAGCACAAGTGCTTGTGGATTTATCATGAGTGCACTTAGTGGGAATCAATGCTGTACTTTATTTGTTGCGGTTTCCTTTCTAATGGGTGTTTTTTGTGCCGTTAGTTTTTACCTCGACCACCTCGTGTGGCCCCTCGTCCTCGGACCACTCCAGCTGGGGCGGCCCCGCCCACCCCTTTTCCCATGAGCCTTAGCACCGCCACACTGTTCACAGACATGGAGAAGTTCCTCTGCAGAGAGAGAATGGAAAGAGCAAAAGGGAGGAATGTGAGGAATGTGAGCTCACAGCCACATTTGTCAACTGACAGAGCAGCTTGCTTTGAAACAGAGGTTGTATTGCGATGGGAAGTCACATGACGAGCTTTAACAGTTCAATGTTTGCAGGTATCAGTGTGTTAGTGGGCGTGTGGTTGTGGCAGACCTGCTCCTCCTCAGTGAGAGGCACCAGTGCCAGTGGCTGCATGGGCTCATCTTGCAGAATAGCAGCAAACTCCTTATCCTGCATGTCCTCTGGGACCTAAAACAAAAACACACATTTAGGATGACATAACCTTTAAAAAAAAACAAAAAAATTGACCTACAACAGGTTTTCTTCTGAGGATGGAAAGTTTAAAAGTAATATGCATGCTGGTTTTGAAAAAGGGCTCGATCACTCTTAGCACCAAAGTCTTCCTCCTCAACATTGCTAAACATTAAAGATGATCCTTCTTATTCTGTGATTCATGAAGTCCTGAGTGAAACTTTCCCACTAACCTTGTTGTCTTTGATATAAAGTGCTAACATCTCCTCTCGGCCGTAGCGGTACTCGGCCAGCTTGTACTTTGGCATGGCGGGGGAAGGAGGGGGGGACGTCACACTCCCCCCACTGGACAGTGCACGGAGCCTGCGTGACAAAGAGCACAGGAATCACTCAGAATTATCTCAAACAGACCATCAAGGCATCTCAGTGTTGCAATTAAAAAGTAGGACTTGTTTGGCTTGATGCGTTTGTTTCAACTTTAAAAATCCAAATAACATTTTGAACAGTAACAAACAAACCAGTAATCAGAGCTACTTGTTGGGTATTGGCATTTCAACGTGAAATGACAGACTGAACATTTAAAGCCACATGCTTGTAGTGTTGTCAGGATACCAAATATTATGACAGCAACACAGTACCGTGCCTAAATATTTTAATACCGAAGCTAAAACGATTCCACCGATCACATCAGGAAATAATAGATGACAGAAAATGGAGCTCAAAATTATTTGTTATTTAGTATTAAAAATGTTAAAATGCTTTGATTAAAAAAAAAAAAAAAACACATGGTATGCAGTAATCTGATGCAATTATGCACTCTTTTTTCCTTTTTGGCTTTAAATTTGCACCCAGATATGACTAACTGAACTTATTTAAAAGTATTTAATGATGCTCTCTTTTTGTAAAACTGCACACAGACGTGCATCAGTAGCAGGCGGAGAGTGGTGCAGCCGCACGGGATACAAGGAGGCTTCAAAAACAAAACCCACAAAATTATAATAAATTCCCATTAAGTTATGCGAAAAGTTTTTTCTTTTTGTCCATCTGAAGGAGGAGGTGGTGGAGAGATGCACTGTCAAGATGTTGGAGGCCATCCTGAAATACACAAAACCTTTATGGTCCATTGCAGGACGGAGAGATTCAAAAGATCCTTCGCTCTTACAGCCATCAGACTGTCTCATTCTTCCAGAGATTCTACCAGACTAACTGAATTTCGCCTCGGAGACAAATAAAGTAATTTTGATCTCACAATATTGAGAAACATGGACAAATAATACCTTAACACAAGCTCATTGGTGGATTCTGCGTTTGTTGAATTACGGGAGATGCTTTAACAGATTCAGATTTGATGGGTTTTATCAGTATTTGGTTGGTAATAAGAATTATTTTCCTCATTTTTTTCAGTAGAATTCTGTGGATACAAACACCAGCTCAAAGCAGGCCTGTGCAGCTGGTGAGCGGTTGGCGACCTGCCTTAATCTTCTTTTCAATGTCATTTTTGGACTACATTCTTCTGGTTAGCAATAGCTAAATCTCAGCACTTGCAGTTTATTTTTTGGCCGATTGCTCTCACCTACAACCAAGTTAAAACAACCTCTACTGCACATCATCAAAGCTCAAAGGCAATAGCCATGGCTCTTATCTTAAAGTACTGGCACTAAAAAAAGTTTTTTTAACAGCAGGTTATTGCAATACCTTTCTTTCTACATGCAATATTTTTTTCTGTTTACTGACCAGAGCTGACAGAAGTGTAGAAAAAGAGTGTAAATCGCCCTATTTAATCAGAATACTAAAAATAATTGGCAGCTATTATACGAGTGTGATAAAATTCCTTTTAATCTGAACTGGAGGAAAATATCTAATGGCATCCAATCTTGCAGCAGGGAAAAAAATAATTTGCTAAATGTTCTATAACAAGTCAACCATCCTCCTACGCAGGTCCCCCTAATACACTTGGCTCAACACAGATGATATATTAGCTTTCCAATCTCAGGATTTCATTTTAAAAAGCTATTACGAGCAGGCCAGATTCCAAGGCCTGCTGTTTAACAATGGCTCCATTCACTTGCCTCTACAAAACATGTCATTGACTCACAGCCCCACATCAAAACCACATGGGGCTCTTGGAGGTGTGGAGGTGGGTGTGGGGTGGAAGAGGTAAAGGAAAGCATCATGAAAGGCCACTTGGTAGCATGTGGCATTTCAAAGAGGTTAAAAATAAATGTTGCAGCAGCTAATATGAATAATAAGAGGAGAGCTGAGGAAACCTGCCAGTGGGGGAGATACTAAGACTTATTTTTTCCATGTTTATATCCACTTTACTTGTATTTATTTTAGCAAATTCTGCTTTCCTCGCCAACAGGACAAAGCATGACATCTAAAATCTAGAGATCTTCTACACTAATATATATATATATATATATATATATATATATATATATATATATATATATATATACACATTCATAATCCTTTGTGAGAGTCTTCTGGAGCAATGGTTGGCCTAATAACCATTACATAAATTTAACTGCATGGCATAATGTTTTCACTTTGAATTCTACCACAATGACTAATGTAGTCGCCGACTCAAGTGCCAACAAAACCTCAAATGGTCTAAATAATCTTGTAACGCTAACAAGCATTAAAGACGACTTGTAAACATGCTGGCCTGTACGGCTGTATGTGGTGAGCACATTAACTGGCCACTATGTAGCTGTATTAAAAGGGTGCATGGATAAAAGTGGGCAGCCACGGAGAGGAAAGCAGCTGCAGATGTGTAAAGAGAGAAATATTCTGCGAGGCTGGCACTGCACCAAGAATGCACACAGCAGTCACAGGCTGTTGGAAACTGAGTGCTACCAAACTGAAGTCTACGCCCCCCCATTAACAGCAACACAAGCATCAACTGATGAGGAGGAGGAGAAACATCAGAGACAGATGGAGATGGACAGGACACTGCTGTGACAATACCTACATTTTGAATTCAGGTAAAAACTGTTTTCACACAGTCTGTGATTACAAGAGAAAAAGTCTTTGAAAGCTACATCTGAAAACATTCAATTATATATACAAGTAGTCTGAACTTCACACTGTTATTGTTACCGACATGTCGATAGTTATAGTGATTTACTAGATAGATAGATATGATATTTAGTCCCGGAGAGGAAATTTGCAAGCCCATATTTCTTACCGCTTGGTACGGTGATGTTTGTTGGTCTCTTTGTACAGACTAAAATATGCAACCGACAATTATTTTCATCATCAATTAATCTGCCCATTATTTTCCTTGCTAATGACTGTTTTTAAAATGTCAGAAAAAAGCGGAAAAAACTATGTTAATTCAAAGCCCAAGGCAGTGTCTTCAAATACCTTGTTTTGTCCAAAACAAAAAATATATATATATTTTATTCACGATCATGTCAGAAAATGTGAAACAATTAATTGGTCATTTGGCTGGACTGTAGCAAAACAGGGCCAGGAAATGTGCTGCCCACCGCTCCTAAGCATAGTGTGTGGTTGAATGCAAAGGACAAATTCACTGCTCGCTGTTACACTGTGTGTGGAAAACAGAATCTAAATCTCTAATCTACAGTGTAAAATGTATTGGCAGTACTCTGTTACCTCCTTGTGCAGCTTTTACAGTGTTTAACAGTGGTGCCACTCATTGACCGCCACTTATTCCAAATCTATCACATGCCAAGAAGGGAATATTCTACTGGATACGTCTATTTGAAGACTAAAGACTTCTGAATTCAACTATTTGGGCACAATAGAGAGTAAAAGAAATGACATATTTTTGTAGGCCAACCCTGAAGTAGCATCGCCATGGGGTCTATTGAGAATTCTCCTATGGGATTTTTGTATTGGATTTTGGATCATTGCACAAAATAAACTCTGTGGTAAACATGCGTTTTGTTCAGCAGGATCATCTTCACAAATAAACATCACTTTTAATACGTTTGAAGCGTTAATGTAGCCGACAGAAGTAAAAAGCTAACGTTATGCTATAGTTATCTACACCATGGTCACATGACTTCTACGTCACTACCTTTAAGCTTCAGACAATCTCCAACAAGCTAACCAGCGGTTTTGACCGCTGGTTCGGAAATCTGAAGCCTAAGAAATTGTTTACTAACATAATTTACAATCTACAAGAGTTTGCAAGAGCTGAAAAACACGACTAGAGGCTGTAAGGCGGACTAGTGAGAGAGTTCCTGTCCGTGTTTGGCATGATGACGTTTAATGTCCCTGACAACCACTGTAGTCTCATTCAACCATTTGCTAGCAACCGCCTTTTTAAGGACACAAAAAACTCCAATATTCACAAGTGGGGGTATTTGCCAATATATCTTATGTCTTACAACAAAACATCTCTTCAGCTTGTGTTAACAACAGACCTTATTTCAGGCATCTCACTAAAAAACCATTCAAAATCCTCACTGAGTTTAAGAGGTTAGACCCCAGGGCACTAAAATGCTAATGTACTTCTGGGTTTAAGAACTCATTCCTGTTGCGCCCTGTTTAGCACACCAATTAAACACAGCGCAGTCTGATACTAGATTTTGACTGGGACTTGTTCAAGGAAATCTAGTATGGACAATCCTGACCCCATGTGGTCCATGACAAGTAGATTGCAGTAAATCCCAGTTTTAGTTAACCCCTTTTTCTTCCACCATCAGGCTTAAATTTCCGTTTTAAAACACAAAATAATCTCAATATGTGGACAATATGTCATTAAATGAAATGGCCAAGTTCAAGAAGGCCATTTACCATCAAGAAATAATTAAAGAAAATGTTAAATGTCAGAATTCCTTTTTAACACCATGGAAGAAATGCACTAAAAATGCTCACAATAATGCCAATTTGAACATGTGCAGATCAGTGACTGAGAAAAATATCTACTGAAGAAGATAAAGTGAAAAGGTGCTCAAAAGCTTCAGAACAAGTAAAGTAGACAACACATTCAATTGTCAAAGCAACAAAAAAATAGGCCATTTCTAGTGCAAAACTTCATTAAGTCACGGGCTTGCATTGTTGTAAAAGATATATCTAATCATCATGAGAGCAGTCCCATTATTTCCTTCAGCAGATACTTTATGCATTAACTATTATTTCCGCTGAAAAAATGTAAAGAAATCAGAGCAGTTACCATTCTGGGCCGAAGTTAAGAGTCTCAGCAGTCATATTCCTCACGTCCACACAGAACTGAGTATCTGAGGAGGGAGAAAGAAATCAGGGTTTTTTTTCAGCACAAATAATAACCCACACAAAAATGTATAGGCAAAGAACTATATGTGCCCCAAATTGCCTTACCCTGTCCAGATGATCGGAGCAGGCTGGACTGGGCTGGACCAGGCTAGAGCTGGCTGGCTTTAGTTAGGCTTAGGTGACTAGAAGGCTGAGTGGTGCTTAAGCTGTGGTCACAGAGCTCCCCAAACACACAGACACAAAGAGAATAGCTGCCAGTTTCAGGTGCTTGAGGAATACCAGGTTATCAGGTCCTAACTAGATAAGGAAAGGGGTTTGACGATAGTTTGGAGAATGGAAGCTCCTGCTACTCACAGCCGAAAAGGGTTGATAAACATAAAAAAAAGAAACAAAAAGAACCTCGGAAATTAACAATGGAACAAAATAAAACACTCTTGCTAGTAATAATGTTTTCTTTTTTTTCCTTTTACAGCAGTTATATCTCACATTAAAGTTAAAAATATGAATTGATTCATCAAAAAGGTAACGCAGGAACGAAATAACAGCCAAAACACTGAAACAGGCTGCTGGAACAGCTGCCAAGAGCAGACGCGACTCGCACTCCTCTTTTCTTTTCTCTCTCTCTCCCTCCGTGCCTTTTTCTCTCGCTCCAACTGAAATGTGGATAGACGGAGACCCTCCAGGTGACTCCTTTATTTCCTGTCCTCCTCCCTTTGCACCACTGAAAATTAAGCAGAGTTTGAGAGAGAGGGGATCAGAGAAATCAAACGGAATAAAGACAAAAAGGAAGTAATACTGTTAGAAGTACACACTTAATAAATTATCTGTTGGTGAGATGCATTTTCACAGCTTGGCAGTCTGCCTATATTGTGATAGGAAAGGAAGTGTAATTTGATTTTCAGTTGTGTAGCCTTGGCACACTATTTTTACAGCATGCCTTGGACTCACTGAAAGGTACTGGCCTGACTCGATCAATCCGTTACAGCACACTGAGCTGGGAGGAAAACACTGTGGTATTCCTACACTGAATAAATGAAACCAGCAAACTATTTCCAGAGTAGTGCTCAATCACAGCCCCGTGTTTCTGCTGCTCACAGGAGATTTTCCATCTAGAAATCTCGGGAGTATATTTCAGTGATGTTGTGAACCAACTGCTTCTAAAACCATGCAGCTGTTTGGGGACAGTTCCTGAAAATGGCATGGCAACTACACCAATATCCAGGCAACCACGTTTCAACATTAATGCTCACATATGGTTACTGTGTCTCTTTAACATGACGATAGACCGAGCATCACATTACATTTAACCTTCTGAACAACTTGTTTGCGGTTATATTTATGATCAGTTTAAGTTAAAAGTGACAAATGTACAAAAGGATTTGGCTATGAGCATAATTCACAAGTTACACCACAGTTTATAGAAGGTAACTGGTTATTTTTAAACCTTGATTATTTGCCGACTTTTTACCAACGCGCAAATAGTGTTTGTTTTCACATTCCAGCTGCATGGAGCACTGCTCTCTAATACATGACCATCAGGCCAATACTGCCTAAACTAGCTGAATTCATGATTAGATATGATTTACACAAATCCTTTAGGAGTGGATGATGTGCCATCATATGCGATGGCATTAATATGTTTACCACGCATCATCTACCATTAGCTTATGGTGTTGTTAAGAGCGCTGGTGTAATTCTGTGTTGCAGTTTGTTTTTTTTTGTTTGTTTTTTTAAATAATTTGTTCTATGTTATTTAAGACTACATTTTTTTCAAGCAAGATGTTAGTCTGGCTTTTTCTTTTGAGCATGAAATAACATTATGTACAACCATCTGGCCCTAAAAATTCAACAGAAAAATGGTCTAAACCATTTACTGAACCATTAAACTAGCAAACCAAGCATATGTTGACTCTGATTTGACTCAAGTGTCTTTGGACCAATGTTTAGACAAAATCTGGGACTATTAATCTGTTGTTTAGGGTTGGGTGACATACAATATGAAGCAACAGTAAATCTTTTATGGTCAGGGATTTTGGAATATGGAAATGTGGATCTCTTTAATATCCCTGGCTGTATTAACCAATTGTGTTGCAAATTAGCAGGATTCTTTCGGGTCATATTGTACTTGCAGAATTTTTTTTGCTTCAATGGGATGACATACATTGACTCAGGCAACGATAGAAGATTTTATCTGGATCACCCATTTTCACCATGAGTCTTAGTCATTGTCACACATTGAACGTCCCGTAGGAGCTGTAGTTTTGAATACAGACCAAATTTTTTTTTTCTTAAAATGAAAAAGCCCCCATTTTAAATATAAAGTTTGTTAAAAAAAATATAGACATAAATCCCCAGGAACAGATTTCAGTTTTTCTGTTTACTGTTAAAAGAAACTATATGCAGATCCCAGACAATATTGAGACACTGTTTGCTATATCACAGCGACCTTATGGAGCGAATCAACTATTATCTGCTGGAGATGAAGTTGGCCCTGTGATCGTGTGTTAACTGACAATTTGTAAACCTCTATCGAAACTGAAGTGACAAAATATAATCATCATTGTCGTAAATAGAGACAAAAGCCCCCTGATGATAATGGGACTGTATAATTTCAATTATTTCTCAGTTTAAAGGCAACAAAACACGAAAACACAACATAAGGATTAATTATTGGCATTATATTTAAAAACCTTACAAATGATAGATCAGTCAAGACTTGTTAAACATGAATAAAAGAAGAAAATGTACAAACAACAGCAACTATTACTATTATTTCACCTAAACATCTTTAGATCGATTGCGTTATGGTTTCTAAGCATTTCAGAACTCTTTAGGACTTTAGGTCACAACAGGTAACCGATTGACATTTTTAGCACTTATTTTGTACAGGGTAAACTTAAGCGAGGTCAAGCAGGAATAACGTTGATTGCATAGCATGTACCATCTTATTTATTTGGATATTTGCACATGTTAAGCACCTCGAAATGTGGCGGGATAATGATTTCGACCTGCGAGAATGCTGAGTGAAAAACTATGCTAAAACTGCAATTTAATGTATACCAAATCACAACTTTAAAAGAACTAAACAATGCTTAATTGTTTGGTTGTAAAGATGGCGAATATGTTGACAAAATAGCTCGAGTTGACATTAGCTACCGACAGTGGTTACGAGCTACATTAGCGTATAATGTTCATTGTTCGTCTTTCAAGCCAATTACAGCAGATCGACTCGTGGGTAGAGGAAGATAAATCACTCGTTATAACAGTATTTGCACCACAGAATATCATATTTCTGTTGCATAACATAGATGGGTTAGCTAGCTTGCTACCTAACCTAGCACAAGGTATGCGCTGATCGTTAAGGCCTTGGCTTGGAGGTTCAAATGACACCAGATATGATGGCGGAGAGGGGCGGAGTGTTGGATCAGACTCCCCGGCCTGCTCCGCCAATGTGCGGACGACCAGCTCCACTCCGCTGTCGGTGTTAATAAGCCAAAGCTAATGCCATGTTAACAGAACAAAACACACCGCTCTAAACAGCATAGTTTTAACCGTGAAAGAACTTAATGCAAATGTTTTATTTCACGGCGGATAAATCCAAACCATTGGAGCAGCAAGAGGCGAGGTTAGCCTGTTAGCTCCCGTTAGCCAGCTAAGCTGCAAAGAGGAACCATAGCTTACCTTCACTGTTTATAGCTACCAGACTGGTTGTCCGCGCGGCGTCTCTACAGCCAATATGTCGCATGCATTGGTCTCTTTAAACACTGTAAACGTATTCATTCGACAGAATCGTACTTTCAGAAAGTCGTGCTCTGTATTTTATTTATTATTTTTTTCCCTCTCCTCCAACGGTCGCTGCTGCGTATCAGTATGTGTCTGCTGGCTCCTGGTCGCTGCTCTTCTTGTTGTTTGTGTTTCGGAAACATGGCCGTCCGTGTGATACCACGTGACTGGACATTGACAAGCGGCGAACCAATGTTGTAGCAGGGCAAACACACCCCTATTTACTAGCCTCGACACCGAGGCGTACCACACTTTGCAACGGCATTTTCAAATCGTCACACTGTTAAAATAATCGACTAAGTCATTTTTTGTCAAAATTGGGGTTTTTTTTTGCCTAAATCATCTCCTCATGACGCCGACCACCTATGGTAAAATCGCCTACATCCTCAGTTGATCAGATCATGTGATTTTACCCCTTTAAGATAATGGCCTATGTCAAGTGTGTGACTTAAGCGGATTTATTATGCCTAAATCAAAATAAAATTTGACTTAGGCATTTTTTTGAACATGCCTTTGTGACTTTAGCAAGATATGGTAACACTTTATTTTGAAGGTGTCTACATAAGAGTGACATGAGTGTCATAAACATGACATGGGATGTGTCATGAACATTAATGACACTTTGAAGTAACATTAATGCTCATGATACTTGTCATGTCATGTTTCTGACAGGCTTGTGTGACTCTTATGTAGACACCTTCAAAATAAAGTGTTACCATATCTTGCTTAAGTCACAAAGGCATGTTCAAAAAATTGCCTATGTCATTTATTTCTCTTAAGTTACATAATTTACACACAGTGTTATTACTATGCCAATAGCCATCCTTTGTTACATCCTTTTTGAGTGAAATGATCAATAAATGTCATATGTTACACTTTTGGTGAAGTTTTTGTCTTTCCTGCAAAACTTGAAAAAAAGAGTTAGGCGATTATTTTAACAGGGTGAGGAAATGCAGAGCACCTAAGCTGAATGAGTTTAATTTACCAGTGAAATGTGGAGCGAGGCCAACTTCAGTACGATTGTATTGGACGCATAAATCAAAAACCAGCTCTTTAAACATTCGCGAGACAGGGACCGGCAGTCACAAACGAAATTAACTTTAAATTTGTTTCATAAACTTTGCAGTCAATAGCATCATGCTTGAAATGCACAATGAGATATTTTGAGTTATTAACCATCAATACCCTTGAAAGTGAACTGAGTAACTAGCAGAGCAGCACGTTTAGTAGCAATGTTGAACTGAGCATGTGCAAGATTTTGGTGGCGTGCAGTATAGAGTTTGGTAAGCAGAGGGCGCTGTTGAATAACAGCGGCACTGTGAATATACAGTAGTACATGATTTTGGACAAGTGAACTTAGTCTGTGAAATGTGAATATTATTCACATACTATAAACATGCATGTAGGCTCAATAAGTACTGAGAATATATGGTATGCACTCCTGGCTAGGATGTGAAAATAGATGGGAAGAAGAGGTACAGATAGTGATCAAACTAGCTGAACACCAGAGGCCAAACCGAAGAGAACTAACTAAACAGACAGGAGGCAAACAAATCACAACAAACAGTAGTGTGACACTTTGTTAGATATATAAATGAGTGTATAGTGTATTAGTGTAAAGATGCTTTTTTAAAATTAAAATCATGTCTTGTAAAATGTAATTACAAAACAGTATATGGGAGCATCAGCTTCTTTACCGAGCAGGGACTCCCAAAAGTGACCTTGGTCTGGAAGATCTGGTTGCCCATCAGGACCCTCACAAAGCCATCAGAGTGGTAGAATATGTCACCCCTCGCCAGTGGAAGTTTGACAGTGACAGTGATGTGGGCAAGGTCTTGTTGCTGAGGTTAGCCTGGTGGGTTGACACACACACACACACACGTGCATGGATAATGCGTTGAGACCTGGGAGTGGAACCCTGAGTTAATTAGTGCATTTTGCATTAGTCCACTCCACCCCTCCTCATTATTTCCTCATCTTTAACTAACTGATAGAGGGGGACCTGCATCTTTATATGTAGAAAATTGCTATGTACGAGTTATATCTATGATGTAAACACAGTTGAGAGGAACCGTCTCTGTGTCTGGGTATCAACCTATTACGGCATGTTTGGCAGTGGAGCTGTCTGGTCAGATGTGCAGTACATATTTGTGAATTTGGATTTATGAAATAAATAGACACAACCTGACAGAAGCCTGTGCAGTGATGCATGGCTGCACAGACATTGTAGGAGCAGATAAGTCAGCTGTGCAGCCAATAGATCCACTGAGCTGCTGCTGCTTTGCATACTGAGTCTCTGTCCAACTGCCATTACACTTTACTAGATTATGATGGCAAGACCAATACAGGATGACATATAAAGAATATTCCTCACCACATGGAATTCCTTCATTCATCGTGGTGTGTGACAGGACATGTCACACCCCCATGTGATGAGAAAATGACCCTGTTTTATATTTTTCATCTACTCCAGTTGTGTGACGATGCATCTGTTTTTCACCTGTGTCCTATCCTTCTCCCTGCTGATGGCCTCCTCCCTGGTAAGTGCAAGTGTGTCGAACAGCTTCAAAGACTGCCGACATTTTTTCTACATGCAGACACCACCTACAGGGATGAAGGGAACAAACCTGAGGAGGGTCTGCCAGAAGTATGCAGACAAACTGCGCTACGCCACGCTGTATGACAGCAGTCACCGCCTCCCACTCTATTCAGCCTACGTCTTTAAGAAGTCTGATGGGAAGAGGAGGATGGACACACCATGGATGTATGAACCACAGGTACAATGTATTGTATACAATGTGAATTTGTCACTTAGTGTTAAGCCTGAGAACTAGAAACAATTGGTAAAAAAAGCATTTATGTTCAAAGCGCCATCGGACTGGAATAATCTTCCTTTAAACACGATCATTGACGTCTTTTCATAGTTTTAAATATGCCCTGTCTTCTTATTTTGAGTTAAACTGCACATGTTTCAGATAATATTATGTCATATTTATTTTATTTTTAAAAATGCAATTTCAATTTACAATAATATTATGTTACTTCTTTCAGTTTTACTAGGCTAATGTTATGGCCAACCTGTGGCCATTGAGAGGTTGTGATTATTCTTGTGTTCATTCTTGTGTTCATTTTTTTTGTTTGTTATGTTTGTGTTGATGCCTGTTGTCTTTGTTGTTGTATGTCTGTAAATTGTTGAGTGTTTTGTTTTGTAATGTACTTTAGGACCCCCTCGAAAACGAGAGGATTCCTCTAAAGAGGTTTATCCTACTCAATAAAATTTCTGATGATGATGAAAGTGGGTGTTTTTCAGACAATAAGGCTATACTAGGCAGGAAAGATAATAAGAACATTTCCCAACTCTTCTCCTTTAAGCTGTAGTTAGTAAACCATTCACTAGCCAAGCATTAAAATTGAGAAAGAAGTTGGAACTCGAGTGGAATCCCATTGCAGTCAGAGATTAGGCTTTTTTTTTTTGCATCTTGGCTTTTGAAATACAGTTACTTTCAATTGATTAACCTCACATTCCTGTCATTTTTTTCCCCTGCAGTTGCTTTCTGATGATGAAAGTGGCAACATGAGGGCACTTCCCCTGACTGAAGACACTCCCCCTCTGATTGAGGACAGCCAGGCCGTGCTGGAGGACTACACAGATGCTGTAGAATACAGACGTGGTCCGCTAAATCCTGATTTGCACCAATCAGATCCAGCTGACAAATCCTCCACATATACTCTGACAAATGTAGTCCCATTATTCACAAACTTCCTGGACACTTCCTGGAACCCGTACTTGGACAACATCCGTCGCCGCCTCAACAACTTCTGCCATGGGATGTCTTTCATGGTGACGGGGGTGACCATTTCTGGGGCGACTATTCAGCGAGATAACAGAGACCGTCTGGCAATCCCAAAACACTTATGGCTGGCTTACTGCTGCCCACAGTTTGACCGTAACTCTCCGTATGAGGTGAGGTTCATGTTCCCTAGTTATGGGGGCTATGCACTGAATGAACAGACTGACCACAGTGTGGTGGAAGTCCCTGTGAAGACTCTGGAGAGCTTCCTGAAGAGCCAGTCAGACATAGACAGTGACCTGGCTATCTTCTACAAGGGCTGTGTGTCTGAAAACACCTTCAGGAAGAAGAGAGACTTGACCAGTGTTTCAGTTTGATGGGACATTTTGAACTGGATGCACAGTCATGGATAACAAATGCCAACTGTATAAGCAGGACTAACTCAACTCAACTTTAATAGAAACAGTGTTAAGTAGTCCTTATTTTGGAATAAATTAAATCTGAAATAATATAAAGAAGGAAAAGACCCATTTAAGGATACAGTCTGATTGTATAGAAGTCTATGATAAAAATACACTACTTCCCACTTGATTTATTACCTCAATGACTATTTAATAAGGGAGTTTATGGTCACAATTGCTAGTTTCAAGTCTTCTTCAATAGAGCATGAGGTTCATTTAGTAAATTATGGTCATTTTATAATTGTAATTATGAAGAAAAGAATGTATGATGAGGTAGGGTTTTGCTTTAGGGTGTGGCTACCTGGTAATTGGACTCCTAAAATTTCTCGTTCAGAATTCAGTTGTTCATTTTTGCCCCATGCTAATCAAGCTAGTTAGCTAGTTCTAGCACTGGCTGATAACGTAGGACTCACCTCTCCAAAAAAACAAGATGGCGACGGCCAAAATTCTAAATTCGAGGCTTCAAAACAGGCGTCTACGAGCGGGTGATGTCATGGTGGCTATGTTCACTTCTTAGGCTTTTTATACCGTCTACAGGTATAATGGAAGAACTGCCATATTACAGATGACCAATTAGCAAAACAAAAGGAAATAATGCTTCAATGCTTCAACATTTTAGTAAACCAAATCTTTTTTTAACCATTTATGGTATGCATTATGATGCCAGTTAGGAAAAAAATGTTTGGAGTGTTTTTTGTCTTAAAATAGGCTAAATAAATATATTTTTTTATTTTAAGCAAATAAGATGCAAAGTTTACTATAATAGTAGACTATGACCCACAGAGTATAGTAATAACCTGAAATTTACTTTACTGCAACCAACATCAAATATATCTTCGTTAAATTGTAAAGATAAAAAAATGATGACGAATGGTATGCTTTTCAACATCATATATATACCTAAACACACACTACCAACATCTCATGCTGCCATGCTGATTCCATAATAGGTCATTGTTCCCTTGAGGCAACATAGCAATTTTCCATAATGGTATGTTGTTGCCTCAGGGCAACAGTTGCATTTTAACAAGTTTCCATTATTTAATTAAAAAATAAATTGCATGAAACTATCAAAAATGAAGGATTACTCACCTATCAGTAGGAATATGTCTTTTCCAGATGGAAAAGGGACAGGAAATTATGTTTTGATTGCTTTTTTGTGGCACAAAATGGCAAAGCTGTTTATTCTGGAAAAGTCTGCAAAATAGGGATTCAATATGGCCTCCTGGAGGTCATGTGACAAATGAAAGCTATTAGTTTCATATACTCTTCCCTCTTTTTTAAGTAACGCATCACTCAAAAAGATGCATTGTAGAAATTTGACAGGCCAAAATTGGGCATGTTGCCTGAGGGCAACACCATACCATAGAGGGTTAATAGGAGAATACTGTTTTTGAGAAATACAAACGATCTCTAACACAAGTGAGGTAATCTGTGTGTCTGTAAAAACATTGTCTTTATGAGGGAGTTTAGCTTAGAGAATCCTTTCCATTTCTCACTGTGTGCAGTAAATGCAATTATATTAATACAATTATGTCAGCTATGCCCTGCACCTTAATCCATAACATTGGGGAGTCTTGAAAATATGTTATGTTACGATTTCTGTTTGTGAATAAGTTATGAATGAATTAAATTTAAAACAGGCTATTACTTAGAACTTTGTTGGGGGGGGGGGTCCATTTTATTTTTTATCTTGCTGCTGAAGTTGAATATCCTGCTTAGTGACAATGTTTTAGATCAATAGCACATTTGTGAAAAAAAAATAGATAAAATTGTTTTATAATAAAGAAAATGTTACCTCCATAATATATGTAGTTCACAATGCATTTTTTTAGGGATTTTCTGTGTTTCTCTATTTTGTACTGGACTCATAACCGGCCTTTGTTTTTACTTTCTGGGGAGGAGTTCATTTCAGATATATTTCTCAAAACAGTTAGGCCAAAGGGAAGAGCACCTTTGCACAGTTAGGAACTGGTAAGAAGAGTTTTATATTACCGTCAAGCCATTTAACAGCTGTTATGGTGCCACAGTTTAAATGAGATGAATAATGCTGAATGCAAATTTCCCTTTTATGTAATGTAATGGACAATAAAGTTTTCTTATCTTAAGCATATGTTGCTGGGCTCCAACATAAAATGTTCTCCTTTAAATTCCTCTTAAGTACATTAACACTTACACATATTTTCCCACACTGTCCATGATGTTATAAGTATATTTTGTATTATTTCAGTGCTCTTTGAAGCTATATTACAATTACCATGCGGGAAATATTCAAAACCAAGTTTTGGGTATTGCAAAAAAAAAAAAAAAATCTAAATGTCTAGTTCAAAAAGCAGCATGGTATACATGTCATCTTCATCATTGAAAATCTTGGCTGGGGTTGCACATAACATTTGGAGTACAGTTGAGTGTGGTTGATTCAAGGGTGCTTGGCTTTGAAGAAGATCAGAAAAGATAAGATGGACCTTTCCACCTTCCTACCGACCAATGAGAGAAGAACTGACGTCTTTGCTATTGGCTTCCTACTGTAGCTGTTCCTTTAAGAGCTGTAGATGGACCTGCTGATGTGTAAGAAGTGTGTTGTTTTGCATATTTAGTCCAGATTACAGAGAGCAGAGTGTGAAACCTGGTGACTGTTTTACTGATCTCTCCATGGGCAGCTACAGAGAAGCAATCATTTGTAACAGCTTACTGACAAATACTTGACCTACATTTGATAGCTTTCACCAGAGTAACATCAAAGACTGACTATGGCATTTTGGGTGCAGACTATCCTGCTTGTCAACATAATAACATCAGCGGTAAGAGGGAGAGTGGAGAGAGAGCTGTCTGCCGAGTGCAGAGAATTCCTCTACATGGGAACACCACCGACTGGGCTGGAGCACCACTCCCTCCAGTTCATTTGCCAACGTTACAACAAGAGGCCACGCTACATGACGCTGTACAACACCGTGGACCACATACCTGTGTATTCTGCCTACACTTTCAAGCCCACAGATGGGGAGAGATGCGTGGATGTCCCATGGATGTACGAACCACAGGTAAAGAGAAATATTTAAGGTTGGACATGAGGTGCTAAGAAAGTCTTTTAACATGAACAGCATGCTATAATTTTTCCAAATTAAAAAAATGAATGCAAATTTTGTGTAATCACACCATTGCTGGCTCGGTCTGTCTGCCTCCACAGCTATCCACATCCTCTGATACAGACGAGATGCAGCCCTTCCCCAGTAGTTACATGCACATGAATTTCGAAGATGCCCAAGCTGTTCTGGATGATTATACAAACGCCATCTTTTACGAACGAGGCACCCTCAACCCGGTCGAGCATCAGGACGAACTAGATGACAAGGCCTCCACCTACACCCTCACCAATGTTGTGCCCGTGGTGCCTGACTTCAACATCGAAGTCTGGAAGGAACAGGAGCACATCATCCGCAAACGGCTGAACAACTACTGCCTCGGAACAGCTTACATCGTCACAGGCATCACCACCTCGGGGAAGATGATCCGTCGGGAAAACATGAACCGCGTAGCAGTGCCCACATACTTGTGGTCAGCTTATTGCTGTGTCGACTACGACCGCAATGCACCTTATTTTGAGCGCTATAAGTTCCCGTCTTTTGCTCACTATGGCCTGAATGAGGAGGAGAACAATGAGGTGGTGGAAATCTCCGTCCAGAAGCTGAAAGAGTTCCTCAAGAAGACTACCTTTGTCGACCAGAACTTTCAGATATTTGTGGGTGACTGTGTCCCACCAGGGTCCAGTAAAATCAAATAGTCAAATATTATTTGTTCTGTTTTTATTCTATGATGCAGCTAACATAGAATTTTTATAACTAGTACCAATACACACTGAGCTGTTTAGCGTGCTCCTGCTGTATTTTAAACAGTTGATTTAGAAATAACTGGACATTCGCCTCACTGAAAATGTAATACAAATCTCCCTGCCTTGTCTAATTTGCAGTAATAAACATTTGCAAAATGCAATTTGAAGTTTTATTGTGAAACATATCTGTGACATCATACAAATTGCTTTATGATCCTTCACAAAGTATCACATTTAAAATGAAAACTTTTAGCCTACTCTGCAATGACTTCATGCTTCTCACCTTCTTATTGCACTACATGAAACAGTCACATAACACATTACAGCACCAGCATAGTGCTGTTGTAGTACTTATGACATGTACTATAGACTTTATCATTGGTATTCATACTGGGAGAAGAGAGGTAGACATAGAGGCCACAGCCGAAACAGATGGCTACTTTGCATTGAGATTAATTCACAAATAGCCTTCATCTTAAAGTGGTGGAAAAAAGGAGTGCACACATCTCTCCCACTGCCTTTTTATGTCTTGTCATGCCATTCGTCACAGAAACCACGCTGAACATGCTCACGGTATCATGAAATAAATATTAAAATAAATATATTTTCATACAGTTACACATTTTATCCAGATGACTGACTGACATTGTGCCTTTTGCACATTATCTTCCTGTAAAGAAACCATCATGACTTTTAAATTGCTGTGGACTTTCCTACTTTATGGTATAACATATCATATATAATTTTACCAAAAGAACCGTCAATGCTGGGATGGATGTGGCAATTTTTTAATCTGGGTGTGTTATTAATTAATATAGTATTAAAATGATCCTACACTCTTCAGGTGTGAACAACTCTCATCTGGTTTCACACACTGAATGTCTGAGGTCATAACCTGAGTTACATTATGTACATTTCAAACCCATATTTGGATACCTGCAAGTTTCAGGGTGTAGGCTGATAATCTTGGACTCCAAAATTATCTGGTTGGTAGCCAGGGTCTCCAGTTTGGCAGGGCAGGGCTCCCTGGAGAGTAGATCGTGGTAAGACAGATGAAAAAAATATACAGATACGGCCCTGGAGTACAATCATTATAAACATCCCCAAAACAATCGAATAAATGAGTTACCAGTCTATCTAACTTTATTTTTTTATCCTCTTGGTCCATTCGTAATAAGTCAGTGTGAACATGAACAGACCAGAACTTAATTACAACAATGAACTGGTCCTTTTTCTTAACCAAACAAAATGTATTACAAGCATTCAAGTGACCTTTGACACTTAATAACTGTGCAAAGCGAAAACAAAATAATATGTTTTTCCTTATGGAGAATATTGGGAAACTTTGTTGTCAAATTTAACCTTCTTTTAGCAGACGGAGAGCAGGATAAACACTCCATTTGACACTCCCAAAGTGTCATAAAGATACATACAGACAACACATTAGCAAAAAAACTGTGTGCTACATGTGATCAATGTAGTATATTTTTTTAAATCATAATTTTCACTAATATTGGCAAGTGAGTATGAAGGAAAATATTGGTTTTGTGTTATTTAATATTATAATATTATATATATATATATATATATATATATATATATATATATATATATATATATATATATATAATATATATAATATAATATTTATTATAAATATTTGATCCATAAAAGGTTCTGAAAAATTTACTCAAACCAAGAAAAGCAATTTAAAAATCTTTGATGGCATCAAAATGCAAAGTCTATGAGCTGAGCATGAACTTACGGGATGGGCCAGTGGGAGAAACTGGGGATATTAAGTGGCCACATAATGCAGAAGTTATGATTGTCCCTCCGGGTGCCCCTCCATTGTGTGGAGAGAACTAAAGGGGATTCTAGGTCTTATTCTACTTTTCCTAATACCATCTGTATTAGAGCACATGGTGCTGCCAGGGAGCCTACAATTGTGACCACTGCTTACTGAACCAGTTTTCAATGCTGTGTTCATTTCAGACAGAATTTTCTGATTTGGGGGCCAAATGTGAGTAGGCTTTGGGATGTTTCATTTAGCCAAATATGGCGCAGATCTACCTTTTATAGACACAGGCTATTCTATCCCTATTCAGACAAAATGGCGATCTGCACCAAAACAGGTTCTGGCCTGTGGATGGGTCTATTGGTTTTTACTCTGTAAGCCTCTGTTTTAACACAAATAAGTGAAAGAAAAAGAAAATAAATGCAAAACATCATAACTAAAGCAACTGGTAACTTGATGGAAAGGTCTCATTTTTCGAGAGTATAAGTCACCATAACTTTTTCCTCTGCTGTTCACAGTTATAAAATGCTCTCCATGTTTGATAACATTCACTGCTTCTAAATGACTGCTACAACACTCTGGGAACTTTGAATATATGGAAAAGACTTTACAATGGGAGACCAGTTTGCTCAAATTACAGATGAGGCGAAAAGGGAAATGTTGAAAGAGCTGGGCAGAGACTGTCAGACACAGGCGAGAAAGAGACACACAAGCAGACGTAGAGAGGTCTAATCGAACACATCGGCTGCAAGATTGAAGGACAGAGAGCTTCCAAGATGACACATACAGCAGAAAATTGTGCCTTACCTCTGGCGACTGTCCTACTGGCCTGTGTGTTGCTACAGGGGGCCCAGGCCGGAGTGGTGGAGGACTTCAACCATGTGGAGCGCTGTAAGGACTCCCTCTACATGGGCACCCCACCCAGAGGCTACCTTAGCAACTCCTTTATGAAGATCTGCCAGAGGTATGAGGACAAACCACGCTACATCACCCTATACGACCCCCACAAACACATCCCCATCTATTCTGCTTATACATTCAAGAAGTCGGACGGGGAGAAGAAGGTGGACTTCCCGTGGATGTTTGAGCCCCAGGTGAGTGATCTGTCGAGCAACAAGTACAAATGTCTAAATTTAGTATCAATCCATTATAGGTTGTTGCATTTATACAGCATGTATATTTTTTGGTGTGCATTTATAAAGCATTTCATTTTGTCTAAAGACAAACTTAATATTTCATGTTCACACCTAATAAGCAGTTTAGCGAGCCAGGGCGACTATATTGCTACTAGCAATAAAGTAAGCTTGAGATAACCTACTTTATTGGCTATGAATGGTATGTCAGTGAGACAGTGCTGCCTTGGCCATTTATGATTAGGTACGTAGTTATGCAAATGTTTTTATGAATGTGGTAAATTGCCAAAAAGTCTTCAAATGATGAGTAAACTATTATTTTCTGCTGCATTTTTTTTCAGGAGTGATAAACTAAATTTTCTGCAATATTGTGCCTGTCCTTGTGCTCTCTCTCTCTCTCTTTCTCTCATTAGCTGGCCTCAGAGAAAAGCAGCAGTAACATGGAGCCTTTCCCTCAATCTTCAAACATGCATATGAACTTTGAGGACACCCAGGCAGTCCTGGAGGACTACGCTGATGTGGTTCAGTACGACCGTGGTCAGCTCAATCCTGACGAGCATCAGTCTGACCCCCTGGACAAAGCCTCCACCTACACCTTGACCAATGTGGTACCTCAGATCAGGGAGTTCAACATAGGTCCCTGGGCCGAACACCAGGACGTCATCCGTAAACGTCTCAACAACTACTGCCGTGGTAAAGCCTTTGTGGTTGCCGGGGTCACCACCTCCGGGCACACGATCCGTCGCAACAACCTGGACCGGGTGGCTGTACCGGAGTACATGTGGTCGGCCTACTGCTGCACAGAGTTTGACCAAAATGCTCCATACTTTGTGCGCTACAAGTTCCCTGTGTTTGCAGCTTATGGGCTAAATGATCGTGTAAACAACCACATGGTGGAAGTTCCTCTTAAGAACCTAGAGAAATTTCTCAAAGGGAGGATGGATGTGGATAAGAACTTCCAGATTTTCTATAGTGACTGTGTGCAAGATAACTAAGATAAATGGGTGTGATCTCTGGTATAATCCAAGTGTAAAGTGTGTTAGAAATTGACTTTAACAATATGGAAAGGTAGGGGGTTCTTGTAGTTTAAAGATATGCAAGGAACTAAGATGTGCTGTCAAACCATATTATTTACTGTAAGCAATAAAATTGGGAACTGATTGGAGTCTGTCTCAAGTCCAAATGATTTATAGAAAAATATTCTGGAGATTATTTTTTCAATTTATCATTTGGTCTGTAAAATGTCAATATATATTAAAAATGCCCATCACAACCATGTAACCATGTCCATCATCTACAAAATGTTTGTTTTGTCAGACCAACAGTCAAAATGAAAAAAGAAAGAAAGACATGAATTCAGTTTGCCATTACATAATATAAGACTAACAAAAGAAATATAAATAATATTAGCTATAATGTTTTAGAAGCTGGAGCCATAGAATATTTAACATATTTGGGTTAAAAAATTAATTTAACAATTAATTGATTTTCAATAAAAGTAATTTAATCTGCAATGCCTACGGTGCAATCATTTTTATGAATAACATTAACAATATTGCAAGTGTTAAGTAGTATGTCATTAACACAACCATGTCCTAATCTATCTAAATCCTAATACAGAACTTTGGATAACTGATCTTAAATTACATATTGACACCACTGAAAAAATAAAAAAAATGAATACAAAGTAAAGCATTTTCTTTTGCAGTTGTGAAATAAGGTATAGGGAGAAAAAAATAATGTATGTGTTTAATGTATGTTCAATCAGTTCGTTCTTCAAACACATTGTAATTATTGATTTCCGCCACAGGATGGCACTGTAGCTCATAATTGTTGACAATGCAGAACAAAGTCTGTCCTCATAAGACACTTTCTATAATCCATCCTGACAAATAATTAGTAATTGTAAATCAGAAACAGAAATGGGTCTTAGTTCATGTTCTCTTTTTGGCAGTCTGAGGCATACACAGATTATAAAATGAAGACTGATCCAGAGAGGATACTCTTTTCCAGGCCACCCAACCCCGCCTCTGCAGCTCAGTCTTCTCCAGCTGACGTCCATAGTAGTGAGGGTCAACAACCAGCAGGTAGCTCCCCTTATCCCCAGTGCAGACCCCAAATATCCCTTTAGAAGAGTTGTCTCTGTCCCCTCCCATCATGACTGGAGATCCATGCCTCTCAAAGTGCTGATGGAGCTCTTCCACTGCAACCTGCTCCAGCTCTGCACCTCCACCTCTAACATGCACCAACTTACAGGGGATGTCATAGAAACAGTCAAGGACCAGAGAGGCTTCAAATGTTCCTATCCACTCCCTGGAGCATGAGAACGAGTCTGGTTTGTCCCCCATGGTGACCAAAGCCTGCTGGATTTCTGGGAGACTTGGTGGAGGTTTGTGTTTGTCCTTAACTGGACAGCAGTTCTGGCAAAGCCAAGAAGCCATTGTCTGAATGGTGCGGTAGCCACACCCCCAGCCCCTGTCATCTTGTCCATCACAGCCATAATGGAAGTAGAAATAGTCTCCTTTTATCACAGAACATTTCACAGGATCTGTAAATGGAGTAGGAATACCGGTGTGGACATTTTTTGACAAGGTTTTGGTCCTCTCCACTTCTCCAGCTCCACTTCCTCCCCAGTCAATCTCCTCACATTCCGCTACTGCAACCTTTTTATCCATTTTATAATGTGTCTCTGTCGAGCACAAATTTCGTTTTAAACAATGCTTAAATAATGCTTTCAAACTCGAAATGTCTCCAGCTGTTCATAACATGGACCGTTCATCCGGAAGTCGTCTGGTGTAACGGCAATAACTGTCCCTTTGGTGCACTTGCGATAACATTTTGTTCCGCCAAACTGTTCCCAGCATGGTTCCCAGTGACGATGATGCCTTCAGGAGCTTTTGGCCAGCGCCCTTAAATTCTTGCGATTATAACGTATCGTGTGAAACTTTATTTATTTTTGAAACATCCGTATATCAATATATATATAGTGGTGGAATTAACGAAGTACATTTACTCAAGTACTGTACCCTACTTAAGTACAATTAGGAGGTGCGTATACTTTACTTGAGTATTTCATTTAATGTAACTTTATACTTCTACTCCACTACATTTTTAGGCAAATTAAATTAAATTAAACCTCATTACAGTATATAATATTATGAGCCCTATCTTTACAAAAAATAATATGCTGTTTCCAATCCATCAATACAAATTATAATAATATATTAAGGAAATATATAGCAATCTGAATGGGTTCATTCTGCACAACGAGTAGTTTTACTTTTGATACTTTAAGCACATTTTGATGCAGAAATTTTGAATGCAGGAATTTCACTTGTAGTGAAGTAATTTCGCAGTGTTGTATTAGAACTTTTACTGAAGTAACAGTTCTGAATACTTTTTCCAACACTGTATATATAATATTTTACCTTTTCTTTATTTGGGAAATGTTTTTATTGTTGCAAGTCGACGCATAAACGGACAACTGTTTATTTCTTTGGGTGTTTCAGATTTACAATATTTTAGCAGCACTTGAAGATAGCATAACGCTATCATGTGCACGCGAGCAGAACTTCTCATCACACCTGGCTGTGATTAATTTGACCACAATTAATAAACCAATAGAGAGAGAGCGAGAGAAAGAAAGAAAGAAAGAAAGAAAGAAAGAAATGGAGACACTTTTACAATATATACGATTTTTCTCTTTATTCATGTTGTTTCTGTCTGTGCACAGCGTTCCCTTTACTGGAAAAGGTGATGTAGAAACTCAGAAAAACGTCGTCGGAGTTGAAATTAAATGCGGAGAAGTCGAAGTGAGTATAACCGTAAAGCGGCATTTTTTGGAGGAGAAACATATTCCTTTCAAACCTGAGAATCTTCGACTTGGAACAAACTCCACACAGCAGAGGTCCTGTGCAGCAAAGGGACCGGTATCCGACTCTGAGATGGTCATCTCTGCAGGGTTACACGAATGTGGGACAGAGTCCAGAGTAAGAGAAGGGTGTTAACATAAAAGCATACACAACAGCATTTCCCTTGTGCAGAAAGAGCGACACACTACATTTATATGGTATCATTTATGGTTAAATTAATTAATTTATAATTGCTATTATCCAGGTTCGAGGGGAGTGGCTTATTTATTCCAATCAGCTGGTGCTGTTTCCTGCTGTGGTTCCCACCTCTACAAGTGTGATAGTAAAAGGGGCAACTACTGTCATAACCATTGAGTGCCATTATAAGAGGTCAGGCAGGTGCCACATTATTAAAGTCAGAGTTCACATATCCTTTTTTCTTATGCTTTCTCGTTATATTTGATGGGAATAAAGGCAAGGCTTGCAGTATCTTTGTTTCACCAGTGCTTTATATTGTGTAAGAACAGGAGGCAGACAGTGAATGCAGAACCACTAACCCCAACCTGGCTCCCTCTGACCTCTACCATCAGTGTTTTTGGCCTTCTGCACTTCTCCCTTCGCGCCATGGCAGGTGAAACCAACAATCTTATTAAACCTAGACTGTATTAATGTAAGATTACAGCAGCAATATGTGGCAATAGCTGGGATATATGTAATTGGGACTGAAAACAACTGTTTTTTTCTTGCAGATGACTGCACCTCTGTACGTAGTTCCTCAGTGTATCAGCAGGGGGAAGCAGTGTTTTTGGAGGCCAGTGTGGAGGCCCCGCTGCACTCTCCTCTTACTATGTATGTTGACTACTGTGTGGCTACGCTGAAGCCTGACCCTCTCTCCTCGCCAAGCTACAAGTTTATCAGCAAGAATGGGTCAGTTTTTCCTTCCGACTGAAAAAATAAGTTGCTTGAGAAAATAATGCTCATTTGATATGTGACATAAAACTCACGCCACAACTCCATTACAGATGTCTTATGGATAGTGTATTGCCTGGGTCTTCATCCAGATTCCTCCCTAGAGAGCAGGATAACAGACTATGCTTCAGTTTCCAAGCCTTCCACTTTAACCAGGAGTATGGGAAAGAGGTAAAACCTTATGACACAGTTGCTGGTTCTTTACTTTCTGAATTCCAAGTCATCATCTTTGCATAAAGTTTGCCATTTGTAATTATTTTGTTTCTTTTTCAGTTGCATATACAGGGTATGATTTGTAGAGCGCTACAGATATGTGATTTTTTTTTTGGGGGGGGGGAATTCACAGTTTATTGATATGATGGCCAATAAAGATACTTACAAGATACAATATTACTATGCTAAGGGAATAAGAAGGCCACATTCATGAACAAATAGCTTATTAAAAAATATTTACATATTATACAGTACCACGCTGACAACCAATTCTAGAAATTAAAACAGAGAGAAAAAAAGAAAAGCTAACAACATTTCTAAACCACTCCAAGAATCATTTTCTGCATTCTATCTTCTGTATCTTCTTTAATATTGCAGCATTTTGGACAATATATACACTGATCAATAAGGGCCAATATCCCTATTGGTCAGAGATTTAATTTTCAAGTATTTCACATTTGTAATTAATCAAGGACTGAATATGTTTATCATATCATTTAAATTAATTCTGGATGAAATATACTTTATAAATGTGCCTTTTTTCTTCGAGATGTTCATCAGCTGCCACATGAGGGCCATTCTGAGACAAAAGTCCCATAGCCACCTTAATAAATCCTGCTTCTTCCACAGGCCCACATTCAGGTTAGCAAACTGTTTAGTTGTTTATTCACTTCATATATGTGTTTTCAGTATAAACGTATAACATCAACTAATGGCATGTGTTTTTTATTATCTGGGGCATCAATTCGGCTGTTTTATCAGCATGTTTCCTGTCATTTAGCTGGCGTGCCACAGAGGGGGACGATGCTCTGTGTGGATGCTGTGACTATGATGATTGCTTTAGACAGACTGCAGAGGAGAACCATGTCCACACTGGACACACAACTCAACCAGATACAGGTAGCTCAGCCCTTTACAAACAATTGCAATCTGCAAATTTTTGGATTTCTTTACAATACAATTCCATGGTCACTAAGCCAGTTGTATGTGGATGTTTCACAGAAAAGAATCATGAGGAGGACACAACAGTTGGGCCGCTTCATACGCTGCCACACTTCCATCGGACAGGCCGTCTGTCAGTCAATCACTAAAGACCAATTACAATTAGGTACTGCAGAATGTCGAGACCCAAAACCAGGGGAGGTAGGGGATAGAGATTAAAGAATGAATGCCTTATTGTTTATGTTTTTCACAACTTTTTTTATGAAAGTAAGTAATTTTGGATGCTAATTGGTGGCTCTAGCGATATATACTCCTACATATTTACCTACAAAATAATACAATTTTTGCTTACTTTGAGCTCTGGATGCCTCTTGGACCAGTATTTTACAATAATCATGAAGCTTCCCCGTACACCAGTGCTGACTACAGACAGATGAGTCTGCCATAATGTAAACACACACAGACCTTATACGTTTATATACGTTTTTTTCTCTCTGTTCATCATCTTGGACAGTTTCAGTCAAATCATACTCAGTGATGGAAAAAGTATTAAGATCCCAATAAGATCCCTTATTTAAGTAAACCTACTAACACACTAATTAATCCACTACAAGTAAAAGTCCTGCATTCAAAACTAACCTCAGTGAAAGTACAAAAGTATCAGCATCAAAATGTACTTAGAGTATCAATAGTAAAATACTTATGTAGAATGGCCCTATTCAGGTTGTCATATATATTTTATATAAATTGCTGGATTATAATTTTTGATTAATTTATGTAAGTAGCATTTTTATGTTGTCCAGGTCGGGCTTCTTTTTTAAAAATCATTTGATCATGTTTTTCGTGTTAAATTCTTGACCTGAAAAGTAACTAAAGCTGTCAGCTAAATGCAGTGGAGTAAAAAGTACAATATTTACCACTAAAATGTAGTAGAGTTGAAGTATAAATCTACACTAAATGGAAATGCTAAAGTAAAGTAAAAGCATCTCAAAATTGTACTTAAGTACAGTTCTAAGTAAATGTACTTAGTTACATTCCACTGATCATATCACCGTTTTTTATTTCTGTAAACTTTAGTAATTCCAAAAACAATATGACACTGCAGACCATCTGAACTCTGTGTGTGTGCACGTTTTATAACACATGCCGTATGTCAGTGCTTTCCTGTTTTGACTGAGGATGCTCCTAAACCAGAACTGGTCAGTTCGTCATTCATACTTTGTGGAAGTTGTATTTGACCCCAAGAGAAAAACAAACACAACAACACCGACCAATTTCCACTGCGATGGATATGCTGAACCTAATTTCGTACATGTACAGCCTTGAACCTGTTTTTCTTAAGCTATATCTCAGTGCTTTTTAAATGTCTTTGAGATGACAACAGAATTCCTGTTTATAAATGTGTGTCTGATCTGAGACGGACCAGGTATTTTGCAACATCATGACTGAAGAATGGGTAGTTTTTCATTCAGCCATGGAAATGGATAGCAATGAAAACAAACCCATGAGGAATTTCCACAAAGAGGCCAAAGAACTACAATGGAACCGAAAATATCTCAGAGGCAACAAGCGCACTAGAATAAACAGACATTTGAGTAAGAATGGGACAGCTACGCAGCCGTCCACTGTATGTGCTTTACATCCCCTGTCTGCAGTAGAAACACTTGTGTAGTCCTGTGGGAGGAAACGTGACAGACCAAATGGGATATCTGCTAGATTTCATGGACCAGTATCTTACTCCATGATATCAGGACAACAGTACTTTTTGAATTGTAATGAACTATTCTATTTTGTATAGGATGTTTTCAGGATCTAGAATATAAATACATAAATTTCCACTCCAAATTGAGTATTTTAGATTGTGTGCAAGTTTTTCATGCAGATAAAACCAGGTATACCAATTTTAGTTTTAGCTCCCTCATTTAAAATGTTAATAATAGCTTTTTTAAAATCGTATATTAAAATTGGGCAAGTTTACTTAGCTCCTCACCCCTCGAATCAGTTATGCGGTTACTGCACTTAAATCAAATGTTTTGATGAATGTGTTTCACTAGAGTGTGTGATGCAAGTGTTGGTCTTGGCATTGCACATCAGATAATGTTTAATGTCTCCTTTAGTTGGAGCCTCTCAACACAGACAGGGAGAAGTTCCAACACTGAAGTACTCCTGTTGAAGTCCATTCTTTATCATTTATGGACAAGCCCCTTTTGCACGGGACAAACCAGTGACCCCATCTTCATAATAATAATAAAAAAGAAATAACTATACAGTAAGCACCTTTAAAATGGAATTCTGTATCAGACAAAGCAAAATAAAGATACTGAAACAATATAACACAGAAAGCTAAACAGTAAAACGACTTATTAATAATTATTCGATTATAAAATCTTGCGGAGAATGATAAAAGCAACAAAAAGATTACCTTCCTTCACAGAGAGGTCTTGCTCTGATGGTGCTACAAGGATGAAAACGAACACATTTTTGCTGAGCTTAAAACCCATTCATCACCAAGAGTAGCAGTTGACTTCAGCTCCTGCCTTGGAATTTTTTTACTTACTGCTTTGAGGCAAACACAGTATGGAATTTAAGCTACATATTGATAGAGTGGTTTGGACATTTCTTGTACAGTACTCCATACTAATCCTGGAGATTTATGGTTGTTTATCACCATTTTCCCCCTTTTTTCAAAATAAGACCACCTACATGTAGCAATTAAGGCATGATAAACATTTTTATCGTTATGTTTAGTCACTCACAGCACGTATATAACATTCTAGAAAGATCAGGGTCTTTGTTAAATATTGAAACAATTAAGTGTGAATTGATGTCACAATATCTGTTATTTGTTTTATTGTGAAAAAAACGTTTTTCAAGAGATGGACAAAGACTTTGAAGAGATTGCTGAAAAGGTGGAAGCGCTGGGTTGCCAAGCTCTCTGAGAAGGTTGAGAGCTGGATAAAGGAGATGAAGGAGATCTCAGTCAAGAGAGGCTCTACGGTACCTGGAGCTTGAGGTCCTGCACCTACAGAGGAAGGCGGACATAAGAGAAACCAATGAAGAGGTAAAAAAGATTTTAAAAAACCCAAATGAATAATGTGAAAAGCATGCAACAAGGGAAGGAGCCAAATGCAGACTAAACAGGCAGACAGCATTAGTTGAGTGACTCATTGCAGAGGTAGGTATACAGAGGCTCAAACTCAATGACAGAATATTACATTGCAACTTTGATGAACTGACAGAACCAAGGAGCTAGTCGGGTATATATATAGAGAGAGAAGCTGATGAGGGAATGAGCTGCAGGTGTGTAGATAGGTGGGGCAGTCGTGTGATGAAAAAAAGGAGGGAAAGTCCAAGGGCATCTGGTGGATGTATGAAAAAGAGGGAGGAAATAGGGTATGTGACTGGAGACAGGTTGTGACACTTAAACCCAGAGGAATGCAGTGTTTACAGGTGCATCTCAATAAATTAGAATATCATAGAAAAGTTTATCTATGTCAGTAATTCAATTCAAAAAGTGGAAATAACACATTTTAAAGACCAATTACACACAGAATGAAACATTTCATGTCTTAATTTATTATGATTATGGCTTACATTTAATGAAGACCTAAAATTCAGTGTCTCAAAAAATTTTGAATATTACAAAAGACAAATTTTAAAGAGTATGTTTAATATGGGAATGTTGGCCTCCGAAAAGTATGTCCATCCATATGCACTTAATACTTGGTTGGGCTATTTGACTTGAACTACTGGAGATGGTGCTTTTCCATGATATTCTGATTGATTGAGATGCACCTGTATGTAATCAACCAAAACCATGATCTTTCCCTAACCTTTGATAAAGTGCTTCTGCTGCCTATATCTAACAACACGAGGCACCCATAATGTAAAGCTTTAACCCCGGTGGTAGTTATCCAAACCCAGAACAATGTCATCCAGACACAGAAGTCTACAACCAGCCTACAACTTGCGTGCAGAATTCAAAGATTGTACCTTCTCCACACACAAAAATACTGCCACTTAACATTATTGCAGGTGGCATTATGTTTCCTTTTATTAGATATTTGGCAAACCAAATAGGTGACAGGATGCCTTTTTGCTTCCACATGACACTTGCCTGTTGAGGCAATATTCTTGCTGAATGTGGGTCATGCAAGACGTGACTCCAGTGACAGCCATGTGGGGTCAACCATACACACTTATTTGCTATTGGTTGAGGCTGCAACCTCGCCAGTCAAAGTTCACCAAAGTTGAACTCCAACTCCATATTGCTTTGCTTGTACTGTGATCACCCCCCTCTCAGGTGTGTGCTCTGCAGCACCAGTCTGAGGTCTCGCTTCAAAAGTGGTCTACAGCGTCCTTGTTCCGGGCAGAAGTCCCAACAATTTTCATGAGCAATTGATAAGCGTCTAAGAGATAACATACCTAATGGGAAGTCTGTGCCTTCACATTGCAGCCAGGCAGTTGTGTGGAGCTGACGCAGTAAGAGAAAATAACAAGGTGCATTAGATTAAAAAGTGAATGGTTCTTTAGTTGGATGCAGAACAAGACACACTTGCATTGGGAAATATAGTATTTGTTGTATTATTTTAGTTTAAATGGAGAAGGGTAAATAAGAGCAAGGCACAAAGTAGAGCCCATAATAAGGCTTTAGTGTTTTTACCCCCCTTCATGGCTGTACATTCCCAAAGCACACGTATACTGGAGAAATCAGATTATCACTTAATCATAGACAATTGTCCTATTGTTTGTCAGGCCTATGTTGCCAGTAAGTTGTTGAACATGAATGTGTATATGACTCAACCAGACAAACTGAGAGAAAGTCAAAATCATTGTGGGTGGATCTAAGGAGACATTCTTTGTGGTAAACATTTATCCCCACATGGTTCAGAATACAAACGGAGGTGAAATGATGAATTGGAATGCAAAATCTGCAGTCTTAGGCAGTACAAGGCACATATAGTCAGGGCCAGTAAGTCTGCAAGGAAAAAGCAGACAGGACAGCCAAAAGAGGGGGGAAGTGTGTGAAGTGTGAAGTGGAAATGACAAGTGATTAGAGGGCCATTGGATAACAGAGGGTGTGAGGCTAAGGTCAGCTAGGCCAGAAGAAATACCACGCAGGTCAGCTCGGCAACATACAGAATACCGAAAACCTGATAGTACAGCCAGAGAATTGTTCAAAGGGCAGCAAGGGAAGCGGAAATATCTGAAGACCTAAGACACAAGTGACATATTCTTGGGTAGCAAAGGAGAAAAAGGAGGATTTAGGGCAATGGCTTGAAAATTTAACTAGAAATGTAATGGCGGTTGAGTAGCAATAGGATGAGTGCTTTCTAACAATCTAATAGGGAATAATTTTAACAAGATACCAGATCAATCCAATTACCTATTTGGCTGAGCAGAAAACAGTATTCTCTGTCTTGTGGATCAGAGTTGGGAACCAGTGGAGAAGTAATTATTATTTAATAGTTTTTAGCTATGCTGATAATGTCTCCTGCTGTATTCCAGACTGAAATGGCTCAAAAACTAATTGATTGCCATAAAATTTTGTGAAGACTTTCATGGTCCCATGAAGGGGAAACTTGCTTGACAACTGTTGGATGGATTGTTTTGGAATTTGGTTCAGATATCTGTGATGCCCATAGGTTGAATTCTAATGGACCTTGACTGACCGGGACCTTGGTGATCCCCTGACTTTTCCTTCGGCACCACCAGCAGGTTGACATATGTGATTTTGAGCGAAAGTTCTTAACAAGCATGGGATGGATTTGGATTAAACTTGGTACAGACAATTTCCCGTCAGGGGGATTTTAATAACTTTTGTCATACCTTAGATTTTGCTCAGGTGCCATTATCAGGTCTGAATTTAAACGTGTCCAAGTCATGTGTAGAGTGCAAAACGAATGACATTCCCATCAGCCTTTGGTGTACAGCTGTTAACGGCAGATGACTAAATATTAGCATGTTAACATGCAGAACTATAATACCTGCTAAACATCAGCATGTTTGCATTGTTATTGTAAGCATGGTAGCATACTGGCAATAGCATGCAGCTCAAAGAAAAGCGGTGTCAAAGTACAGCTTACCCAGAGCTGCTAGCAAGGGAAAGACTTATCAATACATGGTACGTCCAATGGGGTATGCCAAAAATACCAATATGTTCTACTACTACATGTGCACCATATGTGAGGGCCAAAGTACAAGGTGAAATGTTATGACAAAGCAGTATGTCCTAATTGTTTGCATACTGTACATTTTTTGTAAGGGCAGCTGACACACCTTCTACTCGATGGCACATGTACACGCATGGCAGTGCTCAAGACAGCAAGTGGGGACTGGGGCAGACCTTTAGTCTTGTTACGAAGTTGAAACACATCTTTTTACATACAGTATATAACTGCAGGATGGGTGGTCTATACAGTTACACACCTGTTGTCTTTTTTTAGTTTTTCTTGCAACTGCAATGTTGTGCTGTTGGCCAACAAGTGGCTCCAGTGAAGTATTTAGGGAGTTAAATGTTTTACTCATCAGCCCAATGACAACATTTGCCCAGGGAGGAACTCCAGTGATGTAGTTCCTGTCCTGAAATGATCTCCACACTTGTCGCCATCACCATCGGATCACAATATGTTCAGTAGAATGATAGGATTCTTGTCACCATGGATGCCTGTAGGCTGAAACAATAACTTCCGACCTCGTCAGCGGCTCTTGTCTTGACTCCTGCCTTGGCTCCTGGGTCCCTCACAGACTGTCCCCCCATTCTTTTATGTCAGCTTCCTGTCTTGTGTCGCGCCAGAGGAGTAGAACTAGCTGGCTGCAAGCCCAAAACCTGGATGAGAAAGGGAAAAAAAAACACAAAACACACACTGAAACGTAACAGCTGTGCACTTTCACTGCCTTCTATATAGTACGATGAGGCCTCCCTCCCTAGGTTGTTTGCATCGCCCCTGGATTTCCGGAAAAGTTATTGAGGTTCATCCTAAAGTTTACATTAGCCCTTCCTTTTTAAAGGTAAATTCAATAACTGTGTCCCATTCCAACCGAGGAGTCACTGTGACTGGACTCCCCTGCCCCCGCACTCCCACACATCCCTCACCTCCCACCCAAATCCCCTGTCCTGGCGTCGAAGCATGGCTCACAGCACGTACCTTGTCTCCCTCCTCTCTCTCCCTCCTCTCTCTCTCTCTCTCTCTCCCTCCTCTCTCTCTCTCTCTCTCTCTCTCTCTCTCTCTCTCTCATGTTGCCTCAGACATAAGCAAACAGCCCTTTGAGCAAACAGTGCAACAATTTGTCAACATTGTCTTCAGCTTAGTTCAGTGGTGACCATGTGTCATATCAGGAGTAAAATGTCCACTTATGAAATAATGTTCAGAAATGACCCTAACGTATCAGTCCTCTATTTAGGGCATCACATTTTTGGCATCATAATTTTGGGAATTTTGCGAATCAATGTCAAAAATAAAGAAATGTCAGGTAATGTACATAATTGAAAAAAAAATCAATGATTGTATCCTATATTGCTGATATTGACATCAGACATAAAGTAATATTGATAGCATTCCTGTTTGCACATTTGTGTGCCTGCTGGACGTGCCTGCCGGACATGCACCTTACATTGGCTTATGAAATAGTAAACATGCAAACATGTGAGCTGCGTAACGCTTATCAGGGTTTCCGAGTATTTCTGTGTCACTTGACTTTGCATGTTGGCTCCTGATAATACATATGCAAACATGCTTTTACTTCCTGTCTGAAGGAAAAGCCTCTTGTAGCCACTCGAAGACACCCCCTTCCTCTATGACATACAGAGGGGACTTCCAGGAAATTACAATATAGTTCCTTTACTTTGGCTCCAAAGGGGCCTTCAAGGGTCAGAGCGAGAGCATGAGACATAAACACGCCTGCTCGAAGTGCAGAGAACAGAACTGATGAATAGTTTTTATTGGATATGTATAATTTACAATGCATTTTACAATGTTTTTTACTTTTATGGAATTATATCTAACAACACCCAGAAGTATAATGAAATGCTAAATTGTGCTGTAATGCCCCCGTGGCTCCTATATTTGTCCTTGGCCAGTTTGTTGAATTGTATCACAAAGAAGCTATATTGAGAGAAAACCCTAACATTTGTGTTGACTTATTTCTGAGAATAGCCTGCATATTCCTGTAGTCTATATTTTGTCTCGATGACGGCACAGATGAGTCATGGCCAGTCCACGTAACTGGGTCAGGGTTAGTGTCATTTTGTCATATCAACTTAATCCAAATTTCTTTTATAACCAGAGGTGAGGACCAAGACTTTTGACTGGATGGAGAAGGGGTCCATCCCATTGGTGTGGCGTAGTCTTCCTTGATATGAATTACCTGCTCAGACTCGCTGAACTCAAGTGCAAGGGTAAGCAATAAGCTTGTTGCAGGCACTGCTTTCCTAGCCTTTCATAAATTATACTTGTCAGGAAAACTGTCAATTTGGGAATTCTGGAAAATTTCTAACTCCACTTGTAATGCCTCTGTCCTGATGACAGCTATAACCGGAGACATTATGTCGATGTGTTGTCGTGGACAGGGTAGGTTTTGATCTTGTAATTCCACAGAAGAGATATTCCTATCTCCTAACTTTGTCATTGAAGGCAGTGGCTGGGGCAACAACACAACAGGCCATTGCGGCTATTCTGGATAAATAATGAGACTTGGCTCAACTGGTGGCATTGGGTCAGTTCTGCTAATTCCCTAGGTTTTTAGGAAAGTCCACAAATTGATTCCTATGCCCATTGAGGTGACAGAATTCTGATGTCAGCTCGTCACCTGTTTCAGTGTGGTCCCAGATGTGGCAAATCCTAATACTGGTCATTCATAAACACTGCTGGTGGAACATGCCACACACCACACCTGAAACTCACAGAAACAAAGGAGTACACCTGGAGTTTTGGTCCCTTAAAGCTGAAGGAGCAGTTGAACAGTTGGGAAGAGCTATGATTCTCCATCAAATGTCACAGCCGAGGCCATCCAACTCTTCAGATAAAATGCTTGGTTGGGACCTTTTGGCATCACTCTTTAATGCACTGAAAACTGAAACTGAAAATGTGGTTAATATTTTTTATTTTTTAAAAACTATTGTATGTTTAAGCCTCAAAACAACTTGGTTATGGTCAGGAAATAGATCATGATAATGTACATTTGTTATGTAAGTTAAGTAGTTCATGTAAATGAATGAATGTTGACACATGGAATCCGAGCAGCAGTCCTGGGAGATGTCAGGTGTTTTTTTGACCCATCCGGCCACCTCCCACCCCTCCCTTTGCGGACTTTCTTACTCGTTATAATCCTCGTCACCTGTCTTTTGGAGCCCTTGCTATGAACATCAGATATTGACACAGATGGGTTTACATTTCAGTTACTTGAAAGCCCTGTGTGTCTCATGCAGTTACTAAAGGTGCCCTGTGCATCAGTAACAGATCCATAGGACTGTGACAAAGTTCCAGTATTTGCCCAACTGGGAATGACAACAATCTGTCAGAATTAGTACCGCAAAATTCCCTTAAGGAGCTCTGCTGTCATTTCGCTTTAGGACATTCATACTGGTTCTGCAACATCATTATACTGGCGTCCTTTCACACTGCAATCCGGCATCGCGGAATGAAGTGGAAGGAGATGGTAGTGGTAAGATGTATGTCACATATTTTCCGTCTTGCCGGCTCTGACGGTTCACATTGATCCCGTCTTGAACAGTCTCACCAATTTAACGCCTCTGTTATTACCTCAGGCTATACAGATCACTTGGTCGCTAGGCCAGTACGGCTCTGAGATGTACAGCGTGAAGGCGAAATGTCATAGAGGTGTAAATATCGCAGCTTAAAATGGCAGTCTTAAAGGGGCTATTGAGACATATTTTTAAACTATACACTATGCATCCATTACTTTATTTTTTAAGACGTGACTAAAACACACAAAGGTTAATAACAATATCAAAGTATGCAATACTAACAAGAGCATTGCCATTCCTCACTGCTGGAGCTCAATGCAGTCTTAACAAGGTGCAGGCCTCAATCAAGCAATCAAGCACAGTTAGAATACTCCAGCTGCATTAAGCAATGAAGTCACTAACTGGCTTTGACTTCCTAACATTATGATAGTTGAGTAGTAGTGAATATTGGAAATTGAATAATCTGTAATAATAACTTTTTATTTCAGTGTTACCCCTCTTGCAACCCCTTATCCTTCATTCCCACATCCTTATTTGCAACATGTATTTTACTGAGTGATGCAGCCTTATCAACACATCTATGTAGTTTAAAATGTTTGTTCATTGATTACAACATACAGTCAAATCTACATCTTCTAGGGAGTGCTGTTGACTAATCTATATCTCGCCCTGAGTGGAAAAAAAAGCTCCACTGACCTTGAAAAGCATGAACTCCTGGGTAAAGATCTTCAGTTGGAATTTTTGCACTGTCGCAAGCTGAACATTTGAGGATGTGTGCCACTGTGGGAAAGGGTTTGGGGTTGTTATACCTGTTCAAAGTGCTACAGCTAACACATGCAGGCTTACTACAGAAGAAAATTAATAATCTCAAAATCAAATGTCAGATTTACAAAAAGTTATTTTTCTGGGTGGCACCATTTGACTACTGTGCTCACTGAATGTGTTCTGGCATGTAGAAAAACACTAGTATCCCTATATTACAAACGTAATGCTTTTTGGCAATCAGGACTAAATAGTTCATTTGATATCAAATTTCAATATTTACACAATCACTGTTTACGAAAATTTACTACTGAAATAACCGTTGCTAAAAATCATAATCGGAACAATGGATGGGAAGTCTTATCTATTTACTTGTTAGGCCAAACGTTTTATAAACAGGGATAGCCTATTATTTGGATAACAATGAAAGAAAACATTTTTGCCTTAAGGGAGGAGGTAGTTTAGATTGTCATAGAAACAATGCAACTTTTTTTCAAAGTCATCAATAAAAAATCAAACAGGATCAGTTTTTAGAAACACCTACCGGATAAGTGCAGGAGATCCACAAAAGAGCTTCGTTTCCAATTAATGGGCAATAGACGGACCTATGGGCCAAACCGCGAGGACCCTGTGAGGGGCTATGCGGATACAGCTATGGAGTTTCCCAGTGAGTTATGGACATGATTTTTTTTCTTCTGTACACCGGCTTTAGTAGTTAGTCTATTTTCACGCTTTACGCAAAGGGGGACTGCATGCATGTGTGGATGTTTTATCGCTCACAGTGTGCGTAAAAAGGCGCGTCCTCGCGTCCTTGCAGGCTATCACGTTATCGCTATATCCTTAGGGGAGGTAAATAAAAGGTTTTGCCACAGCACCGCAGTGATGCAAAGTCTGATAGGTGACTGCTCTCACCAGCAGCACACGTTTTTGACACGGAACTCCATGCCGGTCGGACTAGAGCTGGGACCCGCGCACTTGGTTGTATGCTGGACTTATTGGATTTGACCGGTGCCTTTAACTTAAGCCGTAAAGCTGGTGCATGTATTTAAACACACAATGATTTTAAAAGATGCTGCACCTGTTTGCGAATGTTGCAGAAAACGGGTAGAGGTAAGAGCGCCTGTAATATTATCTAGTGTTGTGCGTTACTTTGTGTGCATTGCCTGGTTGCTTTATCAGTCTATATGCTGTGTATTTCAACACGTTTATGACGTTAATGGTATATGGCCGAGACGTGCAGCTATTCAGCAATCACATAACCTATATGTGTATGAGTAAATGCTGCATGTTGAGGTTATTTAAACACTGTCTGGAGGTCTGGATTTCTTAAAAAAAAAAAGCCCGTTTTCCAAAAATGGATCCTCTGATTTCTGCCAAACTTCACATCCTACACGTTCTTAGTGCTATTTCTCTTGTATTCCTCTATGTATTCTCCACAGTTCAGGAGAATAGATTGTGTCATTCCAATTCCTAGAAAGCTGCTGTACCTTAGGCTCTGCTGATAAACTACAATCCTCTTAATTTAAGATATAACAAATCACTTGCAAATTAAGCCAAATTACTGCCTGATGATGGACACTAAACTAATCTAATTACATGGGAATATATGTTTTAAAAGCTGCTGATGAAGCTGATACAAAGAAAGATGATTCTCTTAAACCTGAAACACTTAAGGAAGGCACATCATTTGCTGAATTGCAGGTTTAATTCCTTTTAAAGATGCACTTTTTTCTCTTACTGTAAGCACAGTATTGATGACCACTTTCTTTTTCTGTCTTGTTCACTGGGAAATCCTCCGTCATTATTCTCCAGCATGACACAGCAGACTGGAAAGTTAAGGGTACTGAATGCAAAAGCTGAATCTGCAGTTTTTGACACAGTCGTCACATACTTTGTCAGCAGAAAAGAGCTAAAGGTTATCAAAGGCTGACATCCAGAAGGGATTCCAACCAAGCCGGGCAAGGAAATTATGTCACACTGGTGTCAACTCATAGCTACTTATTTACAACTCTGCACTTTGTCATGAGGATGACCCATTCAAAATAGAAAGGTCGCATTTAAAAAGCAACCATATCAAATCTGAGTTGCACGTTCAATAGCTTCTCCTCTGTGACATTTAATCATTAATGCCATGTTGACTAGTTGCTTTCAAATGTTGAGCTCATTATATGCACCTGTTTGACATTAATTGATTAAAATAGCACATGTCAAGGCATCAGCTCACATGAGTATCTGGCCATCTCTCCAAAGCACCTGTCACATACCTGAAGTGAAGCTTGCCATTATCAAAAGCGCTGCCACTTGTGGACTACTGCTTCCAATTCAAAATAGCAACATGTCTTTGGCAGCTGATGATGACAGATAAGGGTGATAACTTTTAGTTTGGCCACAGTCCTGGATTGTAAATTCCATCAGAATGTAGAGAGGAAGAATGTGTGTGAGTGCAGATTTAAAGTTTGGAGTGATGCATTCTCACGTAGGCAATGGCAGAGGTGAAAAGGTCAGCAATAATCCTCAAGCTGAGTCACACACTGAATGGAAGTTATTTAAACTCGCCGCCTTTTGGAAAATAAAAATGTGCATACAGAATGGAGGCCTGTAGTTTGTCTGTGCAGACATCACTTTGCATCTGAAAGTGCTATTTGAACTGATATATGTTAAAGATTATTTAAGTGTTCATGATTAAAGTACACTTTGGACCACATAAGATGTTTTGATCTTGAATGGACCTCCTGGGCTTGTATAAACTTAAAGTGGCGTAGGAAGTCTGAAAAAGACCATATGCACAAAGATTTAAAGATTACTTTGAAGTGGACACATTTACGTGAGTCTACTAGTAAATTCACCTGTGTATAAGTAAAGTGGAAGAGCCACTTAACCAGCAGAATGAAAAAAGGCCAGGTGTAGGAGAATTTATTTCCTGAGTCTATGAATGACTGAAAATCCATATGCCCTAGTAAATGTTTCACGCCTGCCAACGCCATTTGTGTGCATGTATCGGTGTGTTCATATTTACTGGATTGCATGTCTGCAGGGATTATAAGTGCTTGCTGTGGCTGTAATACTGCTACTAATGTACAAAATAGCAGCTTGTGAAGTTGTGGGACACTATAAGGGCTTGCTATGCATCAGATATGCAGTTTAATAGGTACAGACTGATCCTATGTGTCATCGACAGTCTGCTCCATGACGTTAGAGACAAGGGGGCATGGAGGTTGAACTAATTATACTGTTTACCTCTTAAAGGACCACTTCTAATTGTATTTTAATTCTTAATTTTATTTATTTTCATCCTTCAGTGGAATTAATCAATTTGTGCATGTTATCTGGGAATGTGGGAACTTAATGCAACCTGTATCTGACCTGTCTGCTTGGGAAGATCATCAGTATTTTCTATCATCCTCCTGCGTCACACATCCAGACTGCTGTGAAAGAGTGCATTCAGTATGTGGGACAGAGGAGCGAGACTAGATGCCCACATGACCCACGACAGCAGAACTGCTCTCATTGCCAAATTCATCCTTCGAGAACACACTGTGCTGCGCTTTCAATGGATGTTAGAAGTTTCTGTCATGGTCAGTGAGAAAAGGTTAGAAGTAATGTCTAAATATCTATTTAAGGCGGACTAATGGCTTGTTATAGGAGCACCCTGTTTAAAATAAGGGTTAAACAATGATACAGCATTGTCATGATATCTACAGGTTTCTGTTCATAATCCAGGACATCACATGTTTTCTTACGTGTCATGCACAAGGATGAAACAAAAGGAATAAGATACTGCTTAATCATGCTGAATCATACTGATTTCACATGATACAGCTCCGGAAGTCTGTAATCTGTATCAACAAGCCTGTGATACAGAAACATCTCAATATCTACAATACTGCTTATGAAAGACTGATCCAGATAAAAGCAATAAATGCAAGGCAGATCCCTAACTCAAAGCCCATTGTTTTGTACGTGGCATATTGACCTCACAGTGGCTGAACAGAAAATGGGATTTTGTGAAGAAGATTGATAACCTGCAACGTTAATATTTGTTCACATACATACTTTGTATTATCTAGTAAACTTTGGATCTTTATAGATCATAGGACATCAATGGTGCGAATTAGGTATTTGAAGACAAATGGATTTAAAGATAGAGATCATATGTCAATACCCCTGAAGGTCTTGTCAGACCTTACGTGAGATGCATGAAAAAGACGCCAGATGTATTTTCATGTGCATGTAATGTTGAAAGCCCTCGACTGACGTCACTAGATGCGGGTGGTGGGTAGAGGGTAGATATATTACAAAAGGCACAGTTGTTCCTGAAGTCTTGTGGTGTTCATACATTTAAAATGTGAGAAATGAGAACAAATCACAAGTGGTTTGCTTTGTATTGTTTCCAGTCAAATACAACATACTGTGGAAATTAATGCAAATGATGGTGGTATTTGTTGAGGGCTATCCTGTCTTTTCTTTGTACTGAAATAGAATTTAAATGACTCAACTTTTTATGAGGGTAACGTTCATTTCTGAAGGTGAGCTGGTCATGAAAGTGAAAAAGCATCCTTTGACTGATTTGTCTCTGTTCTGCTTCTAAGTTAACAAGCCCCATTGGCTTTACTGTGTGAACCTTAAACTTTGTGTCTGAGTTCACAACTTTAGAAAGTGCAATTGTGTAAAACCGTTTCTGTAGTGTTTTTGGATTTCTATATATTTTTTCAATCACTGTTTCAGCGTCTATCAACCCATACGACCACATAGGTCATTTGTTCCTATCATCTAATATGACACACAGGATCGTTTTCCTCAATTAGCATCAACAACAGTGGCAGGAGAACACCTTCTCATACCAAAACAGTTGCAGTTTCAACACATATTTAATGTTGTGAAATAGTTGCAGTTTGGATAGGTTTAGTAAACAAAACTACTTGGTAAGGTTAAGAAAAAGATCATGGATTTGTTTAAAATAAGTGTGTTTGTTACATAAGTTATGTACGCGAGTTAACCCATGTTATGTGTGTGACTAAACGTAAGTTAACTTACATTTACATTTGTGTATCCTATGTATCTCGGCACTGCTTGCCTTGCTTTTAATGGTGTTTGAGTTAAAATTTGTACATGGGAATCGAACAGCCGTCTCCTAGGTCAAAGTTCTGTGTTCGTTTCATTCCTGTGCAGACTTTGTCACTCCTTATAGGTCACCTGATTTCCTTCTTTGCTCCTGTCATAACTTCTGCAGCTACTAGAGTTTGCATCAATATAGATCGCCAAACAACCTATGGTGTTGTTATTTGGAGGGGGCAGTCTTGTTAATCACTCTCTGTGTTGAATTGTAGTCTTTAAGATTGTTTGTTAAAGTACAACATATCAGAGGAAAAAGAAGATTTGTTAAAGAGTTTCCAGTTTAACGGCTACTTGAATGGCATATGAACTGTCTTGCTCCCTTATATCAGTAGTTAGACTATTAGCATGACATAGACAAAGGTTAGTCCACATGAATTTGATGCTGCTTCTTGCTACTTGCCAGCACTTGTGAGCTTGCTTATAATCTGTTTCGATATTCAGCAGTGACTGCATTTGTGTATCTGCTGTATCTCTGCAGGACTGCTTGCCTTGCTGTTGATGCTGTTGGAGTGGACTCGACCAGGCCTTCTGTCCCCTCTGAGGCCAATCTGTGACCTGAGGGTCTTGGACCATATCATCAAGGAAGCACGAGACGCAGAAGTCGCTATGGTGAGAGGAAAATGTATGCAGGCACTTAGATCTAAGGATTGCTGCGGAGATATTGTGTCCTGGAATCACCCCATACTGAATGTTTATGCAACATTAGATAAAAGTACCCCCAGCATCAATGTTATTCCTTTCTTGTTTTCTTAGCAGTCATGCAGAGAAGGATGCAGCCTGTCGGAGTCCGTCACTGTTCCCCAAACCAAAGTCGACTTTGATGTCTGGGAGAAAAAAAATGTAAGTTACCACTGAGACCAGCAAAATGTTCAAACAGCTGACTACAGATTTTATTAGCAGTATTGTAGAAGCTCATAAAAATGTGCTGCTTTTTTTAATTGTTTTACAACAAACACCCTCTTAGAATCACACTTATTGTGTATTTCTAGATTTCTTTTTATGTGCTTTAGGTTTTTTGGGGACCTGTAACTCCAGTTAATTTCCAATGGGAGAGCTGATTGCCTGCTTCCTTTGTTCCGTATTGTTTCCATAATGAGTCTCTTAAACTATTGCCCTCTTTCTTTTTTTGGCAAGGGACTGGAGCAAGCCCAGGAGGTGCAGTCTGGCTTATGGCTCTTACAACAGGCCCTCAGCTTGTTACGGACCTCTGTCACCAACACAGCAATGCACAGCCACATAGATAACTCCGTCACAAACCTACTCAGCATTAATGCTGTGCTGCGTAGCCTCAACATCCAGGTGAGTTACAGTAGTTTCAGAGGTGAGCATTCAAAAACAGCAGCAGCTAAATGTACATTTACGGGGAGCCTTTATAATGTAATAATATGAAAAGAGCCTATTTGTGACTTTAAAAAGGTTGTATTTCTACCTCTGTTAAGTACCCAACACAGGTCTAGATTTCTCAAAATGTTGGTTCCTTTCTTGTCGCTGGCTGTAAATGGGCATCAAATGACTACCATTTTATGTATTCATGAAGTTAACGCTTGAAGAAAACTTGTATGTTGAAACAAGGTAATTACACCCAATGTGATTTTTGTTTTCTATTTAAGATATCTTGGAACTCAAGTTGTAGTCTTGTAATGAAATAATGGTGTTCTCTCCGGTAATAGAGAAACTGAGGGATGTCATGGGACATTAGTGTAACCGTAAGGCTTTCGTAACAAGGCTGTGGGCACTAAAGCTGCTGTACAAACGTATTCTTAGATTGTGAGTATTGGCAAGCCTTTCAAATGATTCAGGTCGGTGGAGACATGGTGGATAACCAAACTAAAGATGAATGAGCAGCCTGTGTCCAGGATCAAGGGTCACTATGATAAAATGTTAATTATCAGGAACGGTTAACAGGGCTCTTACACATAAAAACCAAGACAAATATTGAATAAAAATAATGTAAATGTTTAGAAAGATTATGTATTTAACTTGTCGATACCAAGACAAGGCAGATGGGATTGATATAGTGAGATTGTGTGAGATTTTACAAGACAAAGGAAATGCCATGAAGCTTTTCTTTCAGATGCAGGTCTACTCTTACAGAGGGAAATATATGGTGTTGTAGCACAGGCTTTTGAGATCTGATTGGATCTGGAGAAAACACAAAAAAAAGATCAAATTTCCAACATTAGGATAAGAGCAACATGTTGCTTTGTATTGTCTTTCAGGAATTTACCCCACCAGCAAGTGCAGCGGGGCTTGAAGGAACATGGAGGGTGTCCTCTGCAACAGATTTGCTTCAGGTCCATGTCAACTTCCTGCGAGGCAAAGTACGCCTTCTTCTATCGGATGCACGGCCTTGTCAGCAAGATATCAGCTGATCAGCTGATCTCTTTACTCCAGGAGAAGCTAATATGTGTTTCCGAAGGCAAGAGGAGGATATTGACACTGTAGACCTGCACGCTGGCTACTGGAAACAGTGTGGAGAGGCAGAACCATGTGGCCATCGTCACATCCTCACAGAGGAGGAAGATGAAAGAAGAGGACAGTCCCAGCTAGGCCTTGGGTGGACAGGAGATGATTGCACCTTGGAATGTATGTGTGAAACATGGACACAGTGAAGCACACACTGACCAAAATGAGGCCTGTGGGAAGCACTGCTCCAATAGCTGTTCTACTGGCGCTCTCTTGCACTTTGTGTGTGTGTGTGTGTGTGTGTGTGTGTACTTTTGTGTATGTGTGTGGAAAGACTGCAAGTTTACGTAGTGTGTAAGTGTGTCTGGTTCCACAGAGTCTGACCCCTACAGTCACCTCTTTAGAGTGAATTGTGGAGTGAAACACACAGAAAATATTGATTGCACCTGGAAATTGGGGACTGTGAGGTTGCAACAAGGCATCCATTTCCAAATACTACTGCAAAAAGGCAAAAGAAGAATAAGGCCTCACCCCACAAGCCTTTAACAGTTTTCAACTATGCCTTAGTTGAATTACTCTTCTCTCTTGGTTTTTTTTTTTTTCAATTAATATTTTTATATATTTGTAAAAGTTGTGCAATTTCTATTTATACAGATTTTCTACTTTCAAGCTCCAGTCTTTGTATTTTTTAGTGTCAGATTTTTTTAGTTGAGCTCTTGTTGCCATGTTCTTGCTCTTATTTAACACTGAACACAATTACAGAGCTGTTTGCTGACATCATTTGCAATGGCACGCTGCTGTCTTCATTTTTATAAAGATTGTGTGTATTCAACGAGCTGTTAGTTTCACATCGCTTGTTCCTTCCAACTAACAGAGCAAAGGACTAAAACGTTGAAGCAGAGATTCAGTCATAGAGAACGAGGGAGTAAAAGGTCAGTGGAGGTGGTTGGAGGGTTACATGAGAACTGTGAAGCTGTTTTGTCATTATCTATGTTTTTGTTGCAGCCTAACCAACACTCAGCCAGTCTCTACACACTGATAGCCAGACTGCACGGAAAAATGCTGTTTGGCTTCTACAATTAACATCCTGTGAGGCTGAAATTGCTAATAGATTTCCAGAATCTGACGTTAACGCTGTTTCTTCCCTCGTCATCAAACAGCAGGCAGGAAATTAGTAAGTCCTGGGAACTTCATGTTTTCTATAAAATGAATCCTCGGCTCGTTCAGACCGCTTAAGTGTTCTTCCTTGTTTTTTTCCGTATTTTTAAATGTTGTTGTTCAAGTGCAAGATGTTTTTAAGGATGTTTGTACATGTTTTCTTTCCTGTTATTTTGTCTCATCACTGTATAATTTGCTATTTAAATACAAAATATTATTCTTGGATAAAGAAAGGATAGATGGAAACACAACAAGGGGAAGTTTATCCATTTCATTATCTTCGTCTTGTTCAGGTCAACAGTTAACAGCTGCTGAGTACAAACTGCTATAACAGAAACTTACTGGTCTTAAATGAGGGGCATTCACTCAATTTGATCCAATTTTATTGCCCATGATGTAGGAATTAATATAAGTGGAGTTAAAGATACATTACAGTCAATTATATTTATTTATTTTTTCTCAAGAAATCAAACAGACTTCCTCAATACTGTCTACCACATATTCATCTTGAACATGAACGCCAGCAACTCAATCTGAAACCAAATTTAAATAGACTACTGACATCTAGTGGACATTTACTACAACAACACCTGCTTGAAACGTAAACAAAGGATTCCTCAGTTTTTCTTAGTATTTGTATCTTTAAAAACACAAGACATAAAAATGTCAACACTTGCAAAGACCCTTAGCTGGGCCTTTAAATCAAAGACACTTGTACATTCAACTTGGCACAGCCATTTCTAAAAATAAATTATACTGAGGTTTCACCTGGCAAACACCACTCAACACATGCAAAGTGAACAACACTATCTTAATACATTTAGTCAGCTAAGGTTGTCCCAATTTGAGTATTCCAACATGGTTTACTGATGAGTCAATACACTGTATGTTGTCTGCTCCACTTTTCAGTCCTTTGCTGTCATAATAGATCTCCACACACACTGTCCCACCAGACAACAATGTTTTACCTGTCTACTGGCTTATGATGGAACCAAAAAGACTCCTGGAGAACCTCTGCCTGACACACTTCTCTACAGGTCACTGAGGGTCAGGGTAGAAAACCTTGATATGAATGGCTGAGTTGTTGCGTGTACGTGTCATGGGCTCCCCAGCCTCATCAGGATCTTCAGGCTCCAGGTCGTCCACCAGCTCCACTGTGGAGGTATTGGCAGCCAGCTGCAGCGCCCCCTGGCTGCTGGCCTGCAGCTGGAGGGCGATGTTAATAGCCCTGTTGATGGCCAGTCCCAGGCCGTGGACACAGATCTCCCTGTGACCCCCACCTTCCAGCAGCTTCTGGCAGCGTGCCAGCTGAGCACGGAAATCAGTCTTCATGTTGACGTAGACGTCGTTCCGTCTCTTTGGGAGTTTCCGGGGGAGGCGCTTCCTAAGGGTGTACTCCACTGGGTCCATCTCTACAGCTGGAGAGGTGGAGTCAGTGTGCACAGGGGCTGTCTGAGGGAGAGAGGACATCCCTGGGTTGTGTGGCTCTGTCATGTTTCTCAGTGGATATATGAGCTCAGGCAGAAGCTGGGGCAGAATGAGGAAGGTGAGAAAAAAAAGTTAGGAGAAGGAGTTGATGAAATGTCATCATAATACTTTTAATTGTCTTAATCTTATTATTATGTTCTAAAGTAATTAATCTAAAAGCAAATAATTCCCTTCAGGATTTCCCAAAGCACTTTTGAAAATAACTTCCAGCCCAAGCTGTCCAAATCAAATACAAGATACTTAAGTTCTAAGTATGAGAATTGTTTTTTGTTGCATTTTTGCAAATAAATAAATAAATAAATAAATAAATAAAAAGTTAACAGATTATAATACAGGAGAGATACTGAATAATTTCCATTAAAAAAAAATCAACAACAGTTCTGGCTGATAAAAGTAATTCTTCTGACATTAATACAGTGAAACTGCAATTCTAAGCCGATCAATTTATCAGCAGAAATGGAGTATGATTTTGAGGATAAATAATTAACTGATAAATGGTGAACATTTCCTAATTACAGCTTCTTCATTGTAAACTGAATTTCTCTGGGTTTTGCACTGAAACTTGGCCAAATCAAGACACTTGGTGACGTCACATTGGGCTTTAAGAAATGGTAAAGAGGATTGTTTTAATTAACGAAACGTTTATAATAATAAAAATCAGCAGATAAAATGATTGAAATAACATTTCGCAAGGCCTATACTAATACCTATACATCAAAACACCATACTTTAACATAACTAGTGGAATTGACTGTGGATTAGTTACTATAGGACATTAGCAGTTTGATGATGATATACCAAGTAAAACTGGAGACAAGGTCAAATATATTCTGTATAAAATTATAGAACTGGATGTAACCCTTTTATATGTTATATTTGCAAGCTGTGTTCACATTTGCAACATTTACATTTTTTTATTGAGCATGATAGTGTTTTGAAAGTAAAAAAAGATTAAAAATTACATTTTATGTTGGACTAAGGGACCAAAAAAAAGACACAAAATGACCAAAAAAGACACAAAATGACTAAATCAGAGGCAGAAAATTACCAAAAAAAGACACAAAATGCCTAAATCAGAGGCAGAAAATTACCAAAAAAAGACACAAAATGCCTAAATCAGAGGCAGAAAATTACCAAAAAAATACACAAAATGCCTAAATCAGAGGCAGAAAATTACCAAAAAAAGACACAAAATGCCTAAATCAGAGGCAGAAAATTACCAAAAAAAGACACAAAATGACTAGCCTGGCTAACACCAGACCAAATCTCATTGGAGATTAGGTCTGGACACCTTCAATGCATTTCTCCGTAGAGGAGGTGTGGTTTACGATCCTCCGGAGCCGTTTATTGGACACTTAGAATGTCTATCAAAGCGTCTGTAGGTAGCTCTTAGCCAATCAGATCAGTTATACCAGATGACGTAGTAGAGCAACAGAGATGGATGTTTGTTGTGTGTGTGTCTGTGAGAGAGTGTTGCTGCTGCTTTGCTTCTCCAGTTCTCGCTTTCTGCAAGATTATTTATTTTCACGCTTTATTCCCCCTCATGTCATTCAGCCACACACATCCACTGATTTTATGGGCAATAAACAAGCTGCTGCGGGTCTCTGGGGGCTCCGCTGTCCCCCGATTCGGAGCGAGATCACCGGCGGTGACCGGCGGTCTCACCGGCTCGGCGCAACGAGCCGCAGAAACCGCCCGTGCGGCGCTAATAGCCCCGCTACCGGTGATCTCGCTACGAGCCGGGGGACAGCGGAGCTGCCGAGAGACCTTTCGCCTTTCAACTTTCGCTCTAAACTATTTAAAACACCATCTACAGCTAAAGAGAGTTTCGCGTCCGCAGCAGCCATGTTGGATCCGGAAAGCTTCCAAGTGCCGAGTAGTACGCGTCATCGTCTCACCGTCCCTCCCCGCTCTGTGATTGGATCCCTAAAACAGGGCTAAGATAATCGCCTCGTTTCCAGACTGCCTGGAGGTTCGAAATCAAATTCGAGCGCGCAAGGCAGTCTGGGTATACCCAGGCTACAAAATGACTAAATCAGAGGCAGAAAATTACCAAAAAAAGACACAAAATGACTAAATCAGAGGCAGAAAATTACCAAAAAAAGACACAAAATGACTAAATCAGAGATAGAAAATTACCAAAAAAAGACACGGAAAACATCAGACGCTGTTTTTTGCCTCGTATCCAGCAGCAGGTTGCGTCTTATGTGCGACACGTGTCGCATGTATTTCAGGAATCATAAAATGTTTGTACGAAGCTAAATCAGCCTTTAAATATCTTATACATGCGCTATGTGGCTGAATATCGGAGTAACGTGCTGAGGTCACAGGCGGGGAAGCTAACGCTACCGAGCAGTGGGTCAGCTAAGCTAGTTAGCCATGTCATTTACCGTGACACGTGACAATACTTAATAATTCATCCATATGATAAGCACACCTACCTTCAGACGACCGGTTCAAGTGAGAAAACGTGCCTTATCGCGTCGCTACCGTCTGGGTCATATTCATTTCCAGAACAGCAGCATTAGCTCTAAACTAACTAGCTGTTTATTTTCTTCTGTGTGACCCGGAAGTAGTATCTCCCTCCCTCTCCCTCATTCTACAGAAACAGCTGTCACACTAGAAAAAAGGGGGGAAAAGCTGGGTTTATTTGTATGTATACTACTAGATATTTACTATGGTTACTACAACTCCTACAAGCCACTACTAATAAGAACAATATATTATGGTGACCATAAAAAGCAACATACATTTGCAAAGCTTTAAAACACTGCCTGTTAATGGCATGACTAGGCCTATGGTCTTTTTATACACCTGTGATTTTAATTTTTAAAAAGGTGACTGACCCAGAACCCAATTAAAAATTAGGCAGATTTATTTTTTACTCCTTATTGCTCTTGAACTATGGTATTCCTAATTTTTATTAATTAATTAATTTTTATTTTGAATGAGTTCCTTGAAAAGTCATAATCATTTCAAAACAGCCAATCCTCTGTTGGCACTTTTAAATGTATGAAATAAATCCAGTCGGTATTTTCTGTTCATTCACAGCACATTCTTTCTTTGTTATGTTGCTCACTTAGATGACATTACTTTATTAAAATGTGTGCTTGTGTAGCCTATGTGAAACAACTGGCAAATAGTTGCTGTTATTAATAGAATAGCAATGGGAAAATGTAACCGTGAATTTATAAAGAATAGGCCTATGGAACTTTTTATACGCCTTTAATTTTAATTTTTTAAAAGGTGACTGAAATGCAGATCTCGTTCTGCATTACATAATAATTACTTAAAGGCAAATTGTGTACCTACAAAGCCCTCAATAACCCTACAGACCTCCTCTAGCGTCCCTCCCCACTCGCCACCTCAGATCATCAGACCCCCATCACCAGGACCAAGCACTCCACTGTGGGGGACAGAGGACGCTGCTGCCCCAATCCTCTGGAACTCCCTCCCTCCGAACATCTGCAACTCACTCCATTCATTTAAAAATCAACTAAAACCTAACCTGAACTGTCAAAAACTCTAAATTCTGTATTTTTGTGGATTTTATGTACATTGACTTTTTACTCCTTATTGGTCTTGAACCAGGGAACTCTGAATCTACAGTATGAACATGTGTTTCTACCTCAAAGTGTCAGTATGTGTGTGGGTTTTTTTTGTTTTTGTTTATTCAAAATGTCAGCTTTCTCCCAAGGGCCCGAAGGTGGCTGAGAAAGAGAAATCCCTGCCTCACTTAAAAACATGATTAATTTTGGTAATCCTAACGCACCTAAAACAGGAAAAGTGATTGTCTGATTTCATGTCAGACAGTGAGAAAAAAAGCATATGTGTCTTTTTACATAGTGTATGTAAACTTCTGCTTTCAACTGTATGTGACAGAAAGTTTCTGTTAATAAATTAACGTATATTTTTTGTACTATTACTCAGAATTTAAAGTCGTTGTGGCTTCTGTATGGTTCTTCATATTTACATTTCAAAGGAATTCATGAAAAGATCATGCAGTCTATATGTGATATTTTCAACGTATATACGTGACAGAGAGTTTTTACTTTTTTCATTAAGAATGTCTAAATGTTTATCTGATTCTGGATATTTACATTTTTAAAGGAAAAACTGATAATTCAATCTAAATGTGTTATTGCCAACATGGATACTTCTCCAATGACAATGTTGACGAGCTGATATATAGAAATAATAAAGTTTACAATGTTCATCATCATAGTTCAGTATGTTAGGATGCTAAAATCGCCTTATTGGCACCAAACACAAGGTACAGCTAAGGCTGAGGGGAATCAGTTTTTGCAGCTATGTCATCATAAATCAACATATGTAAGAATAATGTTACTGTCAACTTTGACCAAAGGTTTTTGATTTGCAGGTGTGCAATCATAGGAATTAAAGTAAGAAGTAGGGGCATTTTTTAAATTTATTGAATTACATACAAACAGACATTGCAATCAGTGGTATTGCCCCCTGCTGGCCATTTGATAGAATGCCAGTTTGAGGCACTATAAATGGCTTCACTCATCATCCATCCACCCACACACCTCACCATGTTTGGATTCATGTCACCTGAAAGAGATGACTCCTGCTCGAGTGTTGATTTGCTTGTTTATCTTAATGTAAAGTTCGGAAGCTAAACTATAGATTAATGGTTAAAACATTCAACAAAGCGTGTGTGTGAAATGGTATGTGTGGGACCCTACTCGATGTTAGCTCACTAGCTAGCTACTAAAAAGTACCAGGTAAGGGTCCCCTCAAGTGTGTTTTGGCATTTTCATGATATTTCATATTTTACTGAGTCACTTCCTTACTATGTTGACTAGCCCCAGTTTGACAAATATTTATTTGCCAAATAACTTAATTTTGTGCTCATCGTTCAAATTTGAATTTGTCCTATCGTTAATGCTTACTCATATTCAGTCTGTGAATTAGCTAGGTGCTCCCCTAACGTATTGCATTAGCTAAAAGAGGGTCTTCATTTTTTTTTTTAGTTTCCTCCACCTGGCTTTAGTATGTTATATCTACATATATATATTTGTAACAGTATCGATGACAGAAAGTTTTGATGAAGCTAATATGTTGTCTTTTTTTTAAACTTGGAAACAACAACAACAAACAAACAAAAAAAACTGTAACTTTTTTAAACACCACTCAATCATTATGTGGTATTGTCACCATGTATACATGACAGACAGTTTGTTTAAGTCAAGGTTCATTTGATACATTCAGTTCAGTATGTTAGGATGCTAAAATCTCCTTATTGGCACCAAACACAAGGTATGCAGCTATGTCTTCATAAATCAATGTATGTAATCTAGAACAAAGACCAATGTAACTGTCAACTTTAAACAAAGGTTTTTGATTTCATGTCTGCAATCATAGGAATTAAAGTCAGAAGTAGGGGCATTTTTCTATTGAATTACAGCAAACAGATTTTGCAATCAGTGGTGTTGCCCTCTGTTGGCCATTTGATGGAATGCCGGTTTGAGGCACGATGAATAACTTCACTCATCATCCTCCCATCCACACACATCACAATGTTTGGATTCATGTCACTTGAAAGAGGTGATTCCTGCTCAAAAAACGGTGAAAGTCACATTATGTGGGTGAGTGTTGATTTGCTTGGTATGGCAATCTTAACTTCTTCATTGCAGTGAAATGTTTATCTTAATGTGACGTTTGGAAACTAAACTGTAGATTAGTGGTTAAAACATTCAACAAAGTGTGTGTGAAACCTTATATGTGGGACCCTACTCAATGTTAGCTAACTAGCTAGCTAATATATTGGGGAAAAAACTTGTTTTGACATTTTCATATTTCATATTTTACTTCCTTACTATGTTGATTAGCCACGCTGTTTGCCAAATACAATTAGCCAAATAACTTAATTGTGTGCTAAAAGTTGCACAAAAAATAAAAGATTGTTGATAAAACGGAAAGATGATGTATGAATAGTAGTTCTACAAGTCATATGTCATCATTTAAAAATTTCAAACGTCTTATCGTTAATGCTAACTCATATACAGTCGGTGAATTAGCTAGGTGTTAGCTCCACCAACTTATTGCATTGGCTACAATTTAGTTTCCTCCACCTGACTTTCGTATGTTATATCTACAGTGGCATTTGTGTGTACAGTAAACAGGGGCAATTAACTTACTAGCTAACATGAAATCCAAAAACAGACAGACTGTCTTTCACTTGTTCTCCTCACTGTTTATTTCTGCGGACCACATCGCACAGCGTGTCCTAGATGTCCTAGGTCTGCTATTTGCACTGTCTACCGGCCTGATGCTGGTAGTTTGGAAAACAGCATTATGTCACTGAATTTGACAAATTTTTGGTGTAAAAGGTCACGAATGGCACAAGAAACACAGCACACAGACTATCTCTCTCACTTCACTGTCTCATCTTGGTTAACCTTCACTTCACTTTTAACAAGTCAGAAAGCAATACACAGGAGCTAGACTCGGTCTTGAGAATCTGCAGGCTTTATTAACTTATAAATGTGCCCTACACTGCACATTTATTGCTTAAATGACCACTTATACTCCGTTCTCTGCTCTGCTCCTGTTGCTTTTACTGAATCCAGACTCCCGCTCTCTCTCTCTCTCTCTCTCTCTCTCTCTCTCTCTCTCTCTCTCTCTCTCTCTCTCTCGCTTGTTTGTCTCACTCCACAGACGCGCGCACACATAAGCGTGCCCTGCCTCTTAAAGGAGACGCGCCACTCTTATAAGACAAAGTTAAAATGTTGATCTCATTCTCCTCATCCTCGCCATCATCTGCTCATAACTTCGCCGGCTTCCACAATAAACACTGACTTCAGCAGCCTCCATCTCTACCTCCGTACACAGCGTGCTGCGTGTGACGTCTATAACATCTTTGCTATTGTTCTTCTGCGCATGCATTACACTGGAGTCTGAGATAGGCCACATTTAAAAAATAATGTGAACAGCCAAACAAAAATTCGGACTGAGCAAAAAAATCCTACTATTGATTTTTTTTCTTAACATGTAATGTTAATCTATGTTAATTTATGTTTCCAAAAGTTTAAATTCAACTCACCCCAGGCTGCCATTTCATACCAGTAAGATTCCAAATGATCAGCAAGAGTGGGACATACAGAGAAAAAATAAAGTTAACTTATCACCTGATGTCATTCCAGATTTGCCATTTAGTTTTTATACATGACAAAAAAGAACACAATTAATTTCTACAGTTCAGGGATGTCATAACTGCAGCAAGTTAAATGTGTCAGGCATTGACAAGCTTCTGAAACTTCCACTTGTTCTGAATGAAGTTCAGTATTGTTGACATACTGGATATTGATGGGGATGGGTCAGTAAAATCCTGGAATATCGTTTGTTCCCTTAGGCAAAGGGAGGTTACTAGACGGTAAGTTTCACTTTCCTGGAAATGACTCTGTCTCTGAGAAACAGAAACTTTACAGGAAGAATAAAAGGAGAAGCCTGCAATAAACAAATTCATTGTCAGGGAAGCAGAGCGCGTTATTCTCAGGACTAATACACAACCCACAACGGAATATTGCATTCACAGCACTGGATTAAAGAACTTTATTTTACCATGGATAAACATCTGCTACAAAGGTAGGCTATAATTAATTTGTCTGTCATTGTTTTTTCCTCTTTAAAGACCTCAAATAGTGTTCAAATGCTGACTACATTTTTGGTCTATATTGTCGTCTAGCAGATTGCAGAGTACACTTAAAATATGGAAAGTTGTTGTAGAAGAATGTTTTACAGTGATATTTTTATTGCTTTCAGTGAGAGGCTGTTTGAATAATCTGGACCAAGTGTGGGATGGCTGAGAGAGAACCCACAATGGAGGACTCTGATTCAACTGATGAGGAGGTAAACTGTTTAAGGACAAAATATTTACAAACCAAATCTATGTTGTCCTTGAAGCTATTCTAAATTGGATTATGAATGGATTTATAATTTAAATAAATGTTTTCCTAATTCCAAGGAGTTCTATGATGTTCCTGATTCCTTGGATGAGCCAAACAGGAAAGAAGAGGAAAACCCTCCACCAACACCACAGTCTGAATGTATGTGTGACTGTGTATAACTGATCCCATTTAATTACTAAATACATGCTGTTATTTCGAGATACTGAGGTATACTTCTCTTCTCTTATGGCAGATGTTCCTCCTCCAGGAGAAATTACAATTCTCAGTATTGGCCAGGAGAGTGTTTCTCTTGGTTTTTCACTCTCTCATAACTCTGTTGGGTATACACTGCAATTAGATTACTCGTGTGCCACACACAGTGGCAGTTTAATCACAAAGGACTCAAACACTGTGAAGGTTGAGGGACTGAATCCTGGCACTGAGTATACTTTCAGCATCATAAGGACTGCGGATAATGGAAATCAAAGCAAAGCAACTTCACTATCTGTGACCACAGGTAAGCCTGAAAAACACTTTAAATTACAGCCAAGCATTGACAGAACTTGAATTTCCAGAAAAGTGAAACCATTCTATTGTTCCCACAGAGCCCAGCCCTCCTGTGCAGATTTCAGTCGATGAGATCAGCAGTGAGTCACTGTCTCTGAGTTGGGACACCCCTGCTGGTGAAGTGAAGAGTTACATTGTGACTTGTTGCAGCGAGGGAGACATTGTGCAAGAGTTGGCAACAGACACAAACAAGCTGACTCTCAGCAACCTGATGCCAGGGGAGTGTTACTCTCTTCAGGTTTCTGCACAACTTCAAAATGGAAGAATAAGCAAGCCAGCTGTAACATCTGCCCACACAAGTAAGTAAAATAAAATCATAATTGCAACAAGAAAATAATACATTTTCTACAAAGTGACAGTCAGGGCAATATACACATTTATATTAGAGACTTATGTAATTACTTAATGACATGAACCAACCAAGTTTAACCTTTATGTGTTACTTAAAAAACTGACTTATTTTTTGCTAAGGAAAAAAAGTATTACCTTACTATTATTATTAGATCCTAAGATGGGTCAATGATTGGCAGCAACATTGATTTTGATGCATTATTATTTTTTCTACAGTGTCAGATAAAGAAAAAACTGACTTATTTGTCCCTAAGGACAAAAAATGTCACCATCCCCCAAAACTGCTGTAAAATATTATATATTACATTTTTTTCCACTTTAAATGAGTCAATCTTTTAAAACTACCTCGACCTGAAATATACATATCACATTTTAATAATATTTTTTGGGAGTTTTTAACCCTTTAAAGGCCAGTTTATTTACATAACTCTGCTTTTTTTCCCTGAAAAAAAATAAAAAAAATAATACATTTCCATAAAAAAAATCTCAGGAGTATTTACTAATTATTATCAATAGGTCCAGAGCTGGGTCAATGTTTGGCAGCAATATTGATTTTGATGCATTATTTTTTTTCTACGGTGTCAGATTTTAAAAAACTGAAAATTAATTTATATATTAAAGATCATTTTTTTCCACTTTAAATGAGTCAATCTTTTACAACTACTTCAGCCTGTATGTATACATATTAAATATTTTTTGTGTAATGGCGATTTTAACCCTTTAAAGGCCAGTATGTTTACATAACTAATATACTATTTTTTCATAAATGTTTTGTAAAAAAAACAAAAAACAAAGAAAAAAATACTTTCAAAAAGATACATTTCATGGAGTATTTGATTATTATTATAAGGCCCTGAGATGGATCAATGATCAGCACCAACAATATCCTTATAAGCCTATAATGATATACACAGCTGTGAAAAGGTATTTGGCCCCTACCTGATTTTTTTTATGCATATTTGTCACACTTAAGTGTTTCAAATCATTAAACAAATTTTAATATTAGACAAAGATAATCCAAGTAAATACAAAATGCAGTTTTTAAATGATGATTTAATTTATTGCGGGAAGAAAGCTATCCAAACCTACCTGGCCATATGTGAAAAAGTAATTGCCCCCAAAACCTAATAACTGGTTGTACCACCTTTGGTGCCATCAACTGTAATCAAGAATTAATAAATTATGAATTAACTGTGATTAATCACATTCATTGGAAGACTGATTTCAATTTCACTAACACACCTAGGCCTGATTATTGCCAGACCTGTTGAATCAAGAAATCACTTAAATAGAACCTGTCTGACAAAGTGAAGTAGGCTATAACATCTCAAAGAGCAACACATCATGCCGCGATGTAAAGAAATTCAAGAACAGACAAGAAACAAAGTCACTGGTATCTGTAAGTCTGGAAAGGGTTACACAGCCATTTCTATGGTTTGGGACCATGACCAAACCATGGTTTGGATAGCTTTTGAGTGTTAGTTACTACTGATGACTAACATCATCCCACATGAAGAAAATGGAGGTCATTGAATCCGCAAGAGTCTCAGCTTTCCACGGATACCCAGTTTATGTCATTCAAAGCCTGTTTAGGGACCTCAGTATGCAAAAATATTCAAATACAGTAGGCGGAAATGGAACATTTGTGCTACATGATAAAAACAATGTGTTTTTTTGCCTTAAAATGCACATTATCACCAAAAAGTCAGTCACAAAGGCATGTATGCCAAGAGGAGACTTGTGGCAACACAGAGAGCCTATTTTCATTCACATAGCATGACATCAGAGGTCACATGACCGCTTTGAAAATCGCCAAAATTGATTAACTTTGCAGCGTATTTTCAACAACTTCCGTACATGGTATCCTAGATTCCTTAGATTTTTTCATTAGCTCTTTAGTTTCATATGATATCATTATATTTAGTATACTCTTAAAATTGAGCCCGTCATGGCCTCGGGGAAAAAAATGCAACGTATCATTCCACCAGCCTGCCCGCAGGACTTCTGAATAGTAACAGGTTAAAAAATGGCATTTTCAGTGGTTTTTAATGGGACAAATGAGTCTGGTTTTGTGTAGCTTAGCCATTTTAGGCTTATTTAAGGAACTGAGATGACAATTCTAAACATTTTTAAAAATGAATATCCTGTGGCAAATTTGAGCTATATTCATTCAGCACAGCCAAAATGGCAGGGAAAAAAAGCTGACTGCACAAAAATTCCCCCAGGAACACAGGGTTAAGAGTATGGCTGCAGTGGTACTGTATTATAAGGGTAGGTTAACCCTTACCTTAGGTCAGCAGCCTACTCAAAGCCAGTTTAAAAACTCTGTGATGTTACACTAACACAAATACATAAAGCTAAAGCTAAAGTTGCACAAGAAAAAAACAGCAAACAACACTTAACCTGTCAGTGAAAGTTAAAACTGTACCAGCCTTACAAAGGGAAAATGGCACATTAGGTTGTGTTACTTAAGGATATTCAAATAATCAATGATTATTTGAATAGTTGTTGTTTTCATGTCAACAGAGACACACCTAGAGATGTTATTGGAGGATCTGGGGTTGGAGCAACACTACAAGGAAAAGCTACCACTGAGCACAGTCCTTCAGATTGACCAGAAGACCATTACTGATGAACCTGCCAAGTGTAATTCTGATCTTCCATGGTATTTTCTGAAGAAACTCATGATGGTTAATGTGACAGCTAGGGATGTGAAATGCACATCAGTATGTGGGTCAAACTGTGGTGATACAGCAGGAAATACAGAGTTAGATATTGATAATCTGTTTGATAGTCAAAACTCAGATGACATGCTAAACCCCCTTGACATAATCACTGCTCTCTTTCTGTGCTCTGATGGTTTTGTGCAGCAGGAAATGGCACTCAAAATGTCTATGTGTCAGTTTTCTGTGCCACTGTTGCTTCCAAATTGTGACACAAAGCAGTGCACACTCATGCTTTGGGCCATGAGAGACATTGTTAAAAAGTACAGACCTCAGTCACTTTCAGAATCCAAGGGCTTCATTGAACAAAGAATTGTTCTTTCTGAACTTCCAATGATATCTTTTGTGAGACTGGGCAGGTGCTCTTTGTCCAAGTCAGAGATCCTCAACAAGCTTCTGAGCAATTCTCAGCAGTACCATGACACGTTTGTTCACCATAATATGAAGTGTGGTGATAGTCCAAGGAGAATATCCAATGGACTGGCTGAAATCACTTGGTACCTTCCTTGTGGTAACAAAAACATGGATGTCTTCAGTGAGCCAGTAGCTATAGCTAACCTTCGTGGGGACATTGCCTCATTTGAGACACAATTTTCTTTTTTGTGTCAGACATCAGCAGCAGTTTTTGTGTTCTTTGACAATTTGGACTCTGAATGCAAGGTGCTTACCAACCAACACCACAAGGCACAGATGTTCTTGGTGGGTAACCAACAAAGCAATCCCTCCAGTAAAGATGTTCTAAAAAAGGTAGCAACCAAGTTGACCTTAAATAACAGCAACATTCTTTTGAAGCCTAAGCACATGAATGATGCAGACTTCATCCTGAATTTGAGGAAAACAGTCAGCAATGTAGTTGAGAACTCAAAGATGAAGATGAGAATTGAGCAGATGGCTGACATTGCTCATGAACTGGGAATCTGGGTTGATGAAGACTCTTCAGAGTGCCAGGATGCCAAGAAAAATGCAGATGCCATCACTGCAGAGATTCACGACATCCTTAACTACAAAGAAGATCAGCTACCCTTGCAAGGCCAAATATGGAAGGAACTGACTTGTTTGGAGAAGGAAGAATTTCGGCTTCGAAATGCTGGGTCTCAGGACATAGAAAAGTACAAAAGTGATCTGCAGGTACAGAAAACAGAACTTCGGAAAAAGCAGAACTCTTGTGACATGTCAAATGCAATGACATGTTTCATCAATGCAATATCAAGTCCAGGGTTAGAGAGGTGCTATTTCCTGAAGTGGATGCGAATGAATCTTGATAACGTCTCTCGTGAAAAACTGTCTGGCCTCAGGGAGCAGTACAAAGAAAAATGCAAAAATTCAGAGAACAAAGAGGAGATCAAAGACATTGACAGACAACTTTCCAACAGCTCACTGGGGACTGAACACTTCTTCCGTGAAATGGGTCAGATCTATGAAGCTTCACTTTCTCTTCCAGAAACAGATCCATCACGTCAACAATTACAACAGCTGCCCAAACTATGTGCAGAATTGTTGCTTGATGGATTTCCAGTTGAGCTTGTGGATGGAGATGCATCCAACATACCTCTCAGATGGGTGAGTGATGTTCTCTCTCAGCTCAATGACTTGGTGTCTCCTAAGAGTAAGATACTAGTGGTCACAGTTCTTGGAGTTCAGAGCACAGGAAAGTCTACTCTCCTCAACACCATGTTTGGAGTGCAGTTTGCAGTCAGCAGTGGCCGATGCACTCGAGGTGCCTTTATGTTGCTCATCAGAATCGATGAAGATGTCAGAAAAGAACTCAACTGTGACTTCATGGTGATCATTGACACTGAGGGCTTAAAGTCACCAGAGCTTGCACAGCTGGACAATAGCCATGAGCACGACAATGAGCTTGCAACACTTGTTGTTGGGCTGAGTGATATCACCATCATCAATATTGCAATGGAGAACTCCACAGAAATGAAGGACATCCTACAGATAGTTGTGCATGCCTTCCTCAGGATGACAGAGGTGGGCAAGAAACCCAAATGTCAGTTTGTTCACCAGAACGTGTCAGATGTTTCGGCTCATGAGAAGAACTTACGAGACAGGAAATTACTCTTGCAACAGTTGAATGAGATGACCCAGGCAGCAGCCAAAATGGAAAAGAAAGAGGAGAACAAGAGCTTCACTGATGTGATGGAGTACAGTCCAGACACTGGGAACTGGTACATCCCTGGACTCTGGAATGGAAACCCACCAATGGCACCAGTCAATGCAGGGTACAGCGAAGCTGTGTATGAGCTCAAGAAAAATATCATCCAAATTTTGGGAAGTTGTGCATCATCTGCCAATAATATCTCAGAGTTTACAGAATGGATGAAAAGCCTGTGGACTGCTGTAAAGCACGAAAACTTCATCTTCAGCTTCAGGAACAGCCTGGTGGCTGATGCATACATGAGGCTCTGCACAGAATTCAACAAATGGGAATGGGAATTTAGAAAGTACATGTACACTTGGGTTACACACGCAGAAACAAGAATTTCGAACTATGGCACATTTGCTGTAAAATCCGAAATGTCTGACATGAGAGAACTTCTGACACATTTGAAAAGTGAAGCTATCACTGAGCTGTCTAAATGGGAGACAAAGATGCTTGACAATCTGACACAGTACTTCAAGCAAACGGAGGGTCACGTCTATCTAGTGGAAGCATACAGGGAGGACTTTGTAAACAATGCCAAGAGCCTTCGACGAGAAATGCAGAACTCAGTGTTCAATCAACTTACAGCAGCAGCCGACATCAGACAGGGAATGACAGAACTTGATAGAATCAAGGAGAACCACACAAAAGAATTGGAAGGGAGAGTGCGTGCATTGATTGACAAATGTCGGGAAAAAAAATGTGAGATGACTGGTCAAGAGCTAGACAAAGAATTTGATCGGATGTGGAAGGAAATGTTGAGGGAACTCCACTTTAAGAAGCAAGAGCCCAAAAATATCATTGCGAAGGTGGACCACTACCTGAGAGACAATCTGGCACGTAAGGGGAGTCATGTTTGTGGACTATTAAGTGAGAAAAGCCTGAAAGATTGTGGAGTGAAGCCTTTCACATATACAGTGGAAGGATTTTACAAGCAGTTGAAACACAAGGTCAGCAGGTTCTTCAACATTGAAGATCATGTCATGGCTGTACAAAAGATTGCTGACAGCATCATAATGACTTGCACACAGTTAGTGACTGAAAAAATCGAGAGAAAGAACAATTACCATGACACTTACATCCAGGAGATCCTACACGCGATTGATGAAAAGCTGCAAATCCATCAGGAGGTCGACACAAAGATAGAGTTTGAAGTTTTTCTGAAACAGCACATCTGTGGATTTGCAGCCAGAGAGTTTCAGAAAATGCATGAAGATTTCATACAAGTGAATGATCCATACAGATGTCTGGATCAAAACAAAGAAAAGTTTCGTGCTGATTTCAAAGATGTGTTCAATAAACGAGACCAGTGCCAGAAGAAGGCAGAAGAGTTCACAGAGCGCTGCTTGAGGCCTGCAGTCGAAGTCTTTGTCAATCGTTCTTTGGGTCCTGATATCATTGGTGAAATGCTGACAAGTGACCAGTTCAGCACAAGAATGTATCTCCAGTATTCAATCCTGCTGGATTTGCTTTCAAGGGATGACTTTGAAAACTATCAGAGCTATATTCTCTCTCATGAGGAGTTCGTAAAGAAGTGGATCCATGACCAAATAGTGGAACGTTTCTCAAAGGGGTCTACAACGTTAAAGTTTGAGGATCAACATATTGAGTCAACCATCAACAGCATAAATGGTGCTATTAACAAAGCTAAAGGAAAGAGTGGCAACTTCAAGACATTTGTAAAGGGTATCTGTCAGGAACTAGGAGATAAACTGGTCCTTTCCCAGGGTGCTCTTGGTGCTTTCATGATCCTGAACGATTCCGACCTGGAACAGTTTGCTCACTGGCTCACTGAGTGTGTGAAGGACATGCCACAAGGTCTGAGACAGAAGTTTAAAGTAACAAACATCCAAACGAAACTAAACAGTCTTCATGTGAAGCCTCAGAGCGTGCTTTTCAGTAGACTGATTGGGTGTGGTAAACAGTGTCCATTCTGCAAAGCGCCTTGTGATGCAGGAGAAAAAGTTCACACTGAGCACTGGACGTCATTACACCGACCAGAAGGTCTGGGTAGATACAGGTGGGATCGGACAAAAAAACTTATGACTGACATATGCTCCTCCCTTGTGACCAGTGACGCCCACTTTTGCTGCATTGCAACAAACTTTGATTGGCACCCCTACAAACAATACAGAGAAATATTCCCAGAATGGAAAATTGCTCCAGACGTAAGCCTTCAGGCATCAGACTACTGGAAATATGTGATGGCAAAATTCAATACTAAGTTTGCTGAAGCATACGATGCAAAGCCTGCTCATATTCCTGCAAGTTGGAAGGCTATTACACCTAAACAAGCAGAAGCAAGCCTCAAAGAGTCCTTTCACATCCAGTAAGAGACTACAGACTGTGGTTAGAAGTGCTCATCCTCCTGATATACTCTCTTTAGCCTCCATGGTCATTTTGATCTTCCTTGTTTTGTATGATATATAAGAGAAGCACAAACATGCTGTATATACAATGACAAAAGTGGAGAAACTATGAGTCGAGCTTGAAAAGGAGGACACAAGAGAAGATCACTCTTTTTGATAGCTTGACTCAATATACATTAACTATAACATGCGATGGTAATCGAAAGTTGAAACAACACTTACATTCCATTGAAACTGTCCTATTATGACAATACAACATAAAGACTAAGTATCATGCGATTGTTGACTGGTCTATTTGATTATTTTTCTGTGATGAACCTGATGCAAAACATTTATATTTTCTCTCCATTTGGGTATAATATGGGATTTTCTTGATTTTTAATATCTGTTTTTCTTTCAGTTCTGTTCCAAATATTTCAATTTAGTTGAATTTACTTAAAATTTAGAATGTTTGTTTTTTTGTTTCATATAAAAATGCCACGTTATTCATATATACATGAGAGAAAATGTGATAAGCTTGATGCAAAATATCGACTTTGATTCAGCACCATTCAGACTTGATGTGGTATTGTCAAAACAGTACAAAACTTTTTTTCCTTTTTGTTTATTGAAAATTAGGAATGTATTTTTTTGTTGTTTCTGTGACTTTCAGATGCAAAATGTTAACATTTTCAGTGTATTAAGAAATGATTCAGTCTAAATGTTAACATATATGTTATACATGACAAAATAAACGTTTCTTATCTAATGAGGATCATTTGCCATTTCTTGACTCAAAATCTGTAATTTCAGTTTTTCTTTCAATTCCAATTCCAAATATTTACATTTTTAACTTCATGTTATTACCTGACAAGGTTTGCTCTGTTTAAATGATATATGTGGCCTTTATAGTTTCAAATCTCTCTCTATTTTTAAGTATCTGATGCAAAACATTTCCTTTTTATAATACTCAGAATTAAGAATATCTTGATTTTTGTTTGTTTAATGCATCTATTTCCAAATATTACATATATATTTTAAAGGAATTAAAAATATCTTTCATTCAATGTGTAGTACTGTCAACATGTATACATTCATACTTGTGTGAACTCATTCAATAAAGAGACAAAATGGGCAGACTGGCTATGAATGTCTTTAATGTTTCCCAGATCAGAATCACAGCATACAGTGTATAATAACTTCTAAAGTAAACAGAAATATCATCACCTCATTTATTTATATAGTTTTACTATACTTTTTTTTAATAATCATCTTTTTTAAAATTCCATTATTTAACATTTTTCTTCATCTCAAGTCTTGGGTTTCTGAATTCAACAAAGAATGTAAAAACAAGACAACAGGTGCAAGTTTGCAATGGAGACCAAGCTAGAGATTTTTTTATTTGAGTGAGGGTGTGTCGAGGCCATTGTAGGGGGTTATAACCATGTGCGTCCATGCACCACTGACCTGACACAGGATAAACCATCACCCAGCTCCACTGTGTGACCACAGGGCTGCACTGAGTCACTGTATAACACAGTGTGTGTCTGATCCACTCACACACTCTAAAGTGCACTAGACTTTTCAGATGTACAATAACATTTCATCCATCTCTTAACTGTTTGGAACATGAAATTGCTACATCACATCACTGTAAGGTCCGCACAGCCTCTGTAACCACAATGCAACACAGTGTGTGGAGGGAAAAAGTCAGACCACCTGTGTGATCTCATAACTCTATGAGGCATCTCATGGTATCAAAGCCCTCATGTCTGTCCCACATGTGATAAAGTGGCTACATGTAAACACTGCTACATGTTAACTGACTGCACTTTGCAGTTAGTAGTCCTGACCATGAATCACAGGCCAGTTCCCTACACCACCATTACATTTGTTAGCTGGCCAAAGCTGGCTTTTATCAGACTTTTCCATAAATAACTCAGATTAGCCGCACAGATTCTTTAGGAGCAGAGCTGGATACACAAGATATATTTCAAAATAAAAGTTTTCTGAAGCTTAAATAAACAGAAAATAAATATGCAGAGTTGTTGTCCCTCTACTACAACAAAGAGCAATGAAACCTCAATCCAATATTCATTATAAAGCACAGCATCTTAGGCCCTCTGATGTGTCGGGGGCTCCAGTGGAGATGATTTTCTGCTACAGTGACTTTCCTGTTGGGAATCATGATGCTACAGGACGCCCACATGATAATGGGCAACATGAGACAAAGTCATTTTCTAACAACATAAAAAGTGGGATTTTTTTTTCACTCAAGAATGAGTTTGAAACCTCAAGCTGGTGGCCTGCTTTTGTTGCAAACTGCACCTGTTGTCTTTAGTTGTCACAAAATAAGCATTTCATTCATTCACTCAAAAAAAAAAGAAAAAAGAAAAACAAACAAGAAACTTAATATTTACAAATATTTTGTCTGTTTGATTCTTACACTTAAAAATGTACAGTTTTGATCCTCTTCCAGATGTTGCGTGTCTGTCTCTGTCCTGCCACCCAGTTTGGTATTTTTCTTCACACGTCCTCTGAGTGGGCAGACTGCAATGGCGCCCTCCAGTGTTAGCTTATAAAATAGACAGGGAAAAAGGACAGACCCAACTAAATACCTTGTATCTGTCTTCACCTCCGATGGTGTCATTGTAGCTGTGTTGTGGTGAGGTTTACCTCACAGTCCCTCACTGCCTCTTTATCCACAGGAGTGAGTACAAAAGGGTTCATAACGGTTTGATTGGACATATCAGATCCTCCTGGCAAGGTATCCTCCTGGCAAACATTGTGGGTAGAAAGATGGCCATGCCTTTGAGTGTCCTTATTTTCTAATGGTCCACTCTTTTTTGATTTCTACATTTAAGGCTGTGAGTCTTTTTCCAATCTCCACCCAAAGTTTCTTTTCCACAGCGTGCACCTTTTCCTCGTGCTGTGCAATATCTGCCCCGCCTGCAGCACACCCAGTTGTTTTGTGTTTTACATTGTGCACATTTCCCTTTCAGTGGGCTTACAAAATCTCTGACAGGGAGCAGCCAGGTATATCTCTCCCCCCTCCAGCCCTCCCCATGCCACCCCGTTAGGCAGTAATAAAATAGAAAACAAACAAACAAACAAACAAACAGGCTAAAGCTAGAGCACAAGCAAAGACAGCACCGGTGACTAACTTCTCCCATAGTGGATGTAGGCTACCATGTGTTCCTGTGGGCTCAAACATCAGTTCAGTTACCTGTATCTTGTTACCCATGATCCATGTTTGAAATCCGTAGAGAGGGGGGCATCGCTGAGCTGTAGGCCTGCACTTTCTCACCCGAAAGAAAGGAGCAGGAACAGCAGTTGTGTTGTTTTTACCCTGTTTAGGAGATCCGAGCCCTCTTTTTCATCTTGCAGCTCTGCGCCGCAGGGCCACGCAGGCCCCACCGGTTACCCTCAGTGTGCTTAGAGTTTAATTTACAACTGATGAGCTCACACAAAGTCACTAGTTTAGTGAACTAACCCTTGAATGTGAGGATAATAGCAGAGCTGAACTGAGGTCAGGAATTGTGTAGCTGACACAGTGAAGTCAGGTGGAGTTTTGTGGTCACAGCAGGGAGTTTGTCACCAAAACATGGGCGTCACTTTTAAATACAAAGCTAGTGTCGTGACGGATGGAGGAGAAAAAAGGGAGTAAGTGATACGGAGGGGGTGCAGCAGGAAGGAGCTCATTTTGGAGTTTTTACCATGGGGATGATTCTGCCTGTCTGCCTCTCTATCTCTTTGCTCTCTAATTAGGGCCCACCTATGCCCATGTGAAGAAGCTCTGATATCACACACACACACACACACACTCACAAACACGCACACACTTTCTCTCACAGGCACACATCAAAGAGAATATGCATGTGTTGGAAATAGGGGGGCAGACAGGAGAAGGAAGGTGTACGTAAAAGAGCAAAGGCTGCCTGTCTCTGCTTTGTTTCTCACCCTTACTGAAATACAAAAATAATTCTGCACAGGCAAGCTACCACAACAGATTTGGTACTTCACGTACCCTAAAAAAATGATCATCTCCGTAAGGATGGGAAGAAAAAGTAGCTACTGTAGGCTTGCTGTTGACGTGTTGTATCACCTGGTTGGAGAAAAACCTCAAAAAGACATCATGTAGGAGAGAATGGATGGAAAAGTGCGTACACAGTTGTGTAACATTTTCTGAGATCTGTAGTAATGACTCTTTGTTTTAATAATTGGTGCTGGGAGGTGGTTTGGGTTTTCTGCGATGTTCTGGGAGATCAAACTAAATATCCAGAGTGGACCGATATGATTTGATTAGATTTGGGAAACGTGCATTGACAGATACAGTGTCCTTTCCCCCGTCATCATCTTTAAAAATAATTCATGCATAGATCCCCACTGAGAAAACCCATTTATATACTTTCTCCTTTGTACACATTTATATATAACTATATATAATATCATTTCTCTATATCTATATTTTCAGCAAAAGTTCTTTCCACAAAAAACAACAATTAAACAAATGCTTGAAAAAAAAGAAACAGAAGATGAAAGAAAGAAAGAAAAAACACAATCAAGGGCCAGTTTGGCACTTTGTCATGAGAACACACAGCATCGGTTCATTGACAGTAAATACTCAAGAATTTTCTTTAGTTTTTTTCTCCCTCGATGAGAAAGCAAACACAGTAGTACATACTTGGCACCAAGAATGCTGGTAGAATGAAATTATCAATGCTTTCATAGCTATATGACTACTGTATGTACTCTATGCCCCCTCCGGCAGCTCAGTAGTTTGTGAGTCCTTAGAGCAAAGGAGTGCTGGGGAGAGGGAGAGCTTCACATGTCGCATGAGAGGAACGAAGCAGGGATAAGACACAGATGTAGAATAGAGAACGATATATGCACACCAGGGAGAGAAAAGAGAGACGAAGTTAAAGTAAAAAAAGGGAAAACTGCAAGGGGCGAAAAGCATTCGTCCTTTTGACAAATGTCAGGGGCTTTAGTCTGGAAACAGCAGACCTTTGAAAACAGTATCTTTGAAAGATCTACATCGGCCCCAAACTGATCATCTGCTGCCGTGCAGTTCAGCTGCTTCTCCACCCGCCACCAGTGGTAAGTTCGACAGCACATGATGGAGGAGGTGGAGTTGTTTTTGGAGAAACAAGAGAATAAGAGAACAGAAGAAAGGCCCACATCCAGAGGCTTCCCTTCTAGATCAGTGACAGAGCCAGTCTTCCTGGTCCCTAGGTGGCAGTCCCTACTATACCCTGGTGGTGGAGTGGGGATGGGGCAGGGTGTTGTTGTGACCGGTGGAGGGGAAGGTGTTGAAGGCATGAAGAGGCTGCATGCTGGTAATGGTACTGGGGATCATCGTGATGGTGTTAGGTGTCATCAGCGGCACGTCGTCGGGGGCGCGGCGCAGCGCCAATGTGTAGTCAGGCGGGCAGGCGGGCCGAAGGATGTCGTGTGGTCGGAGTGGCTCCATGTCGTGGTGGGCGTCGTGCTCCGAGTGCTTCATCTGCAGCGACATGATCTCCTCCTCCTGGCTGTGAGCCAGGTCGTTGGCAGGCCCGCCCCGTTGAGGAGACAGCCGGTGGCGCCGCATCTCGTGCCGCTTGTCACGCTTGTAGTAGAGGGCGGCAAAGGCCAGGATGTTGAGGAAGAGGAGCGAAGCCCCCACGGCGACTGTCACACTTAGCTCAGTGGAGTAGTCCCGGGTGTCTCCAGGGAAGAGGTCCTGGTGCGGACGCTCAGAACCCTCAATGTCATCCGAGGGGATGGTAGGGTAGGGGTGACGGGTGGGGCGAGGGCCCGGTGGTCTGGGCCAGGGTCCACGGGTGCCTGCGCCAGGGCCCGGCGGCGAGCGGGTAGTGGTGGGGAAGAGCTCCTCATGTAGACTATGGAGGTGGGGGACTAATTCCAGCCAGAAGGCCACCTTGTTGGCCCTGTAGTTGTCTCTAACTCGAGGTTTTAAGCCAATGTGAAGGTACTGCTTGTCCTTGGAGTTGAACTTGGTCCAGATGACCTCTTCAAAGCGGTTGGGCTTGGTGTGAATGAACTTGGTGTCCTGAGGGACTGGCAGGTTGGGGTCCCTAGTGGAGGACAGAGGGGACATCTCAGTTAAGGATTTGATCAATCTGACTTAAAGACTTTTTAATTGTGATGACATTTAAACAATGAATAGAGCATTGTGCTGTCATAAAACTTAAAGTCCACTTGCTTGCTTGCTAGAGTTAGACCAAAAAACACAAACTGATGTGTGTAAGGGTGCCATGCCAATGTCTCTTTGGTCTGACAGACCAAATAGTTAGAAGAATTTTTTTTTTCTATAACCCTAACTAAGTGGATTTTGTGCCTAAAACTAACCATTCCATAACCACAGCGCTGTAGCATAACTACTTTTTAAAGAGGCATGTCGGCAGCAGTGGTAGAATGTAACTAAGTACATTTACTCAAGTATAGTACTTAGGTACAATTTTGAGGCACTTGTACTTTACTTGAGTATTTCCACATATGAAACTTTATACTTCTACTCCACTACATTTTGGGGGTAAGTATTGTACCTTTTACTCCACTACATTAAGCTGTCAGATTTATTTACTAGTTACTTTTCAGGTCAAGATTTAACATGCAAAAAATATGATCAATTGAATGTGATTACACATTTTTATAAATTAACAACTACCAACATCTGGTTCATGAGATCATTAAAAGGAAAGCAAACCCTTAGGAAAGACACTTCCACACTTTTACATTAGCATGCCTACCCAGTCTTGGCGAAATTAGTCCAGTATGTCATCACCACGGCACTCAACATCACATCATTCTTCGAGAAGTTGCATGGGAACAGATCTGTAGCTCCGATCATGGGCACGCCAAACACGTACGGTATCTCATCTCCATGGGCGGCATCGGCCCATTCGGGTCGCGTCTCGGTCTGGCAGTGGTGGTAGAACGTGTAAAAGTAAACCGGGGACTGAAACTCGGCGTGGAGTTTGGCGGTGGCCACTGCCGGTGCCACCCACTGGTGGTCCGTAAACAGAGCTAAGAGGGTCTTCCTCCGCATGTCTCCATTGTCCCTGTCTGCCCAGTCTGTGTACATGAACTTAATGGTCTCCCTCAGGATGTCTTTGCCTGGAGGATAAGACGGGGGAGGGAAAAAAAGAGAGAAAATTGTGATAAGTTGAAAGGAAAGTGATGATAGAACATTTTAAGAGATGAGAGTGAGAGTGGTCAAGAGAAAGACACAACTGTGTTTTGCATGTATGTGTAACAGACAGATATAGTTAATAGAGAAACTGAAAGAACAGCCTGAGCAACACAAAGGGCAAAAGAGAGAATCTGCCTCTCAGAGACAAGAATGAGTGACAGGCACTTGAGAGGAAGCGTGACTGCATTATCCAAATGTGTCTGTATTTTGACTGTGGCCCGCTGTGAGGGGTTTGCAGGCTGATCTGTTAGGAACAACAGCACTGTGATTGGGAGCTGGCTGCCTGGGGGATGATGAGAGACAGCATTAGTGCCCACGGAGCCTCAAAGGCCAAAGCACAGACCTACCGTGGTGAAAGATAATCTCGATGATAGGCAATCTCTTTAGTATGCCTGTCTTGCTTGATACACATTTATCTATTTTCTCTTTCCTTGCGCACAAAGTGGTTTTAAGACTTGCATTTCCACTGGGAGATATAGGTTTGGACATGTTGCTGTTGATGTATGATGTCAAAAAAAATAAAGCACATTTTGTTCTGTAGTTTGCATTGTCACATTTCGTTCAGGTACCAGGGAATATATTTTTCCTGTTATATTATATGTTTAGGTCATTATCATATTGTGATAATTTTATATTTTATATATATATTTAAAGTTTATTTTTATTTGGACAATTTATCCTTTGCCCAGGAAGATTTCATGTAATGGTGATTCTAATAAGAATAAACAACAATGGCATCTAAGAGGCGGTAAATTAAATCCAGTGATAAAAGAGAAATGAAAGCCTGACAGGAGTATGATGTCGGCATTCCTCACCCTCAGGGTAACCATAGAGATTGTCGACAAAGTTAGAGATGGTGTAGTCGAATGCTGCAGCTGAGATGCCGTCGTTGTCCTCGCTGTCGTCCACAAACTTCAGCCCCTCTCCTTGGTTCACTCCTATTAGGATGTCATAGTTGAGGAACTCCCCCTGGTGGTGCAATAGGGGAAGAACATGGTGAGTGCTGAAATTGTATTCAAAGAGCTGGGTTTTCAGTCTCCAGTATACAGTACATATCTGAAATATCTGCAACCATGATTTCTGTTTTTGAGTATATATATATATATATATATATATATATATACATATACTCAAAAACAGAAATCATGGTTGCAGATATTTCAGATATACATATGTATATATATATATATACATATACATATACATATATATACATCATTTTGTAAATCTGCAGGATGTCCTTTATTTGTATCAATGTATAGCTTGCATTGTGAGACCACCACCACAACCTTTGTAAGACACAGTTACAGGAAATGTAGTTTTCTCTTTAAATACTGTCCATACAGTACCAGTAAAAAATTTGGACACACCATGGAACAGATGGGATTATGTAAAAAAAAAAAACAGAATTCGTTTTATATTTTAGATTCGTTTGCTTTGATGTTCTCAAACACATCAAGAAGGCAAGAGGTTCCACTAATTAACTGAAAACCATTCCGTGTGACACCTCATGAAGCTGCTGAAAGAATAACAGAAGTGGCAAGAACAAGAACAAAGTTAGTTTTGGCCAAGACATTTTATACTTAACGAGCAACTCAAGTGCAGAACTCCTGGGAAGTCCTCATTGGGCCCTCCCACTGCAGCTCCATGTCAGATTTAAATTTCTGACCAATCACACAATAGTTGTTGGATACCACACAAGAAAAAAGTTCTGCCCAGATGATGTGTCAAGACCAGAGAAATGTGTTGTGTATTAGCCTTGAGACCATCAAAGCAAAGAATCTAAAATATAAAACATATTCAGGTTTATTTAACACTTTATGTAAAAACTACATCATTCCATATGTGTTCTTTCAAAGTTTTGATGTTTTCAGTTTTAATCTACAATGTTGAAAATAATGAAAATAAAGAAAAACCACTGAATGAGGAGGTGTATCCAAACTTTTGATTGCTACTGTATTATCACCAATTATATTAGATTATTACTCAATATCATATATTAGAAGTTAGACCAGAGATAAGATAAATTAGCCAAATGTATTTTATTTCTTACGGCTTATACTTTGCTTTGGAGATTTAACTGGGGGCTCTGGTAGACTAACAACAGCATAGCTACAAAAAGCCTTAGCATCTCTCTACAGAATGATGTTGTAGTTATAATTTTACCTCAGTTCGTCTCATTCTCTTCCTTTTTATGTGAGAGATTTAAAGATACAAACTGATAAGTAAAAGCATTACTAAATCAGTGAATGTTTTTACAGTTAGCAGCTTGGTGCATGTAAAATGTGGCATATAACCTATTACTGCATTGTGTTATAGTCAAAACCACGAGGTCATATGGTTAAATACAAAGTGAGGAAAAGATATATTTTTGGACTCTTTCCTATCTTTTTTTTTTGTTCAGGCCTCTTAAAATTATTCCATTGAAGCTGAGAAATAAAAATCAATCTTTGGGTGAACTGTTCACAACCCTGCCAATGCTTTGTGTGTATAGGATAAAAAAAAAAGGCGCTAGTGAGCAGTGTGACTCTGTACAAAGACTACACTGATTCATCATCGCAGCTTTGGTCCATCTACTTGTAAAATAATAAAAAAAGACAGTACCACTTCTGATACTGGTGCCAGCCCCTCACTCACCTGCTGCATGAGGATCTCCGGATCATCTGGCACCACGTCTCCGTCCACCACGGGGCCAAAGGCGATGTGGTAACGAGCTGGCTGGATGTCCTGGTCCACCAGCTCTCTGAAGTTCTTGCGCCTCAGGCAGTCAACCAGGTCGGCCGTCTCTGAGTAGGTGCAGCCCACCTTCCGGGCCAGGATCTTGGTGTACTTGAGGGGCTGGTAGTTGACAGACCAGCTGGAGATGGCAGTTCCACTCTGAGCTATGGCCCTGTGGAAGAGTCCTGATGGGATGGATGGAAAAATATAAATATTATATTACATGTTGAGGTAAATTTGATATGCAAAAATACGGAAAAATGTATGGCTATCTAACAGAATGTCAATTTGCTCTGTCTGACTAAAGTTAGGATGGAAATTAAGAAAGACCTCCTGATGCGGAAATCTCTTTCTTTTTTTTCCACTTTTAGAATTTCCCTTTAAAAGAAAAAAACTACATATTTTCACTTTTTTCATCTTCTCATTCTTACAGGAGCAAAACTGGCAGACAGGACGGAACTACAGACCAAAGCATCTCAGACAGAGCATGCTATGGTGCTGTAGCTCAAACACAAAAAAAGAACCAGGCCTGGGAATAAGCTCATCTGAGATGTCAAGAGAGCCATTTTCCTCTTTCTTGTGCTGGCTGTTTCTTCTCTCAGACTCTCTCTTGCCGTGTTTCTCCCTCCCACTCTTGCTCTTTGTCTCTTTCTCTGTCTCCTTAGTTCTGCCTGTCCTGCGCTGTTTGAACCACTCAAGTGGCTCGTTAAGAGTCCGCCTGCCTCACTCCTTTCCTCTCGCGCTGCTTTTTTCTCTCTCTTCCCTCTCCTGGGCTGAAGATTGGTCAGTTAATTATTAAGCAGAGCCGCAGAGCCCCCTTTCCCTGGGAAATCAATTATAGTAAAAAGTAGCTTGGAAAAAGCCGTACCTACATATTTGCACTGAGATAGACAGACAGAGAGGCAGGTGGGGGGTAGGTATTATTTCATTCGTCTTCAAAATAAGTTTCTTTGTAACTCCCTGAGAGATATTTGGCTTCTTCCATGTCCGAGCACTTCCTGTCCTCTTTCTCCTCCCTCAACAACGCTACAACCGCTCCTCCTCTTCCCTTAAACACCATCTGCCTCTAAATCCCCCACCCTTTATCATATCAGTATCACTTACAAGCCCTCTCTCCATCCTGTCTACCACTTCCATCCTGCCATCCATCCTGAACATCTCTGCTGTCAGGCTTGATTTGTGACGCTGTGTTGTTGACATGATTGGTGTCCCTTAAGGGTAGGGATGACAGACTCCTTACCTGGCATCCCTGGCGGGGGAGAGGGGTGGGGGGGAGCATGACAGACAGGCGGCGTCTAGAGGGCTGATGTTACACCGTTAGATGCTGATGAAGACGAGGGCGATGATGATGAAGATGGGGTGATGACAAAGCGAAGGCGTGAGAATGGACTGGTGGCAGTGTGAGAGGGTTGGTTGTCAGCAACAGGAGACAAGGGGTTAATACAGGCTTTCCCACCCGTTTGGGTCCCTCTGCTGCTAAAGTGGGGGCTCCCCTGAAAAATTAATGATCAAACTACAATGACTGACTGTCAAAGTGTACGATAAGTCTGGTAAATATTGCAATATTTGCACCTTTTTCCACATTTTCCCCTATTTATTTTTATTATTTTTATTATTGTGCATATGTTGCATTATATTTGGGCAATGGTGTGAGTTTTTCTTCAATTTTGGAAGTTCCACCTCACCCCAGCTCCTACAATAAGTCCATAATAAACTGTGAAGACAAAATACAGACAGAGGAGAAAAATATAAAATATATCCCCATTAATTCCACTGCCATTACAGCATACAATACTACATCCTATTATATCAGACTTTTGATATAGAGCTTTGACTTCAAAATTGTAGCTTTTACAATTTTGTACCAGATTGAGGCAATTTGTCATGTTTGGTTTATGGGACGAATACATGCTATTTTCCTGGTTTCCACTAATGTTATTGCTGCTGTATAATAGAGCACTGCAGTGTTTCATGCAATCACTGACATATCCCGGACTGTACAAATACAGATATAAAGAAAATCTGTCACATTATTAAAACAAACTGATATTCAAAGGGTTAAAATTCTGATTCTGCTCTGTTGGTTTAAAGATTTAAGCAAAACATTTGAGGGCTGCACTGTGCGTTAAGAAATAAAGGAAGTTGTATTTGCAGTGTATACAAGCCACAAACACTTTGTGATCACTTATCATGATAAAATTGTATAATAATTTGTCTTTGAACGTTTCTAACAGCTAGGTAGACAACAATATCCCCATTGAAACCCATTAAAACCACAATTTTTTGATTCCCACGACCATTACAGCGTCAATAATACATCCTATTATATCAGAATTTCAATCTAGAGCTTTGGCTTCAAATTTGTAGCTTTTACTATTTTGCACCAGATTAAGGCAAATTGTCATGTTTGGTTTATGGGACAAATATATGATATTTTTCTGGATTCTACTAGAGATACTGCTGCTGTATTGTGGAGCACTGCAGTGTTTGATTCAATCACTGACATATCCCAGACTGTAAAAATATATCTCATTCTGATCAGTTGATTTAAAAATTTGACTTAATTTAAAAATGTAATGGTTGCACTGTGGATTAAGAAAAAACCCTTTCAAACAGTCAACGTGAGTTGTATTTGCAGCATATACAAGTCACAAACACTTTGTGATCACTGATCATGATATATGTGTAATAATTGGGGTCTTTGGAGGTTTCTAAAAGCTAAGTAGGTCACCTGCCAATAAATGGAAAAGGTTGGGTGTGCCTGGGTTAATATGAAGGGTTAACAGGCATCAGTGGTAATTATAGAGGTTGTGTTAAATGGACACAGTGACACGGCAGCAGTGCACAGATGCTCACTCATGCTTTGACAACACGCATTTGTTCTGAACACACAGCTACACGGGCAGAATGAGTCAAAGTTAGAGACACGTCAGACGTCTGCTTGGTGCTTCAGACACACACAAACATGCAGGGCAGTGATTGAAACAGATGTGTGGTTGTGTGAACACGCTCTCTCTAATCTCTCTCTTTCTCTTCACCCACCATTTCTTCCCTGTTTCTGTCCCTTGCGGTTTGTGCGCGCGAGACAGAAAATGAACAGAGGAGAGAGATATTAAGAGGGAAAGTCCTCGAGCAGCGTACAGAACAGAGAAGTTACGATTGGAGGAGGACAGCTTCAAGAACAGCATGATCAAAGGCGGCGAGTGCGTGACCATTTGGCTGCGGGTCGTCAGCCGCACTGATCTCAATTCAGATCAAAGTCGATTGGTCCGTAGGCCTCTCTCTTTTGGTGGTGCAACGTTAACACTTAGCCCTCGGGGTGTGTTGTTGGTAATGGGGAGCATGAGGTCAGACGGATGTAGGTTTTTTTCTACCGAGGTAGAGCTGGGGAGCAGTGGACCGTTAACAGAGCCGGGGGCGCTCGCCAACTCAGGCAATGTGGGGTAACGTTAAAGCTCCAGTGTCATTTATCATGAACATGAACGACATAACCTGGATCAAACCTGGAGTCGCTCATTAGCCACATGACTGCTTAAATTCTTCAGTTCAAAGGATAAGCAGTGTTTCCCTTTGAGGATAGAGGTGTCAAGCGGACATCACAGGACTGAACCTATTCTGGGTTGAATGTCGATAGCTGAGTTTCTATCTTGTGTAGAGCAGAGCCTTGCTGCTATGGCTACATTTACGTGGGTCATCAAACAGCCAGGATGAATAAAGCTAGAAAATATGCTGAGCTAAGAAATTTCAGGAACATACATTTTTTGTTGAGAGTTTCAAAGGTTGAATCAGACATGCAGGCGTGCATCCGTTTCCAGCAAATGTATAGATTAGCGAGGAATGATCTCATCTGAGTGAAACATTAATGCATCAGGTGGAATTCATGTTAGCAGCCAAAACCCATTTGTCAAGAAATTTGTGGTTAATGAGTCATTCACATGGGTTGATCCAGGCTATTAGGAATCATCATATTCCAGGAATCCCATGTCCGGTGGGAACACAGAGCCTCATTTACCAACCGTTCTAAAGAGGAAAATTCTTCAAAGGCTACTTACGCAGTTCTTACTGATATTGTGTGTTCAAAAATGATAGGTTATTATGTTTTCTATAATAATAATAATATAGGAATTTTTTTAATTATTTATTTATATTTTCATTATTATCAAAAACATCACAACTATGATGGAACACATATGTAATTATGAAGTAAATAAAAAAGTGTTTAACAAACAGAATATGTTTTATATTTTACATTCTTCAAAGTAACACCTTGTAGCGGCAAAAGTTCCACAAATTAACTCTTAACGAGGCGCACCTGTTAACTGAAAACCATCCAGGTGACACCTCATGAAGCTGCTGAGAGAATAACAGAAGTGTGCACAGCTGGCATCAAAGGCAAACTTTTGACTGGTACTATATTATTTTTGGGGCTTTTTAATACCAAAGATAGACAGAAAAAGGGGAGCGAGAGGGTGGATGACATGCATCGATTAGTCGTGGGTCAGGATGGAACCTGGCCGCTGTAGTCGTAACTCAGTACATGTGTCTGTTTCTTGAGTGTGTTATTTTATATCTATTAGTGGCGCTACTATAAATGACAGCTCTTTCGTTGTTCATTTCCTGCAGAAGTACTTCCACTTTAGAGCAATTTAGAGTCCACTGCTTCACCCTCTTTTTTGGGCCATTCTTGACTTAAACCGCAAGAACAGGGAAATTCTCGACACATCATCTGGGCAGAACTTTTTTCTTTGTGGTGTCCGACAACTATTGTGTGATTGGTCAGAAATTTGAATTTGACATGTGCTGCAGTGGGTGGGCCATACGAGGACTTCCCAGGAGTTCTGCACTTAAGTTTCTCATTAAGTATGAAATGTCCTGTCGTGAATCTGACATAAGCTTTTGGACCTTCCCTTATGAACAAATTGGGATATTGGTGAATGAGGCTCATCGCGATTTGGAGTTGTTGTTCTATTTTTAAAAAGTGAATGACATTGGTGAGGTGCCGGACGAAGAAAAACAATACCAACAAAACAACACAATGCAAGAGAGTATTCAATTACCCTCTGAGTGGTGTGAGAGGATGAGGAGGTTGACACAGGACGCCCCAGCTCCAGAGCCAAAGATGGTGATCCTCTCTGGGTCTCCGCCGAAGTGGCCAATGTTCTCGTTGAGCCAACGCAGGGCCTGGATCTGGTCCAGCAGGCCGTAGTTCCCCTTAGCTGACTGATCACCGGTGCTGAGGAAGCCTGGGTTTTTGAATCAGGAAAGATAGGTGTATAAAGAAGATGAGGGAGGGTATTTAAGAGAAGTAGCAAAAGAACAAAGGAAATGAGGATGTAGAAGAAGAGAAGATGCAGAGATGGAAGGAGAAGGAAGAGAGAAAAGAGAGAAAAGAGAGACAAGATGACGTCAGTATCAGTAGCTTTATTATTTAGTGCCTGTCTGGTAAAGGCTACTTTGGCCTGTAAATCAGCTTCTAACTGAGAGGGAATTGCATGAGAACAAGCGTGTGTGTGTGTGTATCTGTGTGTGTGTGTGATTGCAAGAACGTCATATATCAAGTTGGAGTGACAGACGGCACACAGAGAAAGCAATGGGAGTGAGAAGCGAAATTGCTTTTTCAGCTCCTCTCTTAATGACGTTTACTCTAATGGCATTGAGCAGGGACTTTTATACAAAGCCACTTACAGTACAGCAGCCTGCACTCCTGGAAATATAGGTGACCCTAATCTGAGTCACACCCATAACTGGATTACAAGTGATGACACAACGTGCCCAGCATTTTTTGGGGGTGGGGAGCAAACAACTGTCCTTAATCAATATTATAACAGCATAATATGGTGAGCTTTTAAGGTACAAAAATGTACCTGGAGGAGTTTTTTCACAGATGACATTTGAGTAAAAAAAAAAAAGAAGTGGGACAGTAAGCCAGCATGCACAATAACAGAGCCCTGAAACTGAATCATTTTCCTACTGTGACATGTCAAAATGTCTTCCAGGACAATATACAATAAGGTCTATATAGGAGGTCAATAAATGATATGATATGTGTCCTAATTTGGACATCAGTAATGTGGAAACCATGGGAAACTTGAGGCTATCTAATTTTACTTCCCTGTGAAAGGATATGACGTGCAACATTCTATATTTTTTTATTGACAATAAATGCCATATTAAAATAAGAAACGGCAATGAAGTGATTAACTCTGCTAAGTATAGCCTGTGTATCCAGTTTTCCTTTCTCTGTGCCATTAAGCTCCATTGCCAACAAGATCTCCAACCTAAACGACAAAATGTGAAAATTAGCGTTCTTAAAAATAGAACACACGTCATAATACATACACATACGTTTTGTGGTTGTAAAAAAGGCTACAATTTCTGTAAACCACTGACCTAGGTTTAGGGCAAAAAACTTCCTGGTAAACGTGTTATAGAAGACAGTTTCTGAAAGTAAATAAATGTATGTAAACGTCATAAGTGAAGTAGATACAAGGGTGATGTGTACGTAAGTTACGTAAAAAAAGTAAAATGTCTTTTACTTTTGTTTTCACACGGGACACAAACCCTGTTCTGCTGGGAGAAAGTGCGCTCCCGCCCGAGTGTGACTCTGCGTTGCCGTCAATCATTACTATTACTTGCAAGATGGCAGCGGAGGACAGTCTAAAACCTGCCTGTACAAACGCCTTATATTGACATTTTTGAGGGGACCAGTCTGCCATTGCTAACTACAACCCAGATTCCAAAGCAGTTGGGAGGCTGCGACAAACATAATAATGCAGGGATTTGTTTTTCCTTTTCAACCTGAATTCAATTCAATAGAGTTCAAAAACAAGATATCTAACGCTCACGCTGGAAAACTTTTGTTTTTTGTGAAAATACAAATTCTGAATTTAAATTTTGTTTTTATTTACATTTTACAACTTTTGGGGAAGAAGGGTTCTATTAAAAATATATGAATTAGCCAAACTGTTGGTACTACTGATGTTCCTTTATAAAAATGAACATGGGCACTGCAGTTTATTTTTTATAATCAATTCCACATCCATTAATATACTCTCTATAAAAATAAATTCTCACCAGAGCACCAAATGTGTATTCATTCGCAGGTAAAAATAGTCTCCAACATATGCACTATGTATGAACGTATGATTGAAAAAACGATTATATATATAATGGATTGATAGATAGATAGAATATAAAATCTCCTTTTTTAAAGATTTACATGTTCAGCAAGTCACATCTGTACAGACAGCCCTTTAAGCACGTTAATTATTTGTTCAATACATTGTCCGACCCTTGTGTGTTTAATTCAGTCAATTTCTTCATTGTATTGGTTGTTGTTTTATGGGTTTACTGGTCAACATACCTCAAAGTTTCATTCATCAGAGCACTGTAATAATAGCTCCCCTTTTCTGTTGTTAGCTGACATTTGCCTCTGATGATTACTGCTGAGTATCTTCGATTGTTCCACCAAAGACCTAAATCTTTTCCGTTTAAGTACCCATTAACTGGCAGCCTCTCACATCCTAATGGGACTCCTAATTAGAGCTTTATTAAAGGCAGGTGCAATGGAAAGGTCATTCATTAAGCCTATACAGTAGAGGTTAAACACTTGTATACAACCAAACACTAGGGTCCATTGAAACACAAACAAACAGTACGTTGTCTGCTACAGGCGCCTAATTAGTATTATTAAGATCTTTTATCAAGACTTCCAATTAGACCCAATATAAAGTCACAAGCATTTATCACTTCACTATGAATCTTTTCCTTTCTTCAGTGCTAATTACATGATAAAACATGTTTAGATATGTAGCTAGTTAGGAAGGCGGGAGTTTTGGAAACAACCCAAGGGACAACCACCAATGCCAATGTGGAAGTACCTTAAACCTGAGTTATTTTTTAATGGCAAGCAGGGGGCGACAACACTCGCTTCAAAAATAATTTGTATAGAAGTCTATGAGAAAATGCCCTGACTTCTCACATGAATTATTACCTCAGAAAACATTTTTTATTGAGTTTATGTTCTTAATCATTCATTTCCCAGTCTTCTTCTTCAAAAAAGCACAATGTTCATTTTGTAAATAATGGTCCCATTTATGGTTAAATAGAATAATAAGGAGGGTATAAATTAGGTCGGGGCTACTTTTTGATTGACAAATCACTACCATGGTGATGTGTGTCTTTTCTTTTTAGAACTTTGACAGCTGATGAAAGTTAACTGTGACATTTTGGTCACCAAAAAAGTCTTGTTTAGCATTCCACAAATATATGCCTCTCATTCACTTTTATTCTATGCAGGTAAGGAGGAAAAAAATACATTTTTCGCTTCAGGTAAAGCCAATTTGCATCTTCGCATCACATCAAGTTCAACTCTGTGTGTGGTTGACCCAATTGGCTGTCAAATGTCTTCTTTTAAACAGTTTATGATTCCTTTAAAGTTATTTTACTTGAGCCAGCTGACTCCTATGGGTGTGAGAAAGGTGCCACCTTGAGGTCAAAACACAGCAGACAACCTCAGTTTCTCTAAATATTATAGAAGCATTATAGAACACATTTGCTCCAAAACTGTAGCGCAGAACAATAAAAGTCCCAAAGGCTGATGCACACAATTATGGCATGAATATGTCAAGCCTGTAACTTAGCACTGAATTATTGCCATAACAGCGAGATCATGTGAAATGATTAAAAAAGACGCTGCGTTTAGTTCACTAAGTACAAGGAGGTTGCCTAAACACCCTTTTACATGTACTATAATGCTGCAGTTAATACGGCACTATATGGTAAAGGTTTTTTTCCCCCCGATTCCAAGGAGTTGCTGTCAAAACTGTAAATAAAAACAGAATGCAATGATTTGCAAATCCTTTACGATCTACACTCAATTAAATACAGTACAAAGACAAGATATTTAATGTAAATACACACTCACTAAAATTGATGCATTCTGTTTTAATTTACATTTTACAGAGTCCCAAACTTGGAATTGGGGTGGTACTGAAGTTCAAAATATTGTTAATAATTACCCTCTTCATCTTTCAAGTACAACCAGAATCAATCATTATTCATCATCTCACTTGATCTATAAAGGCAAAAGGGATGGCAGCACATCACGCACTGACTGCCTTAACACACACATATAAGCTGCATGTAATGCAGGGCATTCATTAAGTCAAGCACAAACAAAAGCAAATATGCTGCCTCATGCCCTCCTGTAATCACCATGATATATTAAACATAACCAATGACGCTTATGAGGTCATTATTAAGCCAATTAATGCAATACATAGCAATACTTAAAATGTCGGAGTAGTTTATTCACAAAATATGGGTGTAGTGGTCATATAGAGCCCATATATTAACATTTTGTGCTAATTTATGAAGCAAGATCTAATGATTTGATCTTACCATTCTTACTATAATGTGTACTGTGCTCAAAGTACAGATGAGACTGGTCTGGGCTACACAGAATGTTATCTTGTTACAGCCAATGACGCTGTCTTGCCTGCATCTTCACGCTGTGTCCATCTGACTGCAAGTCACTGTACAACAGCGGGCCACTTCACCCATCCTCCTCTTCCTCTATAATCTGATAAAAGGCTTGAATGAAAAAAAAAAACACAACAAAAAACAGAGGAGCTGGTTTAAACGCTGCAATGCGAGATGAAAGCGCGGCTCCCCATGAATAGCCTTTAAAATGGCTGTGGTAAGGAACGGTGGTTAGAGGGGGTAAGGGAGAGGGAGAGTAAAGGAGAAGGAGAGAAGGATAGTGGGTGTTCTGTGAGTCCCGGATAGAGGCACAGTGTTTCATCTGCCTCCAAGACACCAGGGGTTGGCTCACACACACACACACACACACACACGGGGACACTGATCAAAGGCTGACACTACAGAGAAGACTGCCTCCTTTTCTCTCCCACCTCCCTCCCTCTCTCTTCCACACACACAGAAACAGACAACACTCATACATGTGAGCACACAAAGACGGAAAAATAATGCAAATACATACTCTCATCTCTTCAATATCCACTGTACATGTAAACAGGACATGCACAAAGCCTGCGTATAATCATTCAAACATGCTAGCACCCACACAGACCTGGTGCATCCTCATTTTTCTGTGCATTTTTAACAAACACAAAATATTTTTTGTGTATCTATCCTGCAGCAGCGAGGCTTTTATGTGCCATCAGAGAGCCATGACATTATGCTTATAGAACCAATATGCTCATGCAGGTTACTTGTGTATACAGACATATTTGTCATAGTGATTTGTATGTGTGCAGAGGTGCATGCATGTGTGACTTTGAGTGCAGCCATACATGTGATTATGATTTGTGTGTGGCTGCTGGATGACAAAAGGGTGCTTCTAACACATTATATCCCATGTGAATTCATTGTTAGAGGCTGACATGGGTGCCAGGGCTCTCTGCGCGAGTGTGTGTGTGTTCTTGGCAGCATAGTAATTATTGTCTATCAGAGGGAAAGTGTGTATGCCGTCCAGAGAAATGAACAGATGTGGGCGTCTCGAAGCATCTGAATAATGTATAGGACACACACGTTTCCAGCGGGACACACACACCTAAGAGTGAGCCCGGTTCTTTCGAAGGTGATGAAAGCCGCCTGCCTGTTAGATCCGCTGCACGTTCGCAAATGGTGTCTAAGTGTATTATTGCAATTACAGCAGCGTACCTTACTGCCGCCGAAGTTGGACTGTGCTATCATCCTGCCGCCACGCTTTGCCATTTCTAGAGGGTCACCCCGAATGACGCAAGGAATGGGAAGAAGGACTTGGAAGTGGTAGAAAAGGGAAAAAGAGAAACAATCCCCCTTTTTTTTCAGCAAGCTTATAAAGAAGCTTCTTTTCCACAAACACCACTCTGGCTTAGACACAGCGATTGGCCTTGGGTGATTCGCTCCGCTCCTTTCCTTCTTTCTTATTGTGCTCCTTTTCTCTCTAAAGTTGTTATTACTATTGCCTGGCTGTGACAACCAAATTATCTGTGAAATTATTCAGATTTTACGCCCTCTTACTGGGCAGGACCCCTCTAAGTGCGTCCGTGTGTGTGGATGTGTCTAATGTATACCCTTTACCGAGCAGAAAAACAATGGCATTGTGAGATGTGGAACAATCAGCCGAATGAAGTAGAGACCTGCTTGGTATCAGGAGCAGTCAGCACATCTCCCTCATCTCTTTCTCTTTAGCTATTTCCATTTTCACTGTCTCGTTCCTTTTCTCTCCCTGATCTCCCATGTTTTCTTTTCATCTATTTCCTTTGTCACCTTTGACTTTGTTTTTAGAAGAGAAAACAACAGCAGTGTGCTAATGATGCCCTGCTCCCAATTATTAAAGTGACAGTCTCAGTTTAAAGGTATAACCTGTAAGATGATGTGAAACCAAACTCAAATTTTGATACTAGTTTTTTTAAAACCACCATTTATAGTAGTTTCCATTGTTAGTGGCGGAGTCCACCATTACAACAATATATTTTAGTTACTTATCTATGCACAAGGGATTCACCGAGTATTATGAGCTGCACCTTTACTCCAAACATTAGAACATGAATGCTCAGTTGTTGCATTACAGCTTTACTCCTACCATTTCGACCTTTCACAATAAAACGCCTAGACATATGCATTGATCACTGCTTTCCAGAGAGTATTCCTATAAGAGACAGCCCAAAGGGTCTGATTCCAACCTTTTGCCGCTAGCCACCTCCTCTCTCCAAACTTTTCTCGTTCATTATTACTATCAAATAGAGTCAAAAGCCCCCCAAAAAATACCCTCTGATTCTTATGGTTCAGACTGCTGCTTTAAGCCTAACTAAGTGCTATTTTCCACCCCTTCTGCTATTGCCACATCTATTTTGCAGGGGCACTGTCACTGCATCTGGGGCTCAGCAAACAAGCAAACAACAAGAGCCAGAGCTTTTTTTTTACCCTGCAGCAGAATGATGATGGGGGCAGCCAGACCTTTTTCCACAGCACTGTGGAAGTGGGTCTGGCTATGCAAGAGAAGTAGTTGCTTGGCTCGAAAGAATACATAAATACCCCTTTTCTACCAACACAAACGGTGACTGGTGCTGTTTTGCAGTTGGTTCAACTTGTGAACCGTCTCAGAACCTGTTATTTTTAGTTAGTCATTACCCCACTGTTTACGCCTGAAAATGTATCTATTTTTGGCGATTATAATAACAAAAATGGCGGACTACATCATCTCTTTACAAATGTTGCTCCTGGCTTTGCGAGTCTACATTGGCATCCAAACACGACATGTACAACACATTTGTTCTGCTCGTCTTGAACGATATGGATGATTACATTCTTATTAACACTGAATGTAAGATGTTAATGTTAATGCTAGCCTGCTAACGCTAGCACAAACCCTGAGTCTGTATCAATCACATTGCAGTTATACAAATCAAATAAAATGAATGAAACACGTTTTAGTTGGTCTTGTTGGTCAGATAATATCAGCTACTGACGTAAGTGGTTTGTGGCAGAGAGCCAGTTCTTTGGCAGTCGGAAAGCGAGAAACTGGTTCAAGATTAGGCACTGGCTCCAAACCGGTCATGGAACTGCCTTGCTCGAAAAGGGGTAAAAGCAATCCTAACAAAAACAATGGCGACTACAATAATACAACTAATGCTGCACCAGAGCTGTGCTACGTTACTGCTAATGCTAACCCATTAGTACCTACTGCTGCTGCTTCACAATAAAAGCACTAAACTGGCAAAACATGGATTGGCTTATATTGCAAAACACTCGGATGAAGCTTAATGTTTGTCAGTGTTAGCTGCATTTCATTTTCAACAAAGTAGCTGCTCAAAAAGTGCTATAAAATCAGCGCACACATACTTTAACCACCAGGTGTCGCCAAATCAACCAGTGCTGCATTACAACTGTGATGCTTATATTTCTGGTTTTTCTTTTCATGGATGCGACTTCATTCACTCTTCCCTCATTCCCTCTTTGATATCTCTGGTCCCCTATGGCTCTATCCTTCCATCTTTCAGGGTTTAGTCTGAGGCTAAGGCTGCTAGCTTCTGAAGCACTGTCCTTTGTGCGTGTTTGACGTATCAGTGTTTTGATGTTGTCTCAAGCTGCGTGCTGTCATACTGTATGCTCTGTGTTTGTGTGGTACAACAACACAGAGATACAGCAAGAGAGAACATGTGTGTGTGTGTGTGTGTGTGTGTGTGTGTTGACACTGGTGAAAGAGAAACCAGGCCAGCTCCCAGCAGAGTACAACCGGGTGCATGCAAGTGTTTCCCACAGCCTCAATCTGCACATGCACGTTTATGTGTTACTGAGTGCGTTTTGCATTGAGCAGTGTGATCCCTCTTATTTTTGCCATGGGCCAGTCCAAGTGTGTCACAGGAGAACACACACACTCGTGCACAGAGGGAGGATGACAGGGGGGGATGAGAAGCGCCTGACAGAGACAGAATGAGTCACAAAGGGACAAACACAGTCAAAGGAAGTGAGATGATATATGGTAAGGTGTGTGTGTGTCCAAAGGGACAAGAAGAAGAGCCGTTATCTATTTCCCTCTCCTTCTTTAACTAGAGTCTTTATAGAGTGGTGGTGTGTGTCTATCGATCAGATTTTGTTGCCCTGTGAACAGTTTTACAGCCCCAAGGAACAATACCTCACCGCTCTGATCACACACTCCCATCATGATCCTTTTCATGAGTGTGTGTGTGCTCGGAATAGCAAAGCCCCCCTCCATCCCCCCACACATACACACACACTCTTCTTCTTTCTTTTGTATTTCCCTCGTTCCTTCCTCCACCTCCTTCCTTCCCTTCACTTCTGTTTATCAATCATTTGGCTCCCTTGGATGTTGCTGTCCCGAGGGGCTTCTATCCAGTCGGAGGGTAATGGTTGGTGAAATGGGGGTGCTATGGGCCAGATCGGACACAATGTATGGTATAAAGTGTGTGGGTGCATGGATAGCATGTGTACAAAGCTACAGTAATTGTTTTTTAGTCATTGCTGCGTTTCACAGCAACTGAAAAGACTCGACTGTGATGCTTTAAGAGGGGAGAATCACGACTGGTGTATGTGTGTGTTGTATCTATCCCATGATACTAATGGTGAAGAAGTACGAGGTGTTGACCAGGCGGCAACCTCCCAGTCTGAGCAGTGAAGCAAACCCATAGTGCCTTAAGCCTGCATTCTTTCAGAAATTCCTGCAGGGGTCACCAACGGCGGTTGCAGAAGCACTCCGGTCCTATCTATCTCAATACAAAATGAGACGACTTCTCACTTGATTTATTACCTCTGAAAAAATTCTTGTGGCAACATTATGGTCTCAATTGCTAGTTACAAATCTTCTTCAAGACAATATGATGTTGATTGTGTAAATAATGGTCCCATTTAGAAGAAAAGATGATAAAGAAGCTTTTGATTTGGGGCCTAGCTACCTTTGATCAAGGTCGTGTTTTCCTCTCAGAACTTTGACCCTTTCACAGAGTGCTTTCAGTTCTTGAAAGTTTATTTGAAGATCTTGTTCATGTAAAAATGTCGTGTTCTGTGTTCAGTTGTACTAAAAGACACTCCAAGGAGGCGGTTCTCCTGTAAGTAACATCCATTTTGTTTTAGCATGAAGAGTTTATTTTTAGATATACCCATCGTCGCACATCCCCAGTCCAAAAACAAACTTTTAAAAAAACAAAGATGTCGATGGATGTAAAACAAGATGGCGACAACCGTAACACTGAACTTGATGCTTCAGCCCACAAACCATTGGGTGCGACACAGTGACTACATACATTATTTATATACAATCTATGGTGCTGACCTGTAGAATTCTTTAGCCTTTCAATCAGGTAGCTGGACTTCCATTAATAGTCGGGTTCAGATTTGATTTCATATCATTTTTTATATTTTAATTTAATTTAATAACTGAGGTGAGATGGCACTGAGCTTTGTAGGTTCAAGCCTTTGTCACAAGCTGCTACCATCTGATATTTTGGTGCTTTATTCATCATGACCTTAGAATATTTACCTCAGCCAAGGAGCTCATGTTTTTAGTTTGATTTGAAAGTTTGTTTTTCAGCAGCATTACAGAAAAGGGCGGAAGGGTTTAGCATGGAGTGGATCTGAATCATGTGTCTGATGCATCAATTATATTTAGCTTTCATTAATATTGCAAGATAGTTCATGGCCTTGGCAGAGGTCTCCAAGTGCCCTTCTAGCTTGAAATTCTGTACCCGAACAGAAGTCAAAATAATAAAGACATGTTCAGTAGCTGCTACAGACTTACCAATATCTGACCTTTAAAACCTATTTTTTTCCTTCTTGTCATGAGTGATGTGGTCTTACACTATGACAACAACTTCTGCCAAAGAACAGTTTTCTAATTTCAGTTGACAGAATCTGTTTGTACTGATTTCTGTGAGGCCTTTCACTGGTTTGAAGTGGACTCAGTTGGTGATACCACACACTTCCCTTTATCTATCAGAATTCAGCAAAATTGCGTATGTTAGCAGCACTATCAATCAAAACAGATCAAGCCACACCAACACCGTCATGATAAAGATACGTTTTTGAGTGTTAAGCTTAATATATAATACCTAAAGATGCTTCTTTTTTTAACTTGGTATTTGATATTTGGGATCTGACATTTTATTTGTAAAAGGAGATTATCATACATTCAAGCTGAAAAAAAGAAAGAAAAAGTAACAGTTTCAAACAATGAAAAGCTTAATACAAAAACAATTATAAAAAACTGCATAAATCAGTTTACATGTCCGGAAAGGAGTGGGAGGTAGTGCTAAGTTGTTAAATAGCACCCATTCTCCCTCAGATATTACTATTGCAATCAAACGATATAACTTAATTTAGTATTAACATATTTACATTGAACAGAAAACGGAAGAAACAAATTGAAAGTTTAAGTGCAAAAAGACATACAATAATCTCTGTACACCTAGTGATTGTAAAACTGTACCATGTGAAAATTATCGTTTTTGTACATATTTTTAAACACGTTTATGTTTGAGAATTGCTTTAGTTCAGTCTTTAAACTGTCCCATAATTTAACACCAAAGATTGAAATACAAAATCTTCATTGTTGTCCATTATTTGTGCTGTTTGAAAGTCCACCACATCCATATATTTTATTCATTTTGACTAATGTGAATAATAGGTTTGTGCTGTGATAACCGGCATTGTGAATGATTCTGACTGCTCTTTTTTGGAGAATGATCAGTGGACACAGTGAACTTTTGCCCCAGACCTCTGCACAGTATCTCAAATATGGTAATACAATTGAACAGTATATGGAGAGATTTGTGATCCAGAAAATGCGAGTTTTTTAAAAGAGTAATTTAATACTGAAATGTTCCTTGAAAGCTTTTCCTTGATATGTTATGTGAGATTTCCAGTTGATTTTTTAATCTATTGTGATAGCAAGAAATGTATTTTCATGAACCCTCTCATGTTAATCCCATTACCCTGAACCTGCACCGATCATTACCCCATATTTTCAGTCACAATCCTCTGTTAATTGTGGTTTCATTTTCATTGCAATATGTTTGGAAGAGATTGATCAATAATGTTTTGAGAAGATATACACTTATCTGTCAAGAATAAATCACATTGTCACAATCATTTCATGGAAAGAGTTTAAAAAAAAATGATTCCAACTTGATGGTTGACCAATAGTTTAAAAGTTTTCTACAAGAGGAGGACTTATTCAACCGTGTAAACAAAGCCTCCCTCTTTCATTCCTGCAAACGCCTCCTTGAATAGGTTGGCTTTGCAAAATTTGCACAAATCCAAAACCCCAAGTCTTTAATAATGTTTAAAAGTAGGTATGCTTCTGCTTTCCATCAGAAATGGAGGTTTTTCTTTTGGGCATGCATCTGTAATGCAATTGTTTTATGTCACAGACTGACTGAACTGTGCAGTATCCAATTACAGGCCCAAGCTGAGAAAACCCTGATGACAACACTTGGATCATTTAGCAGGTTAGTCAGTATTTAGTATTCATCATGATGACTCTGACACATGGAGTGGAGTTGCCAAAACTTTAAAAACTCAAAAGATTGTCAATCCGATAATGAAGAGTTTACACAATGCTTCTGACCAGGAATGAAGGGAAAAAAGAAGGGATGGAGGGGGGCAGAGGGAGAAAAAGAAGATCTAATGAATCCCCAAACTGCTGTCCATGCCTGCTCTAGCAGCAGCAGCAGCTGTGCGGTGGTTAGGATTTACCGAGCAAAACAAACAAACAGCAAAAATAAATGGATAAACACTCATTGTGCATCTGCAGGCTTGTGAGAATGTGGGTGTATGCGTGTGTCTCGCAGTGTGCTTGTCCGCATGCGGGTGTTTTATGTGTATATGTTTATGTGGTGTGGGCGAGTCCGTCTGCAAATGTAAGCGTGCGCCGTCTTCTCTCTTCCACAGCTGCTGATGGAATGAATGGCTGTTGTGTCTGTGCATCTCTGGAGCTAAAAGTAGACTTTTGCTATTCCACTACGTGCTGGCAAAATGCTGCAATACTTCAAACAGAGCCCATGCTGGGTTGGCCTAGATACTGTTACTCCTCCTCACACAGCACTCACTTTGCATGGCACTCAATATAGCCAGCGTGGTGCAGTTTAGCTGAGCATGTGTTTCGTTCAGCTGGCACTGTTCATGCTTCTCTGGAATCATTTTATTTGACCATTTGTCATTATTTATTAAAATCTCCTAATAATTCTCAGCTTGCAACTTTTAAAAAACATGCCATAATGAAATGTGGCTCTATTTTGGCCAACCATCCTCTATTATGGCTCCCTTATAAATCAATATTTGATGTATTATTGTGGAAAAACTTTTTAAGTGATCTATGTGCTGCAGTAACAGCCGAGGCAACACTGAGGCTTCACATTTTACATCAAAACATGTTCAATGAAAGAGGCTCCACTCCAAAAGTGTTTGGATTCATTATTCAGCTGCTAACCTCCTTCTCAACTCGCAGGGTCGGCCTCACGCTGAGGGGGCGTCGGCGGCGAGATGCTCCTCTCCCTGCTGCATGATTGATACCAACCTTCAACACTGCTAACTCACCTCCTCAGTATATATCATTCTCTCTCTCTCTCTCTCTCTCTCTCTCTCACACACACAGACCTGCACACACACATTTACCTGATCACCCTGTCCATCAAAAGTAAAACAACATAACAGACATTCATTGAGATGTCTGATATTTTCCCCTTCCATGGCAGCGTAATTAAAATATGCAAATCGCACGATAAAATGCATTTCACTCTGACGGTGACAATGTCAGTTATGCCGAATGGCTTCAGTATTGGAAGGTAATTGCCAGATAAGGCTTCGCATCAAAAGTGTGGATGACATGGGTCTGTGTGTGTTTGTGTGTGTCAAAGAGAGCTTTATCTCCAATGCATAAAGAAAGCAACTCCTGCCTCATAAGTGTGTGGAGGACAACTTCTCACATCACTTTCACCCAAACACACATACACACGCATGCACTAAGCACTAAGCTTTCCATTACTATGACCTTCCACTTGTACACTGTAAAAAAAAGATAAACAATAGCTACTCAATAAAATTGAGGCAACAGATTGCACGCAATTTTATTAATTAAATCTAACTACGTTACAAGTTGAGTTAATAACAACTTAACAGGAAGTGCCTGTCAACTAAAAACAGACTAATTCTATTGTGTTGGATTCATTCAAAATTCTCTTGATTTAGAATTACATATACATAAAGATTATATTTAACGTGATAAAATAAGTAGATTCTATCTCAAACATTTTTATATTAAAGTTACTTAAACAACTGCCTCAAAATCAAGGATGCATTTATATTTAATACATTTTATCAAATAAATTAAGTAAAATGAAATGACTACAGAATAATTTATTACAGTGTATGTATGTTGGGTAAACAATTTAGATAAGAGTTGTGCACTACCATCTCCGGCACAGGTGTGTATCTGTCAAGCGGTGCAGGTCAGGATTTCAATTGTAACTATTGGTTGACTGGTTCAAACTGTTGCTGATCAATAAAACTCACATGCATACTTAATGATTCGGTTCAAAGACAATCATGTATTCAGATGAACTGAATGATTGAAGGGATAATTTGAATTTTGTGAAGGTCCATAGTCAGTGTATTACCTTCAGTAGATGGTGGCCAGAACGCTCCAAGTTTGGAAAGTTGAAAGTGAGACCAGGCTGTCAGTTCAGATCCACTAAAGTCGCACAATAACCCAGACAAAAACTAACCGATTGAGGTAGCGGTAGACCAACAACTCCCATGTTTTGCAAGATAAAATTACTTTATTCTCAATGGAGTTTGGTGGCCTTGAAGAGAGCCTCGATAACTGTTTCAATTTCTGCCTGCATAAACTTAAACGGAACTGTCTGATAGCAACATTCAGTGGTTAAAATATTCTAAATATAGTGTATACAAAAATACATCTGAACGATCCCTTGAAGTGTCCCTTTTTGGGAGCAGAAAGTAAACCTTTTCCGAACCCACTGGAGAGTTTCTCTAAGCTCATGAAAAGTGGAATTTTTTTTTTTTTTTTAGATATATGGTCCTAGAGCAGCAATGTGCCACATTCTAATTTTCTACCATCCAGTGTCCATTTGGTGTTTTTATAACTTCTAACATTGGTACAGAAACATGGTCTTCACGTCTTGACAGTTCTTCACTCAGAATTGTAATAAATCAATGATAATAAGACTATTACTTATTTATAATGAATTAAAATTCATGAACATTTCAGTTTAACTACGAATCCTCATCTTTCCCACTGCCCACAGCCTTATCTATAAATAATATCAGTGATGAAAGTGGTATTCAGATCCTTTACTTTAGTAGAAGTAGGAATACCACGGAGTAAAAATACTTACACAAACTTAATGTATTATCTGCAAAATAAACTTTTTAAAAACATTTTTAAATTATATAGTGAAGTGTTGACAACTGTCTAAACAATCTGTACTAAGTACCATAGACTAAAATGTTATTTTCCACCATTCGAAATTAAAGACACACCTGGGATATGAAAAGCCCCATTACATTGGCAGGACGACACAAAGTTGGTGGCATAGAATGATGGAGAATAATAGTGTTGACCCAGAAGTCAAAGTCTGCACTCTGCCACCATCTTCTACTTCAGAATAAAATCAAGACAATAAAAGACAAATAACCATGCTGAAAGCTTTTTTTTTAGAGGTGGTGTTTTCCCTCTTCACACCATCACATACAAATGGAAAACACTGCTTCCGTGTGCACAGCCAGATAACAATGTTTGTCAGCCTCATGATTTGTGCCTAGGCCTTTGTCATATCACTCATTGTTTTGAATGCATGGAGGTAATGCCCCGAATGAAATCGCTCTAAAGGAGAGGAAGGCCACACTTGTATACGATCAACTCACAAGACTCGTCTGTCTTGTGAGGTAAACCCAGTCTACGAAGTCTGTAACATCTGCTGCTTCACCCAGCAGGACCCTGATTTATCAGCAGTGTGTAGAGGAACCAAAGTCACTCGAACCAAGACAACTTAGAGTTTATGTAGATTTTATTTACGTGTTATGCCTAAAGTATTTTCTGTCTAAAGTATTATCATTTGGTGTCTGTGCCACAAATGTACTTCCTGTATAAAGCTGCCTCTGCCAAGTTCTCAACCTTTTGTACCAATTCATAATATTAATGAGAATAATAATCAGTTACTCAACATCACCATTTACATGATTTAACTGCTGACCCGCATCCTTCATTTTGGCATCTTCATTAATTATCAATTGTTCCATCGCGCTTCAATATATTCTTTTTGAACTTGATAACAGCCAGTAAAAATAGTATATATGAACAATAAACAGACATGCAATATATGTTATAAATAATTAATATCAGGGTATTGTTCTTTTAAACCAACAGGAGAATATTGCAGGGGATTTTGGCATTTTATTGGGGGGAACTACCCACATGTTTAGCTGTGTTGCTCATACCATGAAATGGTTGTAACTCGTGGTAAAGGCGACTAATCAGGTTTTCCAACGATAGAAATTCCAATAACAAGTGGTATTACTTAAGAGGAGAAATAATTGACTAACATAACGTTTCCAAACTTTTTTTGAGGAGTTTATGTAAGTGCCTTAAACCTTTATTCTGCCCAGCAGGGGGCAACTATACTGGTTGCAAAAAAAAGTCAGTTTGTGTATACGTCTATGGAAATATGACCCCAATTCTCACTTTATTTATCACAAGTATTATTTATTATGAATAAACCTTGTCCAATTACATATATGGGCAGTCCGTGGCCTAGCCGGTTATGAATCCCAGGACTGACAAGTCAAGGACTGAAGTGCACTTGAGCAAGGCACCTTTACACACAATTTCAGGTATAAATACATAGTAATTAATCCTCAACTTTACTCAACAATCTTTGAAATGATCTGACACGCTGCACATAGCACTTCATGCATTATGTTGATAAATTATGTCTCTAGTGTCCGTATATTTGAAAAAGCCATGCAATTCATGTAATACTGAATGATCACATCACAGTTATCACTAGAACTAGGTAATCAGAGGCGCAGCAATTGACAGGGACCAACAGAAAAGAAGCTCATCAGCACAAAATTCAAGGAAAAACGAATAAAAGTTTCTTTCTGGCCTGCAGACTGACGACAGACTACAATGGAGAGAAGTGAACAATCAGCAGGGTGAACGGGCACAAAGAGAAAGCACATGTCAGGTAGCAGTACGCAGTGTACCTTGATGGGCAGTGTGTATCTATTCCTGCAATTTTCCACCACTCTCTTTCTCTCTCTGTTATCTAATGTCTCTGTCCCTCACTGCTTTTCTTCTCTCCAATTCAGCCAGCTGGGCATGGACAAGCCCATGACTTAATAGGACTTAATGTGTGTCTCCCAGGACTGAAAACAGTGTTATGGTATTTCAGTGACTGTCCCTGAGCCGCTGACATCACAACTCTGATAAAAGGACCGTAGAACACATTTAATCACCTTTTTAAATCTTGCTGTCCATCATTCTCCTCCTCTGATCTCTGAGGCAGACTCAACTGTAAGGCTGTCTGTACATGATAAGTGTCTGAGCTGCAACACAAGCACTCAGCCTATGAATTATGTGCTGTGTTCAGAGTCAAGAAAATTCAAGTCTTGATTCAGGAAGAATGATTCACACTTTCATTAAACATATACCTTTATAAAAACAATGTCTCAAACACTTGAAAAGCAAAGTAACTATAATTGGCAACATATCTGGAATGCTTTTACGTTTTGTTAGACTCATACCTATGGATGTATGTAGAGATATATGTCAAAAAAAGTTCTTCATTTTCATTTTTCTTTCATTTTGTCATTTTCCTTTTTCCTCTTTGTTTTATAATGGTTTGTGACAGTCTGTATTACTTTATGGCAGTAGTATCCTGCATATTTGTGATATTTGGATACATTTTACTCAAAAATATATAAGGTTATCTTCTGCCAGCCGTCCCCAGGGAACTCTGTGCTGCTGATAGCACCACCTTTCTCAGGCAACAGCGGCACAAAGAGGTCGAGAAAGCCGAGGATGAGAGCAGTTGGGTGGTCCGGCCAGTGTCAGATATGTGCCTAAATTTGGGTAAAATACAGACTTTGCATATCCCGTGTGAATGTGCTGCATGAAACACAGATGTCGGAGGGTATTTTCTGAATCACATGAGGTCCAATGGTGATATCAGTCCAGTGCGAATAGGGCTTTAATGAATTAAACTGTCCCAAATCTTAATAACAGGGTTTTTTTTATTTAAGGTGCTTTCTTTGTGTATTCTCTAGCCAGAGCATGCCAAGTGACCTTCAATTTTGATGCCAAAATCCAACAAGATCTCCAAACTAAATGACAGAAAATGTTGTTTGTCACTACCACCCATACCGACTCATATGAGCGTTTTGGGGTACAGAGCGGAGCAGAGCATTCTAAAATTTGTTGTTGTAAAAAAAGGCTGCAGTTTTATTGAATTTAGGTTACGAAACCACTGACCTAGGTTTAGGAGAAAATACTTTGTGTTAAGGAGGTATAAAAAACAGTTTAAACAGTGAATAAATGTACGTAAATGTTGTGAAGTGAAGTAGTTAGAAACACGTGATTATCAGAAGTGACATAGTTACGGAAAAATGTGAGGCACTGTGATGTTTAAATCACATCTTTTACTTTTGTTTTCACATGGATCATGAACGCTGTTCTCCTGGGTGAAAGTCCTGCGTTTGTTTGACTCATACACCACCACTCCCATCTGGGTTTCATTCTACGTATTGCCGTGGTTCATAATTACTACGGCCGCTAGAGGGCGGTGGAGGACAATGTAAATTGTAAATATTGGTCATATTTTGCTAGACGACCTCTGGGGTCGTTTTTGAGGAGAGACCAATCTCCCAAAATCACAGCACAGCCTGCACCTGGGGGTTGATTATATCTCTGAAAACTCTCTGATGCCTCCTTCATGTTTATGCTTCTCCTGTAAACTCTTTAGACACACTTAAAAGGTCAGCAGCAAACAGGGTTTAAGGTTCAGACTTTGAACTCTGAGCGCAGGGACACTGTCACTGTCATCGCTCTCTCCATTGTGAAACTATGAAACTAAGATCTTGAGTGGAAGGTCTGTGTTAGACAGAGAGCTGATGGAGTGAAGAAATGTCAAGATGTAAAGTGAATGAATTGTGTATACAGTGTGTTGTCAAAGAGTGAGATAGAGAGAGAGAGAATGTGGGAGAGAAGTCAAAGTCAATATGTAGATGTGTGCTGTGAATCTACAGAAAGACAGATATGAAAGATGTCCAAAGCCTGGATGAATAATTCATACAACATAAACAGATGCAAGACATCCTGGAAACCCTTCACAGTGTAACAGTTGCTTTACAACACATTTTATGGTTCTGTACACCAGAAATGTCCATTATTCGGACGGTTTTAAATCACCGTCAAAAACCAAGCTATGAAGTCTTTAAGTTTAGCAGACCATAAAAGAACCAAATGAAGAAAAATGCACTTACAGATTACACTCGGCTGCACTCGAGGTTTTGACAATTATTTACACTTCAGCACAGAGCAGGGAGGATTAAATCTTCTGACCCATCCAAAGTCACAGTTTGGCCGATCAATTTGCTTTTTCGTGCCGAGTGGAAGTTTTGCCAACAAAGATTGGCAGTGACATTGCTTCTGCTGGACTACCACATGAATGAAGATTGTAAATAAGCATCATCTTTTCTGCTGGCAGAGAAGCTGCTCCACTTTGAATGCGCACTGACATTCAGCCAACCTGCTATTTCTTAGATACTTCCTGCATCCGGGGTTGGGCCAAGTTTTGTTCAGCAGTCTCGCCGGATGAAAGGAAGTTTGCAATTGTTTTCTTCTACTCCCTTCCTCACGACCCTTGCTTTCTTCTTCTTAACCCCCCACCCCGCAGCTCCAACCAACGCCATCAGTCTTTTAGACGAGCCACAGTCTATCACCCTCCCACAGCATGAGACTATTAGACTTATCTTAGCCAAAGTTGCTCCTAATTTGGCAGCCTCAGAGCAGTGGGTGTAGTGTGTTGAAAGTTATCAGAGTGAGGCCAGCTCCCTATTTGGCAGGCAGAGGGGCAGTGCCACCACTGTCTGTCTGCCAGGTTGATTAATAAGTAGTGGCAGAGCGGCTACGCTAACAGGCCGGCCTGCCTTGGCGCTTCCAGAGCTCTGCTAAATTAATGCCACACAAACACACATATGTGTTTACCTACACAAGTACACACACCTGCACTCCTCTCTCTCTCACTTGCACACAGTGAAAACCGCAAGCAATAATGCAGCACACTTCAGGTTCGCTGATAGCACAGAACAGACACACTTAGTTGTAAATTAGCATAAACATGAGGGAACAAACGCACACATGTTCTATCACCCCCAACACACACACACACACACACACTACAGTATAAAACTGCCTCTTCCCTGTCGTCTTTTCCTGCAGCATGGTGTTTGAGTGACACCTCATCAGAGCCGCATTATCGCATTATTGTGAACGCACCATTTCTCTTAAGCAGGCAGCCAGGCATGACAGAGTACTTTCTGCTTCTATTGCCATTATTTACTACCTACAGGAAGAGGAGGAGCACATGTGGAGCGGAACATATAACATCACACGCAATACAGAAGCATGTAAGTGAGATTCAGCTGCTGAAAACATTAAGTTTTGTCTTGTTTTTTGTTCCCTTTGATGACAGTGGTTCGGCTGTTCATTTATCTGTCAGTTTATCCTTTTCATCTGTCACGTGTGATAGCTCCGACGGCACTGAATGAATGAAAGTTGTGGAAAAAATGACACATTTCAGCTCTGCATTCCAGCGAAACAAACAAAACAAAACAAAAAAATCACAGGTCAGAAAAATCTGACATGTTGTTAAATGACTGGCGACTTTGTACCTGTTGTGAAAGTCCCAGATACACCAGAAAACCCAATATCATCATGTCTGGATTAATATCATCAGCAGCTCAGTGGATTTCATTGTCTTCTCCAGGATCTGCATCTGGATGACTACCAGTATGGTGCCACAACAGCTGTGTGCACCCAAAATAAGCTGATTTTGCTGTGATCAACGGATCAAAAGGGTGCAGAAATAACAACATGATGCTGATGTATATAAAGTCTGAATTCATGCTGTGTCAGGTCTGTCTGCAAGATGACAAACAAACAACTTTCAAAATGCTTGTTTTCTGAATGGAGTTGGGAACGATCAGAGTTTTGATATGCAGGATATTCTCAAACGCCTGCCGTAGATCTGCACTCTGCTATGTACTTTCTAGTTCATGCTATTTCTTCCAGTTCTGTTAATATATAATGGTGATTGAAAACCAAATACCATCATCTCTGGATTAATAATATCATCCAGAGATGCACAATTCATTGTCTTCTACAGGAACTGCGACTGGATGACTGCAAGTATGTTGCAACAACAGCTGTATGGACCCAAAATAAGCAGATTTTGCTGTCATAAACAGATCGAAAGGATGCCGAAATAACAACAACATGATGCTGATGTGTAAAAAGTCTGAATTCATGCTGTGTCAGGTCTGTCTGACAAGCAAACAACTTTCAAAATGCTTGTTTTCTAATTGGAATTCGAGTTTGAGTTATGCTAAGCAGAATGTTCTAAACGCCTGGCAGAGATCTGCACTCTGCTGTGTACACTTTTATAGTTCATGCTGTTATCAAATTTATGTCAAGGCACAATGGTCAGTGGTGGAAGAAGTACTCATATCTTGGACTCAATTAAAGGTAGCAATGCCTTAGTGTAGAAATACCTGCATTAAAAAGTACAATCATTAAAATACACTTAAAATACCAAAAGGAAAATTGCTCATTACACAAAATGAACCATTTCAGAATAGTTATTGGATTATAATTACTGATGCATTAATGTTGCAGCTGGTAAAGGTGGAGCTCATTTTAATTACTTTATATCCTGCTGGGTGGTTTGTCAATTTTCCCCTGGAGATCAATAAAGTCTCATCTAATCTTAATCTATTATAATAAATCATAATTCATTTGGTTGATCATATTTTGTATAATTAGTCCGAATCTATGAAGTAACTTCCATTATCAAATAAATGTAGCTGAGTAAAAAGTAAAATATTTTTCTTGTGAAATGTACAGTACTTGAATAAATGTGTAAATTCCTAGATATTATACAAGTTATTTTTCAGTTGTGGCTGACAGTCAAAGCAGATAATAAAAGAAAGTTTAGCATTCATTCTCTGTATATATTTCTTCATGTTTTACAGAGGATTAAACCTAAAATAGGCCACACAGCAATGACAGCATAGCCACACAGGGTTACTAGACAGCTGTTAAAACAGGAATTAATAAATAAATACAGGTAATAATAATAAAAATAATTATAATATCTCTATTTTTAAATGTATTATGCTCAGAATATATGTATTACCATGCATATGTAGACAGAAAATGTTAATGTTAAATAAAAATATTCTACATTTTCTATTTGTCAACAAATCCTTTAATAATCTCATTCTTTCCACATTATCTCTCCTGCCTTCTGAATGATCAATCTTTAAAAATCGGTCAGAAATACATAAAGGGTTCAGCTGGGCACTACAGTTTTCCAGCAAACATTACTCAAACAGTATTAAATGCATTTGTTGGGGACATTTTTTTTAGCTTTAGCATAAAACACGCTGTGTGCACTAATGAGAATGGCACACTTTAAATTACTTCATATACAGACATTCCAATGGAAAATTAATTTTAACTGCAGCATTAAATTAATTACTGTGATTTAATAAAAATATATTTTTATTCATGGAGAACTGTCAGTCAAGTTTCTCATGTTTCTTTCTCTTTCTACTCTAACCCTTATCTGCAGCTACTGTTGCAGCAACTGGAGGTCTTTTTTCTCCACTGCCACGGTGGGTGTTCAGTGTGTGTGTGTGTGCATCCATGTGTGTGTATCAATGGTAGCATTACCATGAGCTACAGGTGTAAGCAGTGGTGGGTCTCTATCAAGGTGTCTGCTTGGGGAGTAAGAGGGAGGAAGACGCGGGCAGGTGGGCTCACACACAGCAGGATGCACAGACATTCGCTTATTCATGGACGCAGCGTGAGGCGGTGGGGGTGGAGTGCAAACACACACATATACAAACACACACATTGCTGCCAAATACTAACTCACTGACCTTAACGCCCACACTCTGGAGCTTGGCATTGAGTGTGGGCATAAATTTTTTTCTCTTGGTGCAGGTGTGGCTTGTGAGTGAACTGTAATTGTCGATACAAGACTTTAATATGTTATTTTTTCTGTTTCTCCCATTGGTAAAAGATGAGTGCCCTCTTATGACCTTGTGTGTGTGTGTTGGGGTGGGGGGGGGGGGTTGTTTGACATTGGCTACCGACGATTCCTCGCTGCAACTGGAAAGCCATATAACTCATCCCTGGCTGTTGTCAAGCGCACTGTTGCCTGGCAACTGGCCAAAGGTAGCATGTCGTTGAAGATGAGTGAGACAGACGACAACCTGTCTGTCTGTCTACTCACTATTTGTCTTCTCCATTTTGTCCGTGTTCTTCTATCCTTTCTGTTAGAACTTCCTTTTAAACCTGCTGTTTTACAACCATTTCCTGTGTTGGATTCTCTTTGTGCCAATCTCTTCCTCTGTCTCTTTTCCTCACAAAAGAAAATATCTTTAAACGTCATTCAATTGTCAGGACAGTGTCCACTAGAGTACACCAGTGAACCCCAACCCTTTGCATTTCACTACATTATATAAGTCCTGCAGCTCTATAGAATCAGCAAAAACATGACTAGAAGTGCAACTTTTTTTGTGTGCAGAATAATAATGAAAAAAAATCGCAAGTTGATTTTCTCTGATACATTTTTTTTTTTTAAATTGGGATAAAATGGAATTTATATTTTTTCCAAGTTCCAAGGACACTTTTCCAAGTGCCCAACAGTGTCATGAATATTGGGGGAAAAATTGGGTCTCCACATGCTATGCATATTTAATTATTTGCTTTTTAACCATTCCTGTCTTCTCCTTTCTGCTCTGTGTAAACACATTTTCTGTGTTTCCGTTCCTCTCAGCAGTCATTGCTTCACTGTGTCGTACAAACAGTTTATATTTGGCAATGTTTAAATGACACATATAGAAAAAAGAGATTTTCACATAAATATCACAATTTTAAGTTTAGTTGTGGTTACTTTTTCCAACTTTCGTAACCTATGATCTGTTCAGGGTCCGTTGGAAGGTTCAGGTTATGTCTGTTTTTACAGTTTCTTTGTACGATAAACAAGGTATTTTTTCGATCTTTGAAAGAAAAACATAGGTCCAGTCCCAGGCAGGATGATGCAATATGATGCATTTTAACTGCATTGCACTGAACAGCTAGCCTGGCTAACGCCAGACTAATCACAAATGAGATTAGTCTGGACACCAGCCATTAATTTTTTCATAGAGGAGGCGTGGTTTACGATCCTCCAGAGCCGTTTATTGGGCGCTACGAATGTCTATCAAAAGCGTCTGCATGTAGCTCTTAGCCAATCGTATCAGTTATACCAGATGACGTATGTAGAGCGACAGAAATGGATGTTTACGTAGCCAGACTAGCCCATCTCTGCTTTGAGACTAAAATGCTCAATTGTGCTTCTGCAACGTTTTTCTGCAGCATGTTCTGGCTCTGGCTGCTAACCGTCTACCGGCAGTGTTGGTTTGTGTGTGTGTGAGAGAGTGTTGCTTGCTGCTTTGCTTCTCCAGTTCTGGCTTTCTGCAAGATTATTTATTTTTACGCCTTATTTCCCCTCATGTCATTCAGCCACACACATTCACTGATTTTATGGGTAATAGACGAGCTGCTGCGGGTCTCTGGGGGCTCCGCTGTCCCCCGGCTTGTAGTGAGATCACCGGCGTTACAGCAGCGAGCGGTAGCGGGGCTAGTTGGTAGATTGGGCTATTGCCAAATCCTGTTGGAAGCAAGGCTAAAACATCCTTTTTCGTGGTGAAACAGGAGTGTAAAGTCAATTGTTGTTCTTCTTTTAAAATCAACTTTCGCTCTAAACTATTAAAACGCCGTCAGCTGGATCGAAAGAGAGTTTCGCGTCTGCTGCAGCCATGTTGGATCTGTAAGAAAACTACAAAACTACAAGCGCCCATCTGTCGAGTAGTACGCGTCATTGTCTTGCCGTCCCTCCCCGTTCTGTGATTGGATCCCTGAAACAGGGCTAAGAAACGGCCGTAGTTTCCAGACCCTTTCGCAGTTCAAAATGAAATCGAGAGAGATAGGTCCTTTTAAATATGATTCCTGCTACACATACACTGTCACACACTGTTGCTGCTGCTACTACTTTTTAAAACTTGCCTCCACCTTTGTAGTCCAAAAAAACCAAAACAACTTTAAAATGGTTTCAATGTCTTGTGTAAAGCCCCACTAGAGGGTTTCCTGCTTGGTCATGGAACCATCATCGCCAAGGCTAATTGTATTTCCATTTGTTGCAATAAATGGTTAAACCTATGACAAGAGTAATTCTGACTAAATTGTTTTCATCACATTTTTAAAAATGGCAGCCCGCAAAAAGCATACAATGTGTGTATTACAACATTCAACTGCAGACTTTCCTGTTTGGTCAAATGGAGAAAACTTCAAAGCGCCCTCTAGAGTGGCCTTGAAGTAGAAAAATACATGATGCAGTGCCATGCAGGCTGGCCTACATGCTGGAAAACTTTCTGCTTGCTGGTGCCCTTTATTTTTTGTGCGCCTCTGCCCCTCAGATAGTCTGAGTCTGCAAAATAGAGAAAAGGACCTGGTACCAAAAGTGAGTCGGGGCGAACGCAGCAGAGCCGTACCATGCAGTAAGACAATGATAAATACGGACCTGTTATAGAGGAAACTATATTTTAGACTTCTAAAACCAAAACAGAGAACTTAAAACATAAGACTTTCATGTATATTAAATGTAAACTAACACATGCCTGAGCCAGAGAAGGGAACAGAACAACCTGTCCTGGTATAAATTCTGACTCTGCTGCTCCTATATTTGTTTACTGCTCTCTTCCTCCTCATTCCCTCCTTTTGTCATTCATATTTTCCGCTCCTTCCCTTTCAAACACAAACACCTGTTTCATGCTCTACTTCCCTTCCCCTCGCGTCCAAAACCCTGGTACTCTTGTGACAGCTGTGCTATGGAGAAAACAGCAGACTGAAGCCACATTTAAGCACTATTACAAGAATCTGAATTATTTTTGCTTGATTGTTGGCCAAATGGTTTTCAGATAAAGATTGTATTGATATTTAAGTGAGCATTTCAGGGGAGCATTTTTATTTTATCTAAGCATTATTTATTTTTCAATTTGTACAACATGATTCATTAAAATGGACATGATTGTCCCTGTTTCCTGGCTTCCTTCCCTCCCTTCCTCTCTCCTTGTTCCTTTCCTTTTTCTTCCCTACCCCTCTCTCCGCCCCCAGTCTTCCACATCCTACAGACTCTCTGGATGCCTGGCTGTGTTTGTGCTGAGGGCAGCACTTTGTCACGTCCCTCATACATATGCAGCACACACTCCAGGTAAGACAGAGAGAGAGATAGAGATAGACAGAGAGACAGAAAGAGAGAGAGAGAGAGAAAGAGAGAGAGAGAGAGAGAGAGAGAGAGAGAGAGAGAGAGAGAGAACTGAAGTGAGGTAATGAGGAGATGGAAAGGTAATGAAGGAAACAAATGGAGAAATGAAAAGGAAAGGAAAGGCACAAAAGGGGAAGGCGATGGGGGGATATGTGGAGGTGAAGAAGACTGAGAGATTAAGACAGAGAGTGCAAACATTTGACTAGGACAAAGAAATGACAGAGAGAGAGAGAGAGAGAGAGAGAGAGAGAGAGCAGGAGACAGAGAGATGGAGTGGACAGGAGTCAAAGCCATTAACCTGCGGGCTTGGTGCTGCTGCTGTGTGTGTGTGTGTGTGTGTGTGTGTGTGTGTGTGTGGTAGGTGGATGGAGACATAGTTGTATCCCAGGGCCAGGCCAGCCAGGTCTGTTGTCAACCTAACCCCTCCCGTCCTCTCCACCAACCAAGATAGATGGCCGGCAGTGCTGGCTAATCACGCGCTCCGCTGGCCGGGACACGCACACCTGAGGCCAGTGGACACATGCAAGTGTAACAGGTGCTAAAAAACCCAGAGGAATGGTGTGCACCATTCTGCACGACTATATACCAAACCTATATGGTACTACATGCACTAATGTGTTGAAATGTAATGAATTGATGTTTGCAGGCAACGAGCAATCCCCCCAAACTCTTAATCAAAGTGCTTTTATAGCCTAAACATAACCACATGCAGGACTCAAGAGGTAAACCTCTGCTGTCACGGTCCTGTGCTTTGTTTTCGTGTGACGTGCAATAATAAACCCACTAGCGGGGTTTAAAAGGTAAGTTTTCTTCAAAAGAAATCAGCAAATTGCACCATTTATCATAATAAGAAACTGTAAAACTAAAATTATTGTCAGATTATCAAATTTCCAACAAACAAATTGTTTGAACTCTTCTGTCAGGAAAGGGAGGCTCAAATAGTAATATTTCATTAAAAATCATTGTAATCTACATTTGACAATATGTATTTATGGTTTATTTTTGATTAAATGTTTTAATATTTAACCAAAAATAAACCATTTGCTCAGATAAGATCCTGTAAAAAACATTAATTTCCAGTGCAACTGGAAACCTGAATGACTCGACTGAGACCAACAATCATGTGACAAAAATTCAGTTAAATCTGTACTGAATTGCAGTCTGGTTACACAGACCAGAGAGGAGAGGACAAGAGAGTTTGGAAGTAGTAAATAGTTAGCAAATAGTTTTATATGTGCAGGTATGTGGAGTCCTTTTTGTCTATACTGGTAACACTTTTTGCACTATACCTTCATTGTTTGCTTTTATTCTTCCTGTAAGTCGCTTTGGATAAAAGCATCTGCTAAATGACTAAATGTAAACGTTGCCAATGTGTCTATATGTTGTGTATTGATGCATTGATGTATTGATGAAGTTTTTTTTTGGGGGGGGGGGTAACTAACTTAAGAAATTCATCTTTTTCTCTTTTTATCTGTTAAAAACATCAACAGAATTGACACAGCATTAAGTTTCCTGCGAAGCACATTTGTAAAGACAAATTAGCTGGACTCCAGAAGAAGAAGAATGAATGCAAATACTCACAAAACATGCTGTTCTACAAATACATCCACTCACGCTTACACACTCATCACTTCCTCCCACTACCACAGAATAATATTGGGCTTGCTACTGATGTATCTGTGCAGAGAGCTTCCAGAAGAGGCTGATTTCCCTCCTCCTTCTCCTCCTCCTCGCTCTTCCTCTCATCCCCACAGATGAGAGATTCAAAGTCTCTCCATCCGTCTCTTATTTCAGCATGTCAGAACTTGGAGTTATTAGTCTGCTAATTACCTCTCAGAATCCCTCATTTACCCCCAGAATCCAATCACTCTCTGATTATAATGAGAAAATTATGATAGACCGCATTAAAGATAGAATATGGGATTGATTGGTCCGCAACGAGACCGGGGGGCGAGAAGGGAGCGGGACAAGCGGAGGGACTGGAAACAGAGGCGAGGGCTGAGCATTTGAGAAAGAAAGAGCGAGGGGAGATAAGGTTGGAGCTGGGAATGCTCAATGACAAAAGTAATAGAAGTTAAACTGGCCAGAGAGAAATAACGGAGAGAAAAACAATGGACAAGCACTGTAGCTGATTCTCTGATCCCACATGAGAAAGAACATGAAGGAACAGAACACAACAGAAGAAAAGGAAATAACCAAGCACCATCCTACAACCTTTATTCCTAAACTGTTGAAATGGTGTCTAAAATGTAAATAAAATAGAGTGGGATCATTTGCTCCCATATTCATTTGAAAACTGTTAAACTGATGATACTGACTGATAGACACGATAGGCACTTGGTGGCTGTACAATCTTTATTTCAGACTCATAGAAGTCCATATAAGTCCTGTGCGAGAGAGTATTTTGAAAACGTTAAAGTGCCCTGTCATGACCTTTCGGATAAGGATGGCAGCATTCTTCTGCTTCTTACTCTTAATTCTCCCTTTTTGGCATGTGTTGCTTTTGCAACATTTTTTGAATGACTGAATGTCATTTAAAGCAGCTGAAATGGGAACTTTGCATACAATTTGTAACCACAGCAGGTAAAAAAGTTTAACTATTTCTTAAGTTTATTCCTGATGAACAAGATTGCTGGAAAGTTGGTATGGTTAATGTTTTCATCTCTGATATCATGTTTTCATAAGCTTTTAGCACCTTCGAAAGTACCAGATGGACTCATCACCTGGTACTTTCTTGGTTTAAGCAGCTTTACACCCCTTAAAATAAAGAAGCCCTCTTGACCCCCTGTGAAGCTTTGGCGACCCCTCGTTAGGGTTGGGACCCCCAGGTTGGGAACCAGTGGCCTATATGAATGGAAAAAACTGGCTAAATAAAACAACAGATCCAATGGAAATTAACATTTTGATGTAGGGTCATAATGAAACTAACCTTAATGTTGATATGGCACGCTGACTAAGAAAATTAAAAAAATGGCACTCTATATCTAAGAGACTGCTGACCCCTGCTTTATTGTTTATTGTAAGTATACACTTGAATACACTGAATTTGAGGCCTTCAACACGTTCCAAAAAAATTGGGACAGGGTTTAAAGTAAAATTCTCTCCTAAATTTAGCCCAGGGAAGTTGACGGCGTTTCTGGATGTGGCTTTGTTTTTACATTGTCCAGTCTTAACTTGTATTTGTAGAAGTAGCAACAAAATTACATCAAAATCACTTTCTGAAGTGTCTCCGAGCCAATGCAGTGATGTCCTTTATTTTTTGAAGTGTTCTATTTTTTTCAGTCTTTTGTTGTTCATATCCTAGCTTTTCTGAAAAATGTTGATGGAGTTAATAAGCTAAAACATTAAACAAAGTGTCTTTGCACAGTTTTCAATTGAATATGTGTCAAAATAGATTTGAAAAATGATCGCATTACGTTTAACACAATCGCAACTTTTTTGGAATCATGACAATCATTATTGTCCTTCTTGCATGCCCACACAAGACCAGTTTATTCAAGAGACTGTGTGTATATATGTGTGTGTAAATGTGCGCAAAAGTGTGCGTTCAAGCAGAATAGACCTTGGTGATTTAATCACAGCTTGTAATTATAGAAACTTTGTCCACACATGGTTCATTATCCTGGCCATTGGCTGGGCTTAGACATTTACCATATTCATGAGAAGGGTTCTACATGTACGTATACTCACACACACACACACACACACACACACACACACACACACACACAAAAGAGATGCAGAAACGCACACAACCTGTCTTTATCTGATGGTCTCAGGCTAATGTTTCAGCAGCCTAATAGCTGAATAACATCCATAAGCACACACACACACACACACACACACCTTCCTGAAGGTATAGGTTTCTCATACAGTAATGAGTTTGCTATCTCTGAATTCTATAAGTCATGATGTAAATGTGTGTGTGTATATGCAAAGCTGGAATGATAGCATAGTGTTACTACAATGGTGGAAGATTAAGGTTTGTAATGGCTGCCTTGAGGGAATTAATCATGTTTTAATGACAGCGGTTGTGATAGGAAAGCTACAATTGGGCGGAGGTAACCAATGAGAGTGGTGCTAACAGGAAAGGAGGCTTACGAGGTGTGTGTGTGTGTGTGTGTGTGTGTGTGTGTGTGTGTAAGATGAACATCACATTGTATGTATGTTTTCAGTCCTCAATCATGCCAAATAAGTGTGAGGACATTCAGCTCACAGAGTGCAGCGGAGACAATACATACAATCTGCACATCCATCTCCCTCTCGCCGTCCTGCTGAAGTCACCATGTTAACAGCGGCTGATAATGACAGGCAGATTGTGCAGCCCTCCCGCTCCATACTTCTCTTGGCCTCTATCACTCTCCCCCTTCTCGCCTCCCCGTCCTACGATAAGCGAATCTTGAGCACATCTTGACCGTGTTGGGAAAAAAACAGGAGAAGCATTCCGCCGTAGGACGCACTGCCAGGAGCAGGGTTGGGAATGGAAGTGGGACAACACTGAGATAACATTGGGGACGTGTGAATGCAGTGTGGGTTGTTATTTTTTTTGGAGATGGGTGGGCGGTGGAGGTGAAAATGCTCGGTACTCGTCCTCACAAAAGGCTTTGTGCTCTCATTGTTTTCCTGGCAGGGCAAACAGGGTGTCTGTGGAAAGGCCGATAAGAGCAAAAAAAAAAAAAAGAAGGCATGATTCCATTAAATAATATCCCTCTCCGACCGGAACTGGAGGTGGTGCGTGTGTTTGTGTGTGTGAGAGCAATAAGCCATCTTAATGCTGCTGTTTTCTTTGGGGAGTTTGGACCGATACAGTGTACATCCACATTTCCATTAGCACATATGCAGGATTAGGTGTATGTCAGCACTGATAAGATGACTTGACTGGCATGTTTCATAGGATTACACTGTGTACAACCACTGCCGCAGCCTTGACAACGCATTACAGTGTGTCGTTTTTCTTCTAAATATGCACAATATGGCTCCAATTATAAACAACATGGCAAAAATGAAGCCAAGGCGTGATAGATGATGTATGTTTTTCATTTCCTGCCTACAAAATTATTTCCGGTGGTGCTCAGCGTGACCTTGAAGGTGAAAAGATCAGATGGCTATTCAGCAATGGGCTGCTGAAACTGGCTCACACTGCGATGGCTATCAGCCGCAGATAACCACGATGATTAAGATGCCGTCTGTCGGCGATGGCCCGTGACAACACCCCGTTAATCTTGAGCGCCGCCAGATGAGCGTCGGTAATCCGCAACAGGTTCAGGATGAGACAGTACCTCGTGTGCGGCCTGACACTGTAGCACGGAGAGATGGCCTCACTGTATGGATTGTTTCACTGGGGTCGTCTTGTGATGTTGATCAGGGCATGCTAAAAGGAGCGAGAGGGTGCTGAGCAAACGAAAGGAGGAAAAAGCCAGTCGATGCGCCATTAGACTTGCTAATTGTTATTGTATCCAGGCTTGAGTTATAGCACAGCAGAATAGCACAGAAGATCACACTGTAAACAATGTGAAGGTCTGTTTGTGTGTGTATGTGGTTATTGTGTGTCAAGCCAAGGGGATGAACAAAAGCATCAGTAAATCAGTGGTCGGAAAATACAGCACTCACCACCTTTGTGGTTTACAACAGAGAATCAAAGGAGATTTAATGACACTAATCAATAGATAAAGATCCAGGCACTACAGGCAGAAACATTTTTTCATGCACTGGTCAATTTTGAGGATTTTTGAGGACTGTGTCATCTTTAGACTAGTGGGGGAAAATCTTAAATACACATTTAGGTGTTTATCTTGTTACATTTTGTCTATTTGCATCTGCAGATTTCCCTCAAGTTCACCAAAAGTTATAAATAGATAATGCCTCATTCACATATTTAAAAACAATTTGGAAAACTTGTAACACAAAAAACATTTTATTTATAATGTAATGATATTTATTTGGTTGTTTATCCTAATAACTTGTAGTGTCTTACTTAATATATCGGATTTTACAATTCATATATTTAAAGGCCAATTTTTGGCAAACTGAGCCTGAAATCTCCACTTCAGTATGTATACAAAACCTTGTGATTTTTTTTATTTTTATGGCTACATAGTAGTTTCTGAATTATGGAGTTATAAAAAGAGATATCCAAAATTCCCTCTGTAAAAAAAACTTTGACTCTAATATTTTAATAAAGCAAAACAATAATTAGAACCTGGCTTTATCCAATGCAAATATGCAAATAGGCGCACACATAAGATATCCCGTCATTTGCGTATTTAAACATAAATTTAAGAAAACTTGTAATACAAAGAAAACTACTCTCAATGTAATTAATCAACTGGGGAAGTTTCATGGTGATATCTATTAATTTAAATGTTAAGATCACGACAAAGTATTCACACCCTCCGCTCAGTGTTTAGTGGCTTTAAGGCCACGTTTATACATAGCAGGGTATTTAGAGAAATGAATATTTCCCCCCCTCCGTTTTCAAAAAAGTTGTCATTTACATCAACCCACATAAGTATGCCGTCGAGCACCATTATAAGTATGCCAAACCTATGAGCGGCAGTGTAGGGAGAAGGATAAAGCCATGCAAGCCAATCAGAATCCTCAGAATCAACAACAAATAACACAAGCAACTTCCTGTTCCTTTCAAAACAACTAGATAGAATGAGCGTGAGAACCTAAAACCCCGTTTCTCCCAGTTGACACAACAACACATAACATATGAGAGTTTTCCAAATTCTCCACTTTGCCCGGAGTTTTTAGAAATAATCGTTTTCCGTGATAAAAACGGGGTTTTCGTGTAAACGAGAGGCCAAACCGCATGGAAATATCTGTGTTTTCCCTTCATGTAAAAGGGGCCTAAAACTGCTTTATCTTCATGCAGAAGGTTTTTTGTCACAATACTGACTGGCATATAATTTGTAACCACAGCAGGTAAAGAGTACAACTATTTGTGGAGTTTATTCCTGATAAACAATATTACCAGAAGGTTGGTGTGGTTAATGATTTCAACTCTGATATGATGTTTTATAGGCTTTTAGCACCTTGAGAAGTACCAGATGGACTCATTACTAGTACTTTCTTGGTTAAAACAGCTTTACACGCCCTAAAATAAAGAAGCCCTCTTGACCCCCTGTGAACTTTTGGCGAACTCTAGTTAGGGTTGGGACCCCCAGGTTGGGAACCAGTGGCATGAAAGGAATAAATAGGCTAAATAAAACAACAGATCGAATGGAAATTAACATTTTGATGTAAGTGTCATAATTAAACTGTTAACCTTAATGTTTATTTGGCACACTGATTAACAAGAAAATGATTGCCAGCCCCTTCCATATCATATCTAATAATAATAATATTAATATATCAGTCACTGGAACAATTTTCAGCAAGAAGTATTACTGAAGTCGGATTTTGAATTCAGGACTTTTACTTGTTAGTATTTTACAAGGTTGTATTTGTACATTTACTGAATAAAATCGGAATAATTCTTCTCCCACTGCTGTGTTAAGAGACCTCGACAAGGATCCTGGCTATAGTTGATGAAAAATAAGAAAAACGAATTTGCCCTTGGAGCAGACACATACACATTACATGCACTCGCACACTCTTTAAAAGACAAACAACCTCTTGGTCCTGACAAGATGGTGCTTTAACTAGATAACCAAAGTGACACACAACACAGAGCCCCTCAATGTGCTAATTGCTTTCGTCGACTCCACTTGTCTACTCATTCCTAGCATCCAATGTGTCAGTGAAGGCCAGTGGGGAGAACAAGGGTTCCTAGGTGTCTTTTTTGAATGACAACAACATGTAACAACGCGTCTGGCCCTCAGCAGGGAGCGAGACAGAGAGAGACGATCAAGCTATGAAGAATGAACAAGGCAAAGTGAAATAAGGAGGACATGTCGGTTAATGAGAGGACCTGCCATGATGGAGAAAAACAGCTTTTGGAGTTAAAGAAGTAGAAAGCAGAAACATGGTGGTGTCTCATTAGGAGAAGCTTCATCAGGTTCACAAAGAACAGAACAAGACGGAGCGGCGCTGAACACTCTTCACTCCACGCTCACTCGGGATTAGAGAGTTTGGTCGGCAAAACAAAGCGTTTCAGATGCGGCACATCAGAGGAAAAACAGCTTATTTTTCGAATCACCCTTTCTGAATCTAACACAGTGTTATACTGGAGTGGGACTTAATTAGGAAAACATTTTGACCTGAAAACTTGCAGAAACATTAATAGCTAAGTCGTTGCGGTTTGTTCTCTTTTCAGCGCTCCGGAGCAACCGTCATCTCTGACCTGAGAGAGACTTAGAGTCTCTTGGTGGTATTTTCATGATAGACATTAACTTGACTGTAATAAACACCTCGAAAATACTCTCTCTCTATTTGTCAAGTCACGCAGCACTGCTTAGGGTGACTTGAGGTGATATAATGTTGGCGTATAGCGATGAAATTTTGACAGATAGTGCAGGGCATCTCCCTGCCCGACCTGTCTGTGCTCTCTGCCCTGATTATAAGGCAGTCACCTTGTCGAAGAACACACATATACACACACACACACACGCGCACAGGCAAAATTTCAGAATGCACACTGCTCGTCACTGGTGAATTGAAGTGGACAAAGTACAGCGCTTTGCCTCAATTTAGTTGATTACACCTCTTTCCTATATTCCCCTGAAAGTGGGTCTCTGTGATGCTATTTTGCCCGAAAACGAGTGAGCCAGCCACCTGGAGAAAAACGGAGAGAGAGAGAGAGAGAGTGTGGTAGAGAGAGAGAATGTGTATGTCACATGCCACTCAACCAGTGGAAAGTTTTTTTTATTAATTCATCACGCCACATTCCGGAGAGAAGCAGTGAGCAAGGCTGAGGGGCAAACAAATTCCACTCTCTCAGCAATATTATTATCATTACTAATAATATGGGATAATTATAGCTATATGCCTCGCTCTACCCCTACTCCGTCCCTCCAGCACCTCCCTCCCTCCGATCCTCCTCGCTCATACCAGTAGCGACCTGAATTAATAAATGGAAAATTAAAAACGCAGCGCTACCGTGGGCAACGTCAACAGCTCAGGAGTTTGCCAGGTCTCTCTGCCGCCTGGCTGGATCGACAGTGGCAGTGGCTTCGCCCCGTTCATCCGGGGCCTGATTCATAATTAATGGAGGTTATAATTGCAAAGCGAAGAGCATGAGAGAAAGACAGCAAGCCAGAGAGAGAGAGAGAGAGAGAGAGAGAGAGAGAGAGAGAGAGAGAGAGAGTGAGAGTGAGAGTGAGAAAAAGAGTTGGGAGCAATAATGAAAATTAAAACACACACACACACACACACACACACACACACATACATGTGAACAGTTGACATTTTACACGTCTTTCATTTAGCCATCCTTCCATTTCTGATATCATTAACATTTCCACACACATGCACGTAAACAGGCACACACACACACACACACACACCGTTCACCAAATGGCTAATGAAATCACTGTCCTCTGCTCCTCTGTTTGAAGGTCTCTTACAGTGAGTGAGGAGGTCAGCCACAGAGCACAAAGTTTAAACTTTGTTCTCAAACTAAAGTTAAACACAATATCCGCATCCTATGTCTTGGGTCAGAGAGGAACTTTTTTCTGTTCGAAAAATAACCGTTGTTGAGATGGGTATAATTATTTATGAGAGAATTATACACATTTTCAAAGTACCTGCTGATGCCGAACAACTCGATGTGAATCAACAGCATGTGATAAAAGCATGATAAATCAGCAGGAGCCAACCTATGATGACAGTTGGCCTTTAAAAGTGTACCTCTTATCTCACCATTTAAAATGAAAAAAGATTGAAAGAATTCAATGAGTGGTAATGAGTGGTTGTTACAGTGCAAACAGCTATTATTCTTTGCGTCCATGGGCAGAAAAGTGCACAGCAGAAATATTATTAATTTATCTTTATATGCACTTGATGACACTGGACATGGTAGATTGTTTCTAGAGGTGAATGCCCAATGCATGCAACAGACTCTCGAAATTTTAGCTACAGTTCATTGTGTATTTAAACCAATTAGTGCACTGTACAAAGCAATCTGTGATACCTGGCTACATAGCAGATGATCGAGAAAGATGGATACGACTTCAAAGAATTGATTGCATAAAGAGGGCACGCTTCGTAGACCCCCGAGATAGATTTTGAGACCTCAACTCAAGGTATCTGCCAATAACGAGTGACGATCCAATACCAGTGATGTTTAAGAACTTTATTTTGACATGTTTTGTTACTTGTGGTCCCCATGTGGTATCTCCATAGCTGCTGCAGGTCAGACTCCCTTTCTTTTGGTGCATCACAAAACCACGAAGCCAACAAACATAGTAGTAGAAAACGCAAAAGTAGAAAAAGTTGGGACAATGTCTCAAACTTAAAAAAATAAATAAAATAAATCAAAAACAATGTAATTTTGTAAAACTGTACAAAGACAATGTATTTAATGTTCTATCTGAAAAACTTGCTGTTTTTTAAAATGTTTTAAACAGCATACCCACTTTTTTGGAAATGGGTTGTATACGGCTTATACCCAACTTACCTACCAATCAACCAAAAAGCCATTGCAATGTAAATGCGTAAATGTGTATAACTCATTAACACCACTGAACTACTTTCTGAGAAGCATACTGAGGCCCTTACATCTTTATTTTAAAGCTTATAGAGTGGAATAATAAATGTTATTAAAGGCTTTTGGTGACTTCCTATATCAGTATTTTGAAACGCAAATACAGAAAAGCTACACAAACAGCCTAATCTCAAAAGCAAAAGTCACTGCTGTGAAAACATGTTCAAACAAGAACAGCGGCAGATTGGTTAATTATCACCTCAAGCGAAGGCGTTGTGAACCTCCTGTTTAATCTTATTTATTAATGCTCATGAATGTGAAAAAAAGCATACCAGAACCTCAGTCTTTTCTGAAAGTCAACAAACACAGCTCTTCAACCTCAGTCTCTCCTGTTCAAGGCCATCGCACTCAATTCAGATTTTTCAGTGACTTATTCTATTGCATCTGTGTTCACAACAATAAAGTAACCTTCGATTTCCCAGACTTCGCTGCCTTCGCTCCCAATGAAAGCGAGGCGAGCAGCTTTGAGCTAGAGAAGCTGGAGAGATGTAGGACTTTGCTCAAGATGTGAATTAGAGGGATTCATAATTCATTACCAACCTTGAGAAGGGGAGACGGAGGTGATGGGAAGAATGGGAAGAGATTGAGGGTGGAGGAGTGCAGAGGACATTGATTTCCACCGTGTTAGGGTCAGTTGAACATAAACGTGACGATGGCTGGTCTAGTTCACATCAATGCCTTGTCTTTGTGATTAGAAGTCACGAGCGTAACAATGAGCCAGAGGTGGGGAAGTGGACAGGATGTGTGTGGGGAGTTCTAGTTTGAGAGCTCTGTGCTGCGACGTAGATTGAGTGCCTCTATGTGGTTCCAAGACAAGGTAATCAGCAGGTACACATAATTGGGTCAATTTTTCCTCTTTATTGCACCCACTCATAGTATGGATGACTGAACTTTGATTAAGAAGCACCTGGAGGCGTCTCTGTCCTTTGAATAAAAGAGGCATAGTCAAACTCTGAGCTGATAGATCCTTTTAGATTCCACACCCTTAAGTTGTTTTTCTATTTGGGGTAATTGTGTAGCACGCACTATATGTCCACGTCAAAGAAGTTGGAATCGAAAGTTCATTCTTGACCTACGATGAAGCAGTCGTCCAAAAGGTTGCAGCACAATTTCTACTGAGTGTCTGAGAAACTTCTTATCTATGTTGGTTTAAGACTTTGCAAAATTCTCAAGAGATGACTGAGATTAGGCATTGACCTCAAATGGTTAAGGTCAGGATTGGTCATCAGACAGTGATTCTAGCAAGAGTTCTCGCAAATCCAGGTACCATCAAGCCACAACTGCAATAGTGAGACCAAAAAAACCCTCTCTTTACAAGAAAAATAACAGCATTAGTTGCTTCTAGAGGACAAATACAAACAATGCGTTCTGTCATTTTATTTAAGTCCTCTGAGAGAACAGCTCCACACCCTCAATTCCCATAAGGAAAAAAAATGTCCTTGTCTCGCTGGCAAATCTGTGATCATCCTCCCATCCTTCCACTTTGCCGCTTTGAATTGTATTTGGTTTAAGTAATGAGTTACATACACAAAAGTTGAGTGATTGATGGGTGGACAGATTGGCTAGTACATGCATTTGGGAAAGGAGTGTCTGAGCATTCATTTACTGTCAACAACAACCGAACCAGACGAAGCATCAAACCACTGCGCCATCTCGGTTCATTCCCCTGAGTGGCCTGCAGAGAGGCAGTGAGCTGGTGGAAGATATGACACCCCTTTGTATTCTTTGACGAGTGTCTGGAGTGGTTATCTTTCCGTCCTCCTACCCCTCTTCCCCGCGGATCGATCTTTCCCCGAGGACACCTGAGGCAATCAGGAGGTGTTGATTGGTGTCCCTTTCGCTTGCCTGATCCGTCCTTTCCATTCTCGTCAACTCTGATACTTCGCATACATTCTCTTGCTCTCCAACTCTCCTACTGTCATTGCCATCCCTCATCAACCCTCTTTCCTCTTTCCCAATCACTCTCACTGATAACTCACTTGAATGGTCTCTTCTCTCTGTGTCTTTCACTTCACCCTGGCTTTCTTAATGCCTTTACTGTGTGGTCTCTCATGTCTTGCAATGCTCAAGGAGCACTGGGCTAATCTAACCGATGGTTCTTCCAAGTGCTGCTGTTCCTTCACATTCCTTAGTCAATTCATTTATAGCTACTGTAAAATCTAGGGATTACAACAAACCTGCTCAATGCAGCTTGATTTCAGAATAAGTAGATTCTACCTGGAGAAACACAAGTTTTTGGCAAATTATGCGCTTATCTGGGCTTCTGGTGCAAGACAGACTTCAGAGTAAAGCATCACTGTAATAACAGTTTGGGTTGATGAAAGGAATTATTTTGTGCCTCCTTCTATCTAAAATAAGTGAATATGAAGTATGACTAAAACCGAAAGTCTAAGACTTGGTTTCCCCAACTAAAAAGCAGGTCATTTGAAAGATTCAATAAAGTCACAATTTAAAACAGATTGTTATAGTTGAAGAGCTTCGATGGAGATCAGAGTCAAAGGCACATTAAAGACTAGAAGGGCACTCAAGAGACCTCCACCAAGGCATGGTGCATTCACATGCTAATCAGACACTTCAATTATACAAGTTGTGGAGTTGTAGTCTATTGACTTTGGTGTGTTCATGAGCTTTAAGTTGTTATGTGGAAACAACATGGACACTACAAAGATGTGCTGCATTTTATTGCTCAGAGCTTTCAAACATTGATAGTTGTTTGAAGTATCTGCATAACAATGAAGACCAAAGAAAACATATTGGGAAAATCACATTTTCAATTGTTCCGACACCACATCAATGCAGCACAAATGCCCTATCTCACAATGTTGTTTCCGTACTGTGATTCAGATCAGCACCAAAATTAAATGAGTTTTGCCTTGGCCCATGGTACGCTCCTCCACCAAATTTCATTGAAATCAGGCAAGTTATTGTTCAGTATTACTGCTGGCAGACAAGCTGCACTGAAAATGTAGCCTCCTTGGCAGAGGTAAAAAATTCTACCACTGTAAGAATCTGGTCCAATGTGAAATGTTAAAATGTTGAAAATAGTTAACAAGATATAAAATTGGTATTTGTTTAGTGTCTAACTGTTTGATATGAGAAGATGCTATTAATCATCTATTAAGCATAGAGGATGTAACATATTTCTGTAGGTGAAACGTACTCATGAATATAACAAAGCAATCCCCAATAAGTTGTGGAATAGTGGAATCAATAAAGTATTGGCTTTGCTTTCTCAGACCGGCTTAAACTCATTCATCATCACTTAAATAATTTAAGCTTGCAAGGGTAAGGGCAACTGCATCGAGTAGGTCGGGTGTAAAATTTGATTTAGCTCATCAGAAGCCGAGAAACAAGCACAAGACAAAAATAACAATCATCCAGAACATGATGGCGATGAAGTGTAGACACAAGGGCGCAAACTCTAGCAACCACTGCTTTAGGATATGGAGACCAGAGACATGACCCAGAAACACTGGATTAAAGATACACTCTGCCTCCTGTGGGCTCACACCCCAGCTCCATTGGTGGGTATTGATTCTGTGTGTACGTCAAAGTGTGTGCACGTAGGTATCTGCATGCTTGTAGTCGATGTCAAGAAGACCATGAGACTTACTGGGCAACTGATTTAATGTTTACTCTCGATATCACAACCCAGATATTCTGACAGAATGAGCATTTTTCACCAGTTGAATTGGCAAAAAAACCCCTTTGTTTTTGGTTAAAAAGTAAATGGATGAAAGGAGGAAAGGAAAATGAATCAATTACGAGTTGTTGTGAAGTGATGCAAGTGTTACATATTTGAATGTCACGTAAATATTCTGATGATCTCAGTTGTGTACCACGACAATAGTTGCTTGTGTGTGTGCCATCTGCTTGGTGTGTGTTTGTGTGTGTTGGATGCATAATAAATGTGCATTGGTTTGTCGTCCTCCGAGTGTTCAGCTCTCCTCCACCCGGCTGCACTGTCAGTCACAGTAATGGGAAGGGAAAGCCGGGGCTAAACAGCTGCTAATGGGAGATGACTAGGGAAACCTTAGCACTGTCCTCGCTAACCACTAATGCAAACCAATGAAGAGGGAAAACCTAGCACTGTCCAGACTGATGCTAACTGCTAATTTAAAGTAATGGAGAGGGAAAACTCTGGTAAGGCTAACACAAGATAGAACAATTAACACTGTCAGCGCCTGTGTTAACCATTAATTCAAACCAGGGGAAATGTGACATTTGCTAATGCTGGTGTGCAGACTAATGAGTCTGGAAAGATAACAGTAGCACTGCCCCTAATAATGGCTGCTGATGACATTAATTGGTATGATAACAATGATAATGTGATGTGTTATTGATTTCTCTCTGGAAGCTGTCCTTACTCTTGCCCTCTCCAACAAGAGGTCAGGGTCAGGGTCGGTAGAAAACAGTACGACCATTGCATTTTTATCACTCCAAGGGAGACTTGGTGCAAAGCACTAACAAGATGGTTATTTTTGGGAATAAAAGTCCCTTTATATTTCTGAAAAGACAGTGTTAAGTGATTAGCTTCTTATTCAAGACTCTGGGATATTGTAGTATTTAGAGACAAAGAAAAGCTACAACTCATTCATAAGCAAAATAAGAAATAATTCAATTAACCTTTTGATATTTTGGGAAATATGTTCGTCCATGAAATCTGTCCATCATTACTTTGAGTCAATTAATCATTGAAAAGATTAGAAAAAAGCCTTACATCTTGTTATTTTCAGCACTTTTTTCTAAAAAACTAAATGTTTAAACAAACCTAAAATTGAAGGTTGGCTTAAATATAGTTAGGGACATTTTTATAGCATAATCTTTATTAAAACAACCAGATTACCAGCAAGTACACTTGAATATCTCTGCTGTTCCTCAATCACATAAAAATTTCAGTCAACATTCATGTTTTTGTTGTCCAACGTAAGAAATGATTGTTCAATTAAAATAATTAAAACTTGAAAGTTCTTCTTACAAATAAATCTGTTGACATGTCATCTTTTTAATTGCATTATTTTGCATGGATGTCTGCTTATGACAAAACAACATGATTTTTTTATGATTGTATATGATACAGTTTGCTAAAATGACCTCCAATTTCCAGTTAACTCCCATAATTTCCCACAATTACCATTGAAAGTTTCCGATTTGGAATATTAAAAAAATTCCCCAGCCTAACTCCCCATGGAAAGTTTTTTGGAAATTTACCGTAAATATTTTCCACCCCTTTGCAATACTGAACTCAATACATGACTTGTTGTTTTAGTTAACAGTTGCTGATGTCAAAGGTCAGCACAAACGGAGGTCACTGCAAAAGGTCACTGCAACAAAATAATGAAATGAAATGAATGACACTGAGGATGCAGCCATGCACTGAGAATAAAAGGGGAATATAAATAATATATATTTGATCAGATAGTACTCTGGAAGTTTCTGTAATGAAGAAATAGTGTTATTGGTTCATTAGCTTTTCATGTATTTATAGTATATTGTGCAGCACGGCGTGACACATATACCAAAATGATTGATAATTCATGCTAATCGATTTGTTGGTGCAGCCCTAAGTTGTCATTACCATAACATAAACCTGTTCTATTGTTTCATTTTCAAGAGTCACTTGTATTTCTATGTTAAGGAACAGATAGCGAATCATTAAATGAAAAATAAACATCTCCATGGGGAATAATGTTGCAAGCTTATATTGTGAAGTGTATTGAATTAAGCTCAGCAGTGGTTCCATTCCATGTAAAAGCATTTTCTTTATTGGATGCAATTACATGCAGGCTGATGCAGAGGATTTATTCTTTGCTATCATTAAATGTTGAAGTCTAAGCACTTGTATACAACATTAGCGCTCTGTACCTGCAAATAAACACGTACAGGTAAATGGATTGGAGATATATTTGAGACTGGAGTGAGTTTCATCTGAGAAAGAGTGGTTTGAAGTTTGGAGGAGCTACATATAGAGGCAGATAGATGATAGATTAGAGAGAGAAAGACAGGGGGAGTGCTAAAGATTAATGAACAGACGGACCGCTTGTAACGCAAGAAAATGAAGATGAACGATCCCCAGGTTCAGAACGAACGGATCTTTTCATTAGGAAAAAGTACAAAAACAGGAGAGAAATGGAGGAGAAAAAAAGATGAAGCGGGTGACGGATGAGGGACAGAGGAAGGGTGATGGTAGTGGTGTGTGTGGTGTGACGCAAGAGGAGAGAGGAGGAGACAGATGAACTGATAGAGACGGAGACAGAGGGACAGCTATTAGGCTTTGAGACATATGCATGGCAACGAGAGAAGACAGGATGAGCCGGTGATGGATGGGAGGGCCAACGCGGGGTTACAGGGGAGGAAGAGAAGATGACAACGGCTGGACGGGAGCATGAGATAGAAGAGGAAGAGGATGGTGAAGAGGGCAGGGGTGTGATCGCAGTGAGAGAGTAAGGGTGGATCAGGAAGGACTGAGAGTTGAGAGGAGCTGCCTCTTAGAGAGACAGAGAGGAAGAAGGGTCGGAGGAGGAGGAGCGGGAGAGGAGAGGAAGGTGTATTTGCTTGGACAGGCTGTCATAACGGGAGCTGACTGCTCATCCTGATGCTCTGAACTGGCCTGACCCACAGTGCTGAGAACGCAGGGGGCGCTGGAGTGAAAGGAGGGCATGGAGGGATGGGAGAGGAGATGAAGATGGAGAAGGAGGAAAGGTAGAGATGGAGGAGGGGTGGCAAACTGTGAGAGAAAGTAGGAGGCTTCACTTTGAACTCCTCTGACCTGCCTGGCTTTGGATACCACAGAGAGGTATAGAGGAGGGGGGTGGATGCATAAGTAGGATGGGCTTGTCTGAACTGATCTGCTTACTTTGTGGCAAAGAGGGAGATGGAGAGATGCAATGGAGGGAAGAGAAACGGGGGTTGGAGGGAGCGACAGGCGGTTTGTCTGGCCTGGCTGTTGCCTGATTTACACTTTAGAGCAAGTTGCATCAAATGTAACACTTATTCATTTGCAGGAAAAAATAAAACAGGTTTGCTTGGTGTTGCTGCAAATAGGGAAGTGTTAATGGAGCAGGTCATTATGGGAATTGTTCAAAAGTAGTCATTACCCATGCTCAAAACAACTTCACTAGCTTTCCATTGCCAACGTGATATTGGCCCAACTTGAAATGTTTTCACTATTTATGATCACTCAAACTTTTTGTTAAAATTGTTTTCAACTGTTCTTATTATGAAATGAGTGGTTCTGAGACAATTTTTCAAAAATGATTTTACACGGTTTAGAAGTTGTTGCAAAGATAACTTTATTTCATTAATTGTTTTAAAGGTGCAGGGTGAGGGATTTAGTGACTAGATCTAGTGCTGGGATTGTAAAATGCAACCAAATTAATTCTCCTCTGCACCAATAGTATGTGTCTGTCTGCAGACCCGGAGTCAGCAGATCTGGACCTGCAGATTTAGACCAGTTCTTGACCTCTTGTCGGTGCCCATACTGGATGGATGTAGAACTGCAGGAGACTGCAGATTCAGACCTGCAGTTCTAACCCCAAATATGTAATTTTGTATACATTTACATACTTTACACATGTTGTTTGATCCAACTATTTAAGTTCTTTATTTCTTAATATTAATCAGAGCACAAAAGTTGCACTGCATTGATCAATTTCGCTACAACATAAAATAGGAAATGTCTGGTCTTGGGTGTCCAGTCCTCACTTTTGTTCTGGAAATTTGAAACAAAGGCTGTGAAATACAGTCCGACGTTAGTTGGGTAATGTAAAAATGAGTGAGGCCCTCTCTTGAGTCGGTGTTACAGGCTACTGTAGAAAAGTGGCGGTGCAACATGGCGGACTCTAAGCTAATAAAAACATTCATCTTCAGTCCCAAAAAATTGGGAGACTGCGATAAATTTTATAATATCACAATGCAATGATGTGCAAATGCTTTGTAACCTACATTTAATTAAAATCAGTGCAATGATAAGATATCTAAGGCTCAATCAATTTGTAAATATAAACACTATTATTATAATTATTATTATATACTACTATTTACACCGTGTCCCAACCTTTTTGGAATTGGGGTTGTAGTTATGTTTAATATACTCCATTTACCCTAAAGTTCCCCCAAATTCCTATACACTGGACCTTTAAATTGATGTATTTCGTAATTTGAAAATGATCATGAAATTGCGTCATTTGAGCCCTATTATTATTTTCTCATTTTCATTATGATTTGCCATTTAAGAGAAAATCAAAATATCAGCCATGCCAGTTCATCAGTAAAACTCTACTCAATGACGCTCTTTATCTAATTGCTCCTATTCATCATTATGAGCTGCAATACACCATAATATTATAATACAATGGCATTAAACGTTTAAATTAGCTGACAGTACTCGCTTTTCTTTCAATAAAAAATGACTTCACAGCTCCATCTTCGCTGTAAGAGCAGCTGCTTCAGGAGTTTTAACACGGTGCTATTCACCATAGAAAGATTTTCTTTTTAAGTGACAAGTAACAACTATGTTGCTGCCATCCTTTCACTAAATGAAAGATATTTTCTACCCCAAATTCAACTTGGAATAAGTTAACTTTTCTAACTTTTTTTTTGGTAGCTCAGTGCTTCATCATCTGAGAGACTCATTATTCAGGACTCATTATTATAACGAAAAGGAAATTAGAATACGATAGCGTGATATGGTTTAACTTTAATCTGGTATTTATCTGGGCTGAAAACAACAGTAACAACTTATTTCTTTTCATTATATTATAACAAACAGCTGAAGTAGTAATTAATTTTCGCTTTCCACAGACAAACCACTTATCTGGAGAATTTGTTTTATTTATTTAACACTGAAAAGAGAGATAAGGGGGGAACGGAAGGGGATGCGGAGATACAGCTACAGGAAAAACAACGATGAGAGCAGAAAGAGGAAGAGTTGGTGAAAGAAAGAAAGGTGTGAAGTCACACTGAGGAATAAAAAAAAACAGGAAAAAGATGAAGTGGGTGAGGCTGGCTGCAGGATTAAAAGGTGGGGTTGGGCTGACTGAAGCCTGGAATTGGAGGAATTCCTGGTGGAGCTCTCTGCAGTTTTCATCACAACAGAGGACAGGGAAGATAGAGCCTTTCCTCCTCTAGCCTCCCTCACATGAATATCAATTCTGCCAGGAAATCTGTCACAAGGCAATATTGTGTAAGTGTGTGAATAGAGTGGTACATAATCATAGTCTTAGCTGGCACCCCCCACAGCTGTATCCATAGAGCAAATAGCTGAGGGGGACGACTGAGAACCCCCTGCTAGGAAATCAGTTTGGGAGTCAAGTTGTTCGGAGAGCATGAATGTGAATGCACACACACTCACAGTACATGAATAATGTTGGAGGTCCTTGGAGTATTTCACATCAGCTATATTCTTGTCATGCATTATCCATGTTATATCTGATGAATAATTGAACAATGTGCAGTACACGGCAAGTGTAAGGAAGCAAAATGTACTGACACCTAAATGCCTTATGTCATGTTAGTTTTCAATGTGGCCAACACTTTTCTTTTAGAGGCTGTAGCGGACTCAGTCTTAACACTTCAGAGAACATGGTGTCATATCATATGAAACAAGAAGATCTAAGGAATCCATTGGTACCTAAATTGTGATATCTTGCCAGGATGGGGACATTCCAAAGTTGGGCTACATTTTAGCAAAAACTGGTTTGGCCTTTTTGAAAGGGGTGCCTCTGCAGCAACAAGAGCTCCAACCTAAAGGACAGAATAGATCGCTTGTTAATACCACCCGCAATGGTGCGTATGAGCGTTTGTCAAAATCAGGGTTCATTATACATAAATGTATGGTTCACTGTTGTAAAAAAGGCTGCAGTTTCGGTTAATTTATGCTATGAAACCACTGACCTAGGTTTAGGGCAAAAAACCTCCTGGTAAAGCGTTATAAAAGACAGTTTAAAAAGTAAATAAATGTACGTAAAAAAGTAGGTGAGCCTCGAAAGTTACGTAAAAAAAAATTGAAGTTACGTAAAAAGTAATTTACTTTTGTTTTCACATGGGACACGAAACCCGTTCTCCTGGATGAAAGTCTGCCCCGAGTGTGACCTCCGCCATTTAAACTCAATCATTAGGACACCAGTCTCCATTGCAGACATGCCCACTTCATGCTAATTTCATTCAGTTTGGGGCAAAACCATTTTGTTTTTCGCATGCAGTATAATTGTGTTATTTTCGCCAATTGTCTATATGTTTTGCCTATGTCTGCATACTGGGGTCCCTAAACAGTCTTGGAATTGCATCAATTGGGTATGACTTTAAAGCTGAGACTTTTTTTCAATATTTTACTGTGATGTGTATGATGATATTAGTCCCCATAGCAATTTTCTAAAACTTTGCCTCACTGTATAAAATGACCAGTTGCAACCTCTAGGATAATGCCAGCCTCATGAAACTTTACAGCCACATTCAGAGGTTGTATCATTTGTTAGACACACAATTATGAGACATAGCATAGGGATGATGTTACATATGTTGTTCTAAGCTTGGTTAATAAATAGTTTTTATTACAGGTTAATGGCTAATGTGATCTCAAATTAACCTTCAAGTCCCCAGCTTTTAATGTACACAATTTCTTTGTGGCATCTGCTGTTGACCTGCTATTCCCACCTAAAAAGGAATGTATTATTTATGGGTTAAGCTATTTTTTAAATAAAGGCAGGCGGTAAAATGTCTCCAATTAGTTGCCAAAAATACATTCCTTCAACTCCAAAGGTAGCAGTATTCTGAGGATCTGCTGACATCAAACCTGCGAGTAAGCCAAAAAGAAGAAAAAGTAGAAGAAAAAAAAGGAAAGAAATCAACAAACCCCCTCATCTTATTCCCATATTGGGCTGCACTCAATTTACCACACTCATATTGAGGACGGGAGGTAAGAACACTGCCAAGTTGTCAGATCAGGTGCCAATTCCAATTTGCTTTTTCCACCACTCACATCTGCTCAAAGCCCACTTGGAGCCAGCTAATTTCCGCAAAGTCACCCAGACATCTCGTGTTTACATGTGTAAGGCAACACCCGCCGTTTGATCCTATTCTATTTTCTAAAAAATACAACAAATAGTCTCAACACTTTGTTCATATACAAGGATCTCTCCTTTTGGATCTCCGTGCATGTGCAGAAGACAAAATATTTTATTCATGCAATTTCCCTCATCAGTACTGAATGTTTTTTCTCTTTCTGTCCTTCCTGTGTTCTTTTACTTTAAAGTCGGCCAATTAATGAGCACATTTGTTTCTTTCTAATTAAAAAACAGCACTAGGAAGCGGGGGAAACGTGTGAGGTGGCGGGGGAGGTCAGATGGAGTGAGGAAGGTAAAAGCTTTGAGGAGACGCGAAGACATGCTTTGTGAGCAGGAACAACGATTAAGAGATTTCGGGGAGCCAATGTGTATTCTGCAAACATAATTATACTCTCACCCCAAACCACAAATGATAGTAATTCTCCTGCATTAAAATTAGAGAGAAGAGGCTTTTGAAAAAGAGGCAGAAGAGAGCCGAGCAACCGTCTGTAGGCAAAGATCAAAGACTGGACATGAACAAGAACATGCATCAAACACTCGTGTTCGTGATCCAGTTCCAGTACCATGCTGTTTTAATGTCCACAACACACATGATGTTATAAAGCACCACATAGAAGCAAATTAATCTTTTCCCACTTTTGGGTGCTGGGAGACCAAATATTTGACAAACTAGTCCTTTAATTAGTGAAATATCTACAGAGAGGAGAGCTGGTGTCGTTTCTTTGCTGGATGGCGTGGGAGTCACTGGATCGTACATCACACAGGCTTCTTGTGGGTTAGACCCCAGGGTGCCGTTGCACTAATGCTTCAGACAGCGATGTATATGGATGGTCACATAGCTGCAGGCTAGAATACATTACAGACAACTTTCCACTGCGTCTCAGTGGACAGCTGTGAATCACAAGCCAGGCAGGGATATATACACTTCCTCCCTCAAATATGGCTTGAATTTTTTAACACACTTGCGGCAGAGTAAATTCACAAGTTTCACAGGCAAGCGTTTGTCCAGTTTACGTCAAAGACACACATCTTTATCGGCCTATTCGCCCTGAGAGTCACTGTTTTTGTCAGGCTGCAAGTTGGTGCACGTGGCTAGGAGATTTCGTCAGCGGCAGTGTATTGGCGCCCATGTGCTATCTGCACATATTTAAATGAGGTAATATGCATGCATTTGGAGCAAAATGGGCCACTTTCTATGCAAATGAGCCTCATTGCAAAAAAAGGTCCAATTCACAAAGATTAGCACTAATAAACACACAATGAAAACTATTAGCGTCTTTAAAGAGTTGGTAACCGAGCAGGATGTCCTGCATGTCACTTTTGAAAATGCATGAGAAAAAACATAGGAACAAATCATTTCTGTCCCCTTCTTTCCCAAATCCTGCTAACATTTCCCCTTTTATCCTCTCTTAATTGCCTTTGGGAGGTTTGGATAGAAGTAGCATTCTGGCAAGCCCCTCCTGACAAGACCTCTGGCTCAGTCTGACTCTCATGGTGTCCGCAGCTGTCTGTGTACCAAAATTAGAGCTCTGCACGGGCCAACAACTCCAGCTCTGAATCAGCCCTGGCCTGGCAAAGTGTGCAATTTTTCAGCCCGAGCCTGAGACTGACACCGCCCTGTCTCTTGTGCACATGTGCGTGAGAGAGCTTCTGGATACGTGCAAATTGCAAAACATCAATGTCCATGTCAAACTCACAACTACGACTGCTCAGAACATGCAACAAAAAGGAATCATGGCGGAGAGGAAGGAATGGTCCAAAGAGTGGTTTGATCTCACAAAGAAAGATGGCAACAGTGCTGCGTGTAACGTCTCGAAAATGATCATTTAAAGTAAGGGTGGAAACACCAGCAAGATGATAAAACATCTTTTTACACAACATGGGCTTAAATTCCAGGAATGAGATTATTTGACACACTATGCACACGGGTTCCTTGGTTTGGCTCAGAGAAAGGAAATGGATCAGAAATCAATGAGAAAATCAATAAAAATCAGACTGATAAGTAGTGCTGATAATGGCATTGGTATTGATGAAATCTCATCCCGAACTTGAAGCCATTAATTACACGCGAAAAGACTACAGAGGCTACTGATAACCTCACCATCCTCACCAACTGTTCCATGTTTATTTCATTAAAGATACATAAAGCAGCATTGTTTGTGTATTGTAGGTTACTCACTACTGTAATAAATGCAAATGTTTTAACTCAACACTTGGTTTGGATGCTTACCATAGAGAAAGCTATCTGGAAGAGCAGCACATTGGTCTAATGTTTACAGACAGTACATTTCACTTTTTCAAAAGATTAGGATTAAAGAATGAAGAATAACTGGTAACATTAAGCCAACCTTTGATACAGTTGCATTGTAGATCCCACAGGTATCTTTTTGTCAGCCTGTAACCATAGAAAGTATTGTAGCAGGCTAATAACATGCCACATACCTCTGGGGACCCTAACTTAATACTATGAGTAAAATAGTTAGCTGAAGCTTATTTAAAAGACCCTTTCACCTGTAATTGTTTGGTTTTGAAATGAGCATTGCGGCTATTGAAGCTCTATGCACACTGTTTTGCACGTGCAGCTTAAGATGAATACTGTGCCTAGCTAAGGCTTCTAATACCCCTTTCCCACTAACGTGAAACTAGTTCTTTTGCTGGTGCTGGTTCACAGTTAGGTTAACTTGCGAACCGTCTCAGAACCTGTTTGCTTTTCCACATGCTGGAGAGCCAAGTCATTACGTCACTGGAAATGTCTGGAAACGTCTCCACTCTCTCAGCAAGTATAATAACATCAATGGCAGATTTCATTGTCTCTTCAATGTTCATGTTGCTCCTGGCTTTGTGAGCCTACATTGGCATCCAAACACAACATGTACAACACATTTGTTCTGCTTGTCCTGAATGCTCTTGATGGCGATTATGTTCTTATTAACACTGAACGAATGTTGTTAATGTTAGACTTTGTTGTAAGCTAATGTTAGCCCGCTAGCGTTACCCCGTATGAATCACTTTTGCAGTTAAATAAATCAAATAATATGTATGATGTACGTGTCACATGGTCTTTTTGGTCACAATAACCCCACCTCCAGCCCCTGATGTCAGCGATTCGTGGTATGGTGCCTCTTTTGGAACCAGTTTAGGAAGATTAGGACTCTGAAGGGGTATAAGCTATATTTACACAATCACTGATTGAGGGAAGAGTTTAGCAAGTGGTCAGTTGATTGTTGCCGTTTTTTGGTACTCCAAGACAAGCTTGAAACAAACACACACACACACACACACACACACACACACACACACACACACACACACACACACACACACACACACACACACACACACACACACAGAAGCCAAATCTACATGCCAAGGACAGAGTGTCTTCATAACTGTGTACATTGCTAATTCAACAGTCAACTGTCATGGGCTGACTGTTGTATGTACAAACATTGACAAAAGGCTAGCAGAGGGCACAAGAGAGACCAGAAGTTGCCGTAGAGGGTTAAGCGTGCAAACATGCAAATGCATGGGCACGAATCACATGTTGGCATGTTCAGGGTTATATCCAATCATATTACATCTACCTCATTCAAATTAAAGCTTGCAATAACTTTTCATTTTCATTTACAGATCACGATAATTGCATGGCAACAAGGCTTTGTACTACAATGTCAAGCAGCGATTCATTTACGGCGCTTTGAAATGTTATTTTCCCGAAGTGTTCAGGAAATAGCCTCATACAGAGAAAAAAGGCACGTTTTTGACACAGGAGCTCCAGCTTGTTGCGGCACCACTTTAGAGGTACCATCTGCCTCATTCAAAGCTCAACAGATTATGGAGCTTTCCGTATGAAAACATGAACTACTTTCAGCGTGCCTGTGTGTGCGCCCACGCGCATCCGTCCACGACACAGGACTGTTTGTACGAATACACTCTCATTATCATCAGCCCGTCTTTGTTTCCACACAGCTGAGTGTGAGCAGGCATGTCGGGGTTGCAGGAAGTAAGCGTGGCGAGTGGAAGAAGGATACGCAGCAGAGTTTAATTTTCCTTTTAGGTTAGTGAACCCGGCACATTTAGACCCGCTGATTAGCAACAGGTTGGTTCCCCAGGATAGGCTGCTTAATTAGTTAATTAGCTCTAGCAAGCTTCCTAATGGTATGCCCACACTGGTTCATCCTGGAGCAGCACAAGTGGATAACATACGCACTACCCCCATCTTTTACATATTTAAAACCCCTCCATCACCATTATATAAACACATATTCATTAATTCTTCAATATGCTGAAGGGGAATAAGTGCGAATGAACTTTCACACACACATTAGGCACCCTAGAGAATCATGGAAGGTTTTCATTTAACAAGCCAGTTGTTGCAACAGGTCGAAACCGGAAGCGTCTGCAGGTGTTCAAGACTGTAGTTTACTGAAATTAACATAGAATTCTGAGCTCTAAAATTCACAGCTTGCCTTAACGTTAATTAACAAGTGCTGATTTGTATGCATACAGAATTCTGAGTGTGGGAAGAGAGAGAAATCGATCATTTGTTTACCAACCAACTGCAATGGACACTGTTGAATGTGTGTTTGGCACACATACACACTAATGGCAGTGCTTGGTCTAAAGCTTGATCTACATGGACACAGGTTTTGTGAAAATGTTTTTTTTTTTACACTTAAAAAAAACATGTCTACATGAAAATGCAAAAACACAACAGTGTAATCTTAACCCTTAAGCCATTTTGAAGAAGACAACAAAGTAGATGCAGAAGAAAGAAAGAAAGAAAGAAAGAAAGAAAGAAAGAAAGGAAGAAAGAAAGAAAGAAAGAAAGAAAGAAAGAAAGAAAGAAAGAAAGAAAGAAAGAAAGAAAGAAAGAAAGAAAGAAAGAAAGAAAGAAAGAAACAGAAGAAAGAAAGAAAGAAAGAAAGAAGAAGAAGAACGCCTTTCAAAAGACTAAAGAAGTCTATTACTACCTGACTGCATTGTGGTTGTATTATTATTATACATCATGGGCTGCAGTGGTGCATCAATCACTCCATAGCACATTCACACCTCCTGTCAATCAATCTCTTCCAAACATATCACAATGAAAATCAAACCACAATTAACAGAGGATTGTCAAACAACTAAATGATTCCAACGGTTTATATGTACAGGTGCATCTCAATAAGTTTATTTATGTCAGTAATTCAATCAAAAAGTGGAAATAAAACATTATATATAGATCCATTACACAAAGAAGAATGAATTTCATGTCTTAATTTATTTAATTTCTTCTAATTATAATGATTATGGCTTACATTTAATGAAGACCTAAAATTCAGTGCCTCAAAATTCAAATATTACAAAAGACCAATTTTAAAAAGTATGTTTAATATGGAAACGTTGGCCTATGAAAAGTCTCCATCTATATGCACTCAATACTTGGTTGGGGCTATTTGACTTGAACTACTGGAAATTCACTTTTCCATGATATTCTAATGTATTGAGATGCACCTGTATGTACATGTAAAAATTCCCAATAGCAAGATTAGAACCAGCCATATGTGCCCAAAATGCGTTTATTTCTGACACCTCACAATATTTAGATAAAGGTGGACACACTAATATAGGCCACAAACTCAACACACACAACACTGACTTGTACAAAATCTTCACCCTGCCCAGACTTTTACACAAGCCCCATTTGCATGTGCATGAAAGGCCACAATGCACAGATAAGGCTACTTTTTCAAAAGTATCCGTCTATGTGTAAACAATCCTTAGTGTGGAGGAAACCAGGTGGAGAAAGAATGAAGGGGGGGCATGGCACGGGAAGTTGCCAGGCCGAGAGGTGGCTTGGCATGGGACGGGGCGAGGCAGAGACTGTGCCTCTCTGTGTGGATGTGGGGCTGTGGACCAAAGAGGAGGTGGAGCAGCAGAGGGGAGCAGGTGTAGCCTGGCTCTCACACTGCTCACAGCATCTGTTACTGGGCCAGTGAGGTACTACGGCCAGCCTGTGCTTGGCATGTGTGTGTTTGTGCATGTGTGGAGGAGAGTGAACTGCACGGATGAGTGAACTCCATTTCTCTCACTACTCTCCCTGCTCTGCCTTTGTCCAACTCTCTCTCCCTCGGCCCTCTGCTGTCTCATTTTATTATGCATGTGTACATGTAACAGTGTGTGTCCGCTCATGTCAGGTGTCCTATCGCCTCTGACATTATCATGCTTTTCCTCCCGTCAATCACAGGTGCCCCGGCCAACCATGTGGTCGACGCCGGGCAGTCCTGTCCTTGACCTCACCCTCCCTGTAATGCAAATGACTTTTATTAACATTCACATTGCCTGTGTGTGTGTGTGTGTGTGTGTGTTTCTGTGTGTGTTAGCATCTGACATGAGCAGTGAAGTGCACACACACTATCTCCTGGCCTCAGGTGCTGTGTTAGCCAGGCTTGATGGGTTAATGCAGTGGTGATGGCAGGGTAGAGATAGTGGAAATCCATGTGAGAAGAGGGTAGATGGGTCATAGTGCCCCACGGTGCCTCAGCACAGTGTTGTCCAAAGGAGGACCAAGAGTCCAACAGCTGGAGCTGCAGCCTCATCCAGTGTGATGTGACAACTGGCACAGGCTGGAGTAACGGGCTGGGGAGGCAGCAGGCAGTGAGGGGAACAATAAGGAAATGATGTGAATATAAGCAGGGATTTTTTTACACTGTGGTGGAAGCACAGAGTAGAAAATGCCAAAAACTTCCAGCTATTTAAAGACAAATAATGTCACGACCGCTGTCCAGGGTGCTGAATATGAATCAGTTCCAACACTTTCAACACTGCCAAACTCATGAGCTCTACCTTTTTGTTCCTGATCCTGGTCGCTGAATTTTGGAGATGCCAAGCTCCCTCTACTAGTTTGTACAGAAAGGCTGGGTGATATGGATATCAAATAATACGATAGTTTTGAACAAAAAGGGCTACCTCAATATGAATGTTGCAGTTATATTTTAGGATTAACGATCTGTGCTTTCTAAATATATTTACACAATGAAGCAATTATTTGCTATGACTTAAAATACTGTCTGTCATTGACAGATTATTTCACTGATGACGGAAACAATATGTCCTTTTGACAGCATAGAAAACTGGGGTGATCTACCAAAATTAAATAAATTCACACTCCTGTCCAGCTGGTGTATATTAATGATCTATTATATAGTCTTACCTTGATCTCACATGCAAAACTAACTTCCACCTTCAGCTAGTATCATACGATACCAAAATGTCCAAAGTTTCTTTCAAAAGCACAGAAATTGTGATGTCGTTGATAATGGAGGTGAAAAAAGAGGGATTGGTGCAGTGGACAATGGAGGAGAAGCTTGTTTCACCTCTTTTCTGTTTATAATTTTTTGGCATTTTGGCACAGACATTAAAAAAATGACTGCTATTCATCTTTTCTCTCTGTGCCCTTAAAACGGCATGATGTAGGCCTGGAAGATTTTTATTTATATTCATTATTAAAAACTAAAGTTAAATGCTCTTAATTATGTCTTATAATTAAAAATAAATAAAATGACGTATAATAATATCTTAAGACAGAATTTTTATGAATCTGTCAATCAAAATGACGGACAACGGAAAAGTCTAATGGAACCTTTGTTGCTTGGGTCAACCAATTTGTCTGTGGCCAGTTCAGTTGTTGTTAACCTGCTAAATCTAATGGTATGTTGTTTGGTTTTATACTTAACTGACCAAAAGAAGACAAAAAAGAGGGAAAAAAACAAGTATAAATTATGAGTAATAAGTAAAATGTTGCCCAGGATTATTTAATGTATATAGTTTTTTAATATATATATATTTTTTTACAGTTCTTCACCTTAGCACATAATAATAATAACTGAACGATATATATTCAAGATCAAGGCTGCAATATGTTCAACATTGATATATACATTACAGGGCTGCATATTAACTTTTTTTGCTCATAACACTGGTGCTACAGAGGTTGATTGTTTTGTAGCACAATCCACAAAATCTCTAGCATCTAGCATAGCGTTACAAACACCTCATCTGTAGGCTACATTGATACCACAGCTGTTAAATCCAGTTTGGGTAATCTCATCTAACAGCTCAACAATCGTTAGTTAGCTCATGTTTGCTAGCTAGCATCTTAACTTGGAGCAGATATATGTGTGTCTGTTGAGTTCTGTGAACGGTCAATTGAATGGCAGATTTTATGTAATTATATTCTATAATCTGAAGGAGAAAATGTAGTGAATTTGTGAACATGGCTACAGCTTTTTGCACGTCCCACAGTGAGATGGTTGTAATATTCAACAGCCACACAGGCAGAATTCCACTGCAGCAGAGGCAAAGACATTGACAGCCACCTCTTAGTAAACTAGGAAGTAATGAAGCCACACAATGAGGTCATTTCTGAGGGAGAGGCCTGGAAAATCTTTCAATTTACTCAGCTGCCAAGTATCTTGCCTGCCACTCCTTTCCTCGACTTCACACCTCAGGATTATTAAGATAGTTTGGAGAAAAGCAGGAAATCACTCAAGAAAGCTGATGTTAAAGAATAGCCCGGAAGGTTGAGGCAAAGTGGATACAGCAGAAATTGTAATGTAAATTCTTCCGCATAAAATAACTGCATATATAATGGATGACATATTGTGTGAGCTGTGTGTGTGTGTTCGAATACAAACAATGCAAAAATAAACACACAGACGCTACAGTGCGGTGGAATATTAAATGCATAGCACTGTTGCATCCTGATGTCATATGTTGCTTATTATGCATATGTGTCAGCTGCATGTGGAGAGAGCTTAAAGGCTGTGTTGGTTTTAGTCCACACATACAAACATCACAGTGCCACTGCAGGTTCTTGAACAAACGCTGACTACTTTTTATTTTTGCTGACAATTGTACGTAAACTCACTAATATCCTGTCATTATGAGTGTCAATCTGAATGTAAAGATGCATTAGATGCTATTCTGTCTGGCTCCCCAAACAACTCTGCCATCCCCAAGGGAGAACTAAGTCTCCCATTTAGCCCTGTAGTGCCGCGCAATGATTCAAACGGCTGTCATCCCTCTGTAATGATGATCCATCCCTGGCTATTACCAGCCCATGGTTCCTCACTTACAAAGCTGATTGTTTGACATGTGAAACATACATCAGCATAATCTGCTCCATAACTCAGTTTTTAAAGAGTGCCCACAGCAAATTGTGTGTGTGTGTGTGTGTGTGTGTGTGTGTTAGGGGTGGGGTGGGGGGTGGATTAAATGAAAAAGAAGAGGAGCAACAAACACGTGAAAGGATGTGAGAGTTGCTTAGGTAAAAGTGAAACAAGGAGACAACAAAATATCATCTTTTAGTTGCGCTCCAAGTGTAGCAAGGGAAAAAACAAGCATGGAACTTTTCAAAGCAGTCCCTTGACCTTTGACCTCAATATTTGAATATAAATGGTTTCTATGGCTATCTTCAAGTCTCCCATTTACAGACGCACCCACTTTTTACTAATCCCACACACTTAACCCCTTATCCCAACTTGGGTCGTGGGGCAACAGGACAGAAACACGCTCTCTCATTCACTTTAGAGTTACCAATTAAACCTAAGCTGCATGTTTTTGGACTGTGGGAGGAAGCCAGAGTACCCAGAGAGAACCCACGCTGACACAGGGGAAAAATGCAGAGTCGAACTGGCGATCCTCTTGCTGTGAGGCAAGAAAGCTCAACATGTACATCTTTTTCATAATCTGCTTGTAAATGTAATCCTTTTTTTTCTTTGTTTGTGTTTTAACTGTAATTTTGTAACTGTGTTTTGTATTTGCTGCTGCCTATCTTGGCCGGGTCTCCCTTGAAAAAGAGGTTCTTGATCTCAATGGGATATTCCTGGTTAAATAAAGGTTACACTACTGCACATATTCATGTATGACTGGAAAACCTTTCCAAGAAGGAATGAGGCCAATAGTGATAGACAGACAGCAGTGGTGCAGTACTGTACTGTCTTTCCGGAAGGTGTGAATCTATAGGAGGAGAGAGGAGAGGAGGTGGTGTGAAAACAGGTGAGCAGATAATATGAGGGAGTCAAGAAAGCAGCAGACATGTCAGGTGAGAGAGTATCAAGACCAGGGACAAACAGAGGAGACACGACATCTGAGGAGCGATGACAGAGAAGCTGTGATAGCTGTCTGAATACATGTCTGTAACTGTGTTAATTTGTGTGTCGCTGCAGGAGGGCGTCTCACCTGCCCATGGGAATGTGTGTCAATCTGTGTGTGTGTGTGTGATGCAGGCCAGCTGAGGTTCTAATCCCCTCACGGAAAATAGTGGACCAGCCTGTCCTCTTTCTCAAAGTCACACACACCCTATACCACCCAACGCACACACACTTAAGACACCACCGTCCCCCTTTCTCTCTCCCCTCACATGGAGTCAAGAGGACTTTGCTCATCAATTCTCCCAGAGGTTGCTATGGAGACTGAGGATAGTGTGTGTGTGCGTGCAAGCGTTTGAGAGATGTGTTCACCCTGTGTGTGTGTGTCTTTATATCGTCTCTGGTCCTGTCAGGTCACGTTTCACACTGCTGTCTGGGCGTGGGACCACACACACACACACACACACACACACACACACACACACGCACACACACACACACACACACACACGCACACACACACACACACACACACACACACACACGCACACACACACACACGACCCCCTGCTGAAGCGTTGAGCAGGCATTTTTCACCCCACACTCCTTGAGCAGCAAAAGTTTTACACAGTAACAGAGTTTGTGTGTGTTTGTGTGTGTGTGTGTGTGTGTGTGTGTGTGAGTCTTCATGCCTGTTCAGTTGATTCACAGATAATGCAGAAGATGCTGTATCTGCTGCGTGCATGTGTGCACATAGCACTACAGAGCATATATAATTGTGCTCTAGATGAATGTCTGCTCTAGTGCACACTCAAAAGCGGCTCTGCAGGTTTTATTTTTAGCATCACAGGCAAATGCAGCCCCTCTCCCCCTCGCTGTCCTCCCCCTCCCCCTCCTCCTGCTCTCTGCCCTCTCTCTCATCTCTCTCCCACTGTCACTTCTCTCATCTCTCAAAATCTCTACTCTGTGTATCTCACACACACAGTGCTCAGGCCGCATACAGTGTGTCGACATAAGTGTTGCAGCTTCGAAAATATATTTTTTAAAATGCTCGGAGCTTTGTACCGCGCTGTTCCACCTCTCTGGTCTCATCATCATTGCTAATGTCTGAATGGATGCACAGTCTCACTCTCATATCTTTGCCTCCTGCTCTTGTTCTACCTCCCCGACTTGCACATTGGTGGCGGATATAAAAAGCTCATTGTGGTGGAGGTGACGTATGTACTGTAAGCATGTCTGTCGCTAAGGCAGCCAAGGCAAGGTCAAGTGCTCGGTGGCCCGGCGAAGCTTTTCATTACATATTGAACTCCCTGCAGAGACGTCGCTGGAGACTGCCTGCTGCTTCCTCTCCACCTCTACTGCCACTTGTCTGCTGCCGGAGAAACTCGTCTGCCCGTGTGCAGACAGGTACATTTCCATATTAGCATACGGACACAGTCGGTCGTGTTCCGCTGCGTGGATGATTCCACGGCGGTTAGCATTTGCAGCGCGCTGGCAGGGCTGGAGAGGCGACTGTTGAATCAGGGTGTCAGTGGAGATGGAGGGAGAAAAGATCACGTCCCTCAATCAGCCAGATGGAAAAACATAGAGAAGGTTGATTTCTCTTCCTCGACCTCTATTACTGCCTCTCCTGTGCTTGATTTCCTTCTGTTTTTCTTGTATGCTGTTGCATAAGGACAATGCATAGATGCACGCACAAACGTACAGAAACAGTCTTGAGGAGCAGCAGAGAGAGTGCAGAATATATTTACATATATATTAAATATTCTATTTATATTGAATAAACTGTACCTACAGTGATTGAACGAGTCCTGAATATGTTTTCTTCTTACAAATAATTAAAAGTTGCTATATGAATCGATTTACATGTATTAATCACATTGTATTAAAAGGGATTGTAACTTTTTTTTTTGCATTCATGTAGTAAAAAAATATTTTATCTTGCTTTTTTTATACCAGTATCACTTTTGTTGTTTCTGTTTCTGTATTTTTATTAATTTTATCTAATCTTTTAATCTTTCATTGTACTTTATTGACATCATGTTTTATTCTCCTTTTGTGTTTTATTTAATTATTAATTTTTAATTAATTTAATTTTGACTATATTTTATTTCACTCAGTTTTAGTACTATTGCTCCTATAGCTCTTAAACGTTGTTTTTTTAAAATTACATTCCCATCATTTACATTGATTTGTGTGCTGAGGTTTCTTGTCTTTTTCTATAGCTTTTATGGTATAAACTTTTCTGTCTTATTATTTGCTTGTCGATCATCTGTGAAGAACTTTAAACTATGGACTGATAGGTGTTCCCATAAATTCTGAAATAGCCTCAAAAATCCAAGGCAGGTGATATTTCTTGGAGATATTTGTACCACAGGATAGAAAGTAGGGGTGGGCGATACGGCCTTAAAATAATATCATGGTATTTCAGGGTATCTTTGCAATAACGATATTCTTGACGATATGACAAAATACTGAAACAAATATAGAACATTTTGAGAGTCTGAATAAATAAAAATCGTACAACAAAATAAAAACCAACCATAAACCTAAATTGCTGTTTAAAGTGCAAAACAGTTGCCAAATACAAAAAATGACTCTTGTCAGTGCAAAATGAATGTATTAGAAAATAATAAAAAATAATCCTGCAAATGTCAGTGGTGGAATGTAACTAAGTAAGTACTGTACTTAAGTACAATTTTGAAGCACATCTACTTAACTTGTGTATTTCCATTTATATAACTTTATACTTCTACTTCACAACATTTTAAAGGCAAATGTTGTATTTTTTACGCCACTACATTTAGCTGCTTTTCAAATCAAGATTTCACATAAAAAAACGTGATTGAAGACAGTAAAATGCTGCTTACATAAATGCATCAAAAATAATTATCCAACAACATAAATAGAATATATAAAACCCTCTGAGTGGGGTCATTCTACACAACAGGTACTTTTGCTTTTGTTACTTTAAGTACATTTTGTTGCTGATACTTTTGTACTTTTTACTTCAGTAAGTTTTGAAAGCAATGATTTGGCATCACTACAGCAAGAAGTAGAGATGTTGCCATTATCAAAATGTATTGTTTTTTATCCTATAAGAATCTAACAGGTATTATGGTGACTGATATGATACCCCCCCCTCCCAACAGAAAGTATATTCTGCTGTCTGCTCTACCCATCCCATTCATGTCCTTTTTCCCTCTCAATTTAAAAAAATGAGAAGGAGCTCCGACTAAAAATTCAACACCACTCACCCAGTCCTCAAGCAGTGATCTCAGCCTGCTCAACCACAGGGAAATTGCTTTGCACAGCAGTTTGATTCACTGGTTAGACCAACTTCCCCTGAAGCAAAAGGTCTGAGGTTCAAACCCCACTCCAGCCAACATGCTGCATAACGAGACTCTTACAGAGGGCGCAAAATAAGCCCCATCCACCAGCCAAATGCTGGGAAAATAATGCAGGTGGCTGCTTCGATCACCAGCCAAACAAACATATTAAACATATAACATACATCCATCATCCACACACACACACACACACACACACACACACACACACATACACCTGTGATGCATCTGTACAGATCGTTTATCATTTATGTTTTTCTTTGTTGTTGTTTGTGCTGTATGTCTGCTGTCCCTTGTAGTCCACATGGTGTAGTGTATTTGTCTCTCATGTCACCTTGTTTGTTACGTCATTTCACCAATAATAAAACCCCCCCCCCAAAAAACCAAACATATAACACACTCATTTTTTGTGTGCATATTCTGGTCTTGCATTTTAGCTGGCTTATAAGCTTCTAAGCACACTTAACATATCTTCGATGTTGATTCCCTCTCTATCTTAACTATTATTTCTGTATATCCTATGCGAACACCAGCCGGAACATATATGTTCCGGTTTATATGATCTGGATTATTTAAGTCCCTAACAGTAACTTGTCGTAGGCTTGGTAAACCTTTGGACTGCCGACCGAAGCAGCAAAAATCCCAACTTCAACAATCAACTGAGCATCCAGTATGTGCGTGAAGGGGTCTGACCCTTGAGAGATTGAAGATAATCTCATTCTGTCTGGCAGCCACGCACTATCGAGTTTGCATTTCACATGACCACACCGAGCTCCTGTATCAATAATTCCTGCATTGCCTTTCCAAATCAGCGTGTCAGATTGCTGAAGCAAGAACACAAACACAGTAGGAACCCTCGCAGTGTATCCACAGAGCAGACATTGATATGCATGAATGCACGCAGCTACACGTGCTTGACGAACACCACCTCGAAAAAGCACACAAATGCGCATTTCTAACCCCCACACTGGCTTCTCTGTGTGTCTCTCTCTGTCAAAGCAGAATGCCATCCATCATATAGGACGCATGGTACGAAAGATTACTCACATTTCTCCCAATCATGGCCAAATTGCACTGGATGGCTCTCATATTTAGGAGATAGCTTCGGCGTTCTCTTTGCATACAAATGACAAAGTCTCTCTCTCAATTTTCTTTCTCCTTGACTCAAAGAATGTGATGAGAGTGTCACAGATAGGGTACTGATAGAAGATAATTCAAAAGATGCCACCAGACTGGTAAAGAGAGAGATATGTAAAGATACTGGGAAGAAATGTATTAATTCACAAGAAGAGATAAATAAGATCCAGTCCCAGCTAATACACATCCTGTGACAGTAATAATCTGACAGAATTTAATACATCACCATCTCCTTTCTTACAAATTCCAACAAAAAAACTTGGAGTAGCTGCTTAGACTTCTGACTCATTTCATCGTATTTGAGAACCAAACTTCTGTTGGTAATCCACTCACTTGGATTCCCTCTGATCAGGATTATTTTTGGCCATCTAAAACTCTACATACTAGGCTCAAGCTGGGATAAAAAGACAGTTTACAGAATGACTCAGTAATGCTGTAAGACTTTGTCTTTTTCTTAAACCCAATTTGTGGCAATTAGCAACTGTCTCAAAAGGGTTAGATTATCTACAGATCTGGAAAAAAAAAATACAAAAATGATGCAGCTGCTTCGACTACATCATGACAACACTGCCCTCGTCAAAGTAAAAGTGGATAAAAATGAAGCCAACATGGAAGGGCCAGAAACTGCACTTCTTCGAATGGCCACTTGAGGCAGGCAATCCCCATGGACCCCCATATTAAAATGCTAAACTTTACAGCAGAAGTAAAACATATTTAGCTTCATTCAGCCTGCCTCAGCTCCACCCACTCTCTAGATCTTCGATCATTTTCTGGATTAGCCAGGAGCCACAGCCGAACCACCACACTGAGCTTTACAATGGCTTTTCAGAAACCTAAAGGCTTATTTTTATTCAGTGTTAAATACGTGTTTGTATGGAGCCTTCTGTCTGTTCCTTTCGCCCGCATTTCTGCACAGTTTCTGAAAGTATACGGAAATGAACGAAAAGGAGCAGTGCCATTGGAAGTTGTTGGGGAAATGGAGTGAATAGTTCCAGCAAGACACAACCACAAGACATGACAAAAACATTTTGAAAATGGCGACTTCTTCAGGAGATTTACTGAAGAAATGTTCTGTCCACATGTGGCGATGTATTTAATGGCCTCAGAGACCACCGATGTCTACAAAGCTGCCTCCATTTTTGACTCAAGAGGCGCATTATTAGGACCGTCGACATGGTTGTTGTTGTCAGAAATGTTTGACTCTGAGCTGCAGGGGGAGGCAACCTGTGGCTCTTCAGGCCATCCACAGTTCTAGTTAAAATAGCAGTTTATTGTTACTTGTGTTGTGGCTATAACTAAATCATTTATATGAAATGAATGATTTTTATCTATCATTGGTGTAGACCCTGTAGACCCAGAGCAATTGTATTCTTCGATTGTAAAAATGTGCAGCTTATATATGGCATTAAAAATGTCTTCAGCGTCAAGCCTCTCATTTTCACTTTGGTCCTTGCTACTTTTTGACAAAATCATATTAATAAATGCTCAATATGACCTGTTAGTAATGCTGGTAATCTAATTAAGACTTAATAGGCCGTTTTGCGACTCTGTTACAACATTATTTCTCTTTTTTTGGCCAACACCGGCTCTTTTTTTAGTAAAAGTTGCCGCCCCGAAGTATGTCGGTGACAGTTAATGTTTGAAATGGACTGGTTTTCAGATATAAAGAGCATAAATGAGGCTTATGTCTGACGTAACGGAGTCTATTGCCACATTTTACATACAACAAAGAAGAATCTGCAAGAAGTACAGCAATCTTCATTTGAAATAAAAAAAAAAAAAACATAAGATTCTCAGTAAATTTGAAATGTTGCTGTGTTCCCAGAACTCAGCAATAAACTTTGTGAGAACAATGTGATTTTGTTTTTTTACAGATGACAATGATCGACATCTACACAAATAAGAGCCAGGTTGGAGAAAAAAAAACAACAAACTCCTAAACAACTGCTCAGTACTGGAAAATAAAATCAAAGAAGCACACTTCTGTCACACACTGATTTCATGGAAGCGTCACAGATCTCTGATAATAGTCACATTTTAGATAGCATTTCAGAATTGAAACACTTTCGGTAATTGCAGCAAATGAAAATCTGTCATCATTTTTAAGGCTGTGTAAGTGTTCGGAAAAACAACACAGACACAAAAAAGAAAGAAAACAAATCACATGCGCGGCAGCTGATTTTGAAACCGCTTCCAGCAGCCCACTCTCTTTGGATAATGAAATATCTAATGCATTTAGTTTCCTTTAGTTAGCACCTGCCTCCTTAGAGGCATGTTCCTCCTCTCCAAGCTAAATTACTTGGTCTCGATGGAGCGAGACAGAGTGCGGTGAGTAACAAAGAGGAGAAGTCAAGTATATTTTCAGGAAAAGGGATGACGAGCTCGTGCTGGAGAGCTGAGGTGACGGATGATACTCTTTTTTTCCCCTCAAACCTGGCTGCGGCAGAGTCTCACAGCGACCTGAGCAGACAGGTTACAGTATACTTACTGCACTCGGCCTGTAAAGCCACCTTAACTACTTTCCAAATCCCTCGTCTTCACTGTGCTGTGTCTGGTCGCTCCAAAGTGCATCATAACCGAGCCTCCTCCTACCAAAACACTCTGTAAAGGCATTTTCATTTTTACAATCCTCACTCTTTGTGGGATGAATTATACAGCTGCGAAATAGACGTGTGGAGGTTGGAGGCGCCTGGTGAGGGCATGCAGTTAAAATGAAGAATTGCGAGGTGCCTTTCTGTGTCAGTAAAAATGCCAGATCTGTATCTGATTTGCATGCTTGTTCCTGTCTGTGAATTCTCTCCCATGAAGCCCTTTCTATGAGAGTTATTGGCAAAATATCACTTGATAGTGTATGGAGGGTTCAGACGTCAAATATATAACAGAGTGGTGGTCACATGGTGAGAGGTTGAGGGTGGAACAGAAGATATTTCAACATCTTGTTGTAAATATTCACACTTTTTTCCCGACTGCTGATATCGAAAGAAAACAGAGCGCTCAGTGCTTTTAATAAGCAAATGCTGATATCATGTTCTGACCTTCATCTAATTAAATTTTAATGAAGCAGTTATTCGACAAGGTGTGAGATATGCAAAAAGTCACTCCACAAACTAATTATGAGAACAATGAAAAACACAGACAATGTTGAGTTTTTGTTTCTACACTATTTGTCATTTCTCTTCTTATCTGAGCATTTCAGACAAAAATCGGTTTTCAATTATAATCCGGATAAAAGGATGATAAGAGTTTATCCACAAGCAGAAAAATCAGATCGACTTTTCTACAAAAGACAAACTTGTCATACACACTCAATGCTCCTTTTAAACTAAATTCTAGGTTTACTGTTTTGTTTGTGATTAGTGACACATGAATACCCTGCTTATACGACGGAGGGGGAGGGGGGGTTTAAATGTGAACCTTGGCATTCAAAGAAAGCGAAACAATGACATAATCAGAGTGTTTAGACTGGAATAATCAACAAAGGGGATCCATAAGAAAGTGTGCGCTCATGATCAACGCCTGCACTGGTTGTCATTAGATTGATGAATTCTATTGATGTCATCCATCACTGACTAAATCAAGAAGAGTCTGCTGAGAGTAATTGACTTGCATGTGTGCGTAGATGATTGTTTGGTGTTTAGTGGCATGGCGGAGAGTGAAAAAGGAAAATGGGAAGATTGAATATATCATTGTGCCTGATTGCCAAGGGGCCTTAAAACTGAAGCCTGTGTGGATTCTTTCTGATGACCAGCAGGGGGCGACTTCACTATTTGCCAAAATAAATCCAAATGTGTAGAAGCCAATGAGAAAATTAACCTACTTTTCACTTGTTTTATTACCTCAGTAAACATTTTCCTAATGAGTTAATGGTCTATCCTATCAATTGGGGTTGAGGCATAATGCTGTATCAACTTCACCTCTAAAAAACCACTAGCGACAAATTTAGCAACTTATCTTGCCTCGAAAAAACCAAGATGGCTAAAACGCCAAACTTGAGGTTTCAAAACAGTAGTCCACAAAGCAATGGGTGTCAACACGGTGGCTGTGTCCACTTCTTTTATGCTACCTTTGATGGGAGCAAACTTTTTGTTAACATAGTTAAGATATGGATAAGGTCACTTACCGAGCACACCGAGCCGGTAGTTCATGGTCACCACAATCACGTTGCCGTAGGCGGCCAAGACGCTAGCATCAAACATGTTCCCGGTGCCTTCCATGTAGGAGCCTCCATGAATAAACAGCATCACCGGCTTCTTCCTGCGGTCACGGATATCTACACACACACACACACACACACACACATAGAGGAGAAAACAGGGAATAGAGAACAAAAAAGAAAAAAAGTCAATAACTGTATTTACGCTTCTCATATTCTCTTTGATCACATATTGTGTTAGACCATAATATACTGAACAAATAGCAAATTGCTCGGCAGGATGAGAATGCAGTCCTATATCAGAGCCTACGAGCTGCTCTGTTCCCTGCAGCTGGATGTCAGCTCTTAAAAATGAGCTTGAGGTAATTTAGATTTCAGGCAATGATTCCAGCAACAGGCAATAACAGGAGACAACCCAGCAAGAATGTAATCAAATGTTTCCTGGTGATTAAAGCAATAATGCTTGAAGGGAATCACTGAGTAGTGTAGCATACTGGAGCTAACCTGTATATCACTGCCTCTGTCTTTATTCCACACTGAGGCCTAGATTGACCCACACTGATGCAATCCTAAGCACGGCGCACAAGGAACCCCGCGAGCAGTTCATTACACCTGCGCAAGGTAATTTATTAAATTCAAGCTTGAAACTAGGGCAGCCACGGGTAATTAGTTAAAACTGAGAAATGTAAAGACAAAACACAAACAGATTTTTTTGCTCAAGTTGTTTGCAACTGCTGGTGTCAAAGCTCATGCCGGCAAGCTCTCTGCTGCAAAGAAAATATGTTTTAAAACTGTGTAAAAAGGCACTCTGGGACGACAGAGCAAACACACTGAAAGCAACTGGGCACCACAAGTGAAAATCACAGGTATAAAAGCACCAGTATGACATGAGGAGCCATATTAAAGCCAAGGCTGCAAGGGGAAAAGCTAGTGTCTCAAGAACATTCTCTGTGCAACCAACAGATAATAAAAGGCCACTGGCTCTTAATATATCATGTCTGCTATGAATTTCCATAATTTCCTCATTTTATTTTGCACATCGGATCTTGGAACTCCCATAAATGCAAATCACAACTCGCCCTGAGCTGCAGGGACAGCTATATCAACCTATTTCTAGGTCAATTACCCTGTGGGGAATCTCTAGAAAACACAGTTTTCTCGGATGCTATCAGTTTTGCACTGGCACAAATTGTTAGTGGATCGTGCCTTGAGGTTAAGAAAGTGGAAAGATAACTGAAAAGTTCCATGTGCAAATGTCATTTCCTCTATTATTGGAAAACATGACACAAACTTGAGGTTGAGGGTTAGTTCTTATGCATTCAGAAATATATCAGATAGCAGAAATGTAGTAGTCCATACTGATACTAGTACTTCCAAATTTAAGCATCGACTTGGCACCGAAGTAACAGTACTGGTGATATCCCATCTGGCTCGTACTCAAACTCAAAAGTCCTAGATTGTTATTTCTCTTGTGAGAAAATCTAATTTATGCATTTGTCCTTGAACATTATTAAAAAAACGTCAAACCACTTTAGAATTCCACTTCAACAACTGTTTACTGAAAAATAAAAACTGAATGTGCAATCAACAGCCGTGAAAATCTGTTGGTGGATCTGAGGGTGTTTAGTTAAAACCAAATTGTTTTTTTATTAAAAGTATGATGACATGATGATAAATTATACCATCATTCTTTCACGATGCAGCCAGAACATTTAAAAGTCTATTTCACATGCTTGCACTAACGCTTGCTACTTCAGCGCTGTGTGTATACAGCACGGTCCCTGATGGGCCCTCGTTGGCCTTTGAACCGGTCTCCCTGCTGACTGAGAGCAACGATACCCCTGCTGCCAGGAGCCTACGCTAGCATATGGCACGCAAGACTTAGAACTGTGGCACAGTGACAGTGCCTGTTGGCTTCTGTGTGTGTGAGTGAGAGTGAGTGTGTGTGTGTGTGTGTGTGTGTGTGTGTGTGTGTGTGTGTTGGCCTGGGGATATGAAAGAGCAGTAGTGCAGAACAACCACATAAATAACCACTACAGCATCTGTTAGAAGGGAAGGGAGATGGAGGGTGTTTTTTGGGTCCCTGTGAAACCTGCTTTTATACACGCATAAACAGATTAAACTATAGTATGTATCAACAAAGTATAATAGGAGCATTTTAAAATTTAAAATTTTGGACATCCAATCATATGGTGTTCTTTTTTCATATTTGGAAATAGTTTGCTATAATATGTGTTAACTGACTATAATAGGGCCATTTTTTTAAGCATTGTTAAGCATTTTAACATATCTGTTCAATCATTTTTGTCATTACAACTAGAATCTGACAGATATATATGCTGACAGTTTTTATTGGCTAATATTGGCCTTTCGATATCTGCGTATATGCTATCTGATATATGTGCCTTTATGAAAACTTTTTTTTACACAATATATATTGCAAAAACGATTTTATTGTCACCACAAGACTGGAACTGAACAGTAATGATGTTTATTTAGCTATTCATTTTATTCCTATATAATGTATTGAATTGGCTGACAATGTAATACATTCTTGTTTGTAAAATGTGTAAAAATGTTAAATATTATTTAATAAAGTTTTATGTTTGAGAAAGTAGCTCTCTTTGCAGTATTGAAAAATAAATCATCTTTTTTCATTCCAGCTCAAAAAATCACTATATTTGCTGCTATATCAGTTATAGATTAATTTCCCCTCTAAAAACAGTATCGGCATCCTACTCCAAAGTCCTATATCAGTCCGGCTCTAACACACACATACACAGTCATAGTTAATACACAGCCAAAGCTAAACCCCATGCATCGGGCAGACACACTCACACTGGGGAGAAAGAAATTTACAGGCAGCTGCAATGGAGAGTCGCCATGGCAACTGCTTCACTTCAACTTGTTTCCGCCTCTCTCTCTCTCTCTCTCTCTCTCTCTCTCTCTCTCTCTCTCTCTCTCTCTCTACATGAGTTGCTCTCACGTGGACAAAGTCTCATTGACTGTTGCTGTGGCAACATATTGCTCTTGTGCATTTCTAACCCCCGTGATGCCCTTCGCCACATCTCTACCTGAATCTCATTTCATTAGAAGCGAATGACCACATAGACACTTCCAATACACACACACACACACACACACACACACACACATGTCTGTATTCTGCATCAGGAGATGAAGACTGACAGCCAGTGGCATCATGGGAGACAGAATGCAGATGCACTGATGTTCCCACCAGCACCCACATAAGACACAAATACACACCAAGCGGGCTGTCACAGTTGACCTGTAGACTCTGTGTCCATGGATCAGTTACAGGGCGAATCGTTCTGGCACAGTGACAGATACGATGGAGGCCCTCGGGGGCTACAAGCTTTCCCCCTCACTCTCTCTCTCTCTCTTTCCCTCTCTCTCTCTGCCTCTCTCTCTCTTTGCCTCTGGCTTTGTTGTGTTTTCACCACAACAAAAGTTTAGCATGCGATGCCCAAGATGGGCGGGTGGTAAAGTTTTCCAGCCTCAGGATTGACAAAGTGGGATAAACTCCCATAAATGCTTGCAAAATCAGCAAGCCTTTACCAATCTTTAATCTATGGAAGCCCTGAGAGGATATTCTGGTGATTCATTTTTAAGTTGTGTATGTATTTATGAATTAAGAACAGGTGAAAAAAAAAAGATTTTGCGAGTATAGTCATTTGTAAGGGATGGAAAAACTGTTATGAAAGGCAAAAATTGTCTTTCACTGGTGAAATCAGATGAAAAAAAAAGTATTGGCATGTGAAAAAACTGTATTCTAAAAAGGACTTAAAGCATTCATGTTTTCTTCAAGGTGAGTTTTAACTTCTCCGTGTGCTCGAGAATTTTTTTCACCTGCCAAAAAACCTTTTTCTCTCCACTTGTTTTCACAGATGAAAAAGCAAGAAACTTGGAAAATGTTCCTTCCTGGTAAAACTTGTTTTTTTCGCTTAGCAATACTATTTTTCCCACCTGTTTGACAGTTGTTTTATTTTTAAAGGGAATTTAGAAAGGTGATCATGGAAAAGGTTTTTTTTTCACCTGCTTGACAGGTTTTTTATTTTTAAAAGGAAACTTAGAAAGGTGATGATGGCAAAACGATTTTTTGCACCTGTTCTTAAGTCATCAAAAACAGGAGAGAATTCTTTTTAGACTTAAAAAATGGTTCACCAGATATTTTTTTCCTCACTTGCTTCTGTATTTATCTCGATAAAATATGCAAATGCTATGCAGCAAGGTGCTTCAAAAACTAATCACATCATCAGCTCTACTGGGAGAGCCTGTGGTGTATATATAATATTTTCAATCATTTGCTTTTCATGAGTTATTTTGTTCACAACATGTCTACAGACAAACAGAACAGGCGCTGAGTGACATAATGTCTTGTATATCATGTACTGTACCATGGAGACAGTTTGGAACAGTGTCCAGAATATACATGCAAAGCCTCAACAAATCCTTCATATCCTATGCTAGATTATCGGCAGATGGTAAATACTTCCACACAGACATGAGCTGATGCTACAAAGGGAAAGGCTTACTCATAGTGACATGGCAGGGCAAGCACTGATTTGTGAAGTAATACTGTTTATATGTCAAACTGAAAGAACAGCAGATGACCAAATGAATGAAACAGGTGACCAAATGAATGAAGTGGGAAAAGTTTCAGGTCTGAAAATTGAAGCCAATGTGGACGTGTCTTCATTCTTTCTACTGGCCAGTAGGTGGCAATACAATTGGCTGCAAAGAGATAGCCAATTGTATAAAGGTCTATGAGAAAATAACCCTACTTCTCAATTGATTTATTACATCATTAAACATTTTCCTGATGTGTTTATGGTCTCAATTGCAGTTACAAATCTTTTTCAATTCAGCATGATGTTCATTTGGGATATTATGGTCGCATTTAGAGTAAAATAGATAATGCTATAGGTATGCTATAGGGTATGGCTACATTTTGATTGACAGGTTACGACCATAGCAACTTGTAAATGTTCAATGTTAGGTTGGACTAAAGGACATTCTAATGAGTCCTGCTGTTCATTATTTCTGGTAGGTACATTTCTGTTTAAAACCTGTATTTTACCAGCCTCTTGCTGCTTCTCAAAGTCAAGGACCACAATGGAAATAAGCCTTAGGGCTTTATTGTGTCATCCCTGACTATTTTGTATCTATTTATATTACGTATGACACAGGTTGCTGTTTCATATTTTTTATATCAAGAATGGTCAAATAAAATCAATCAATCAATCAATCAAGGATGCTTCCTTGATAGGACAGGTCCTTCTGAGTTGGATCCTACAGAGGCAAGGCAAGACTTCTTCCAATCATTAGTATAACATACAATGTGAGCAGGAAAGTCATTGCGTAATTGGACAGGCCCTACGTTCAATTCAGCAAAGCAATCTTTAAAACCAGTGCATGACATAGATGTGGTGTTGGCATCAGTGCTTTTCAACATCTTTCTTGAAATGGAGGAAGAAGAACAGTAATGCACGTATAGGCTGGTTTACCAACCACCAGAAAATCCAAAGGACAGTAGAGTTCTGAAGCTCCTTGACATAAGAACAGTCCTTAATGACGTAGTATCCTTAAAAGACCATTCAATGATCCCTCCCTGACTTTGGAAAACAGCTAATATCAGCATCTCAATTATTATCACAGTTAACATGAATTAACATGAAGAATGCATCTTGCTAACCAAACTAGCATTAGCTGGTCTATGATACGTCTACCTGCCCAAGCCAGGCTGGTAGCAACCCTCTCATCCAATTAAGGTCACTTCTGGCTTCAATAAACCAAGATGGCACCAGCCAAAATGCAAAACTTGGGCCTTCAATAGTCCACAAACCAGTGGGTGACATCATGGACCAGCATGTAGACATGACTGAGAGATTTACTCTCACTTTGCTTGTTGAATTAAAATTGTTTTGCTAGTCAGTGGTGGAAGGTAACTTCATTAACTTAGGTACTGATATACAATTTTAAAGTACTTGTCCTGCCACTCCTGGCACTGGCCACCACTGATGCTGCTTCACATTAAAAGCCATTCTTAAAAGCTGTAGTTTTCTCATTCTCCAACTACTGCTATAAATACTTCTGCACAAATAAAGACTTATACAACTACTAACAACAAATACTGACAGGTTGACAGTCAGGCTGTGTTCTTCTCTCTATAACAGCACCTCAACAACAACGGAAAACACTTAAGACAAAGAAATGATTAACCGAAAACCAAAATTGAAAAGGTGAACAAAATACCCAAACAATGCCTCTGGAAAAAAAAAAACTGGCTCTGCTCAGCAAACAACAACAACAAAAACAAAGCAAGATGGCAGAGAGCAGCTGAGGGCTGGTACCCTGAGGAGCTTAGCATGGCTGCTGATCCTTTCAAGCAGAACGGAGACAATGAGACGATTAGGCCTAAACTAGTGTTGAGTGTTCCAGTTTAGCACACCGCCCACCGTCGCCCTCAGAGACGCCACCCTCTGGTCTCCTGATGAGACGCGAGGCCTTCGCCTCCACTGCATTATCAACTGACTGATTAGTCACAGGGATGGAGCGTGGTCTGCTGCGCTGTGTGCGTCACTGTCTGCTGTTGATTTTATGGGAAATGATGTTTGCTGTCAGTAAACACTAACAGAGTCAGCAGAGAGGGAGAGGGAAGATTGATGTGCACTTAAGTGGCACAGCTGAACTTCAGGGTGTAACAGCAAGGATAACAGATAAAAAGCCTTAGATTGCAAAGTCTACATGAATATTTTGTTGATTTTTTTAGCAACATCTGAGGGTGAACCGAGGTTTAACCTACACCCTACATCAGGGGTGGCCAACCTGTGGCTCCAGAGCCTCATGTGGCTCTTAAGGCCGCCTGCAGGGGCTCCCCGTGGCTGAGAAAAAAAAATTATATATTTTTTTTAACATTAAAATTTTAATTTATCAATGGTGTAGACCAAAAACTATTTGTATCTTCAATTGTAAAATTGTATAGCCTTTTTACAGCATATTAATTTTTTTTTTTACATTTAAGTCAACTAAAATGTGCTTCATAACCTACGAAAGTCTCCGGCCCGGCGCCTTAATCTTTACGTTTTGCCAACTTCGAGTTTAGTTTCGAGTTCCCTTAGATAGACTAATTTTCAAACTCATATTAATAAATGCTCAATATGATGATTAATAATGTTGGAAGGCTAATTTAGACTTATTAGGCTGTTTAATTTTAATTTTAGGCTCAATTTGAGGCTCCATTCCGCGATTTTATCTTCTTTTTGGCCAACAGTGGCTCTTCAGTTAGTAAAGGTTGCCCACCCCTGCCCTACATCCTGTCTAACTTGACTTTCCTGGCAGCTACGACAGCAGACAGAACGCTGTAGAGGACACGGCGTTTAAAAAGCATATATTACTTCTTAACAGAACAGTAAGTGCAGGAGCCTGCTGAGATATCATCTTCCCATACGTTAGACTGAGCATGGAGAGATGGAAGCAGCGGGCCCTCTCCTCACAGAGAGCCATAATTAAAAAGATATTGAATCACATTGGGGTGAAACGACAACTCAAGGGGGAAGAACGCAGCATGCACAATTTTATACCTTCTCCAAATTAGCATTTTCATTTCTCCCATATAGGCTCAACTGAGTTTTTTTTCTCTCCCCATTTCTATTTTCATTTTCATTAGTATGGATAGGCTGAGGAGTATGTGTGCACAAGCACGTGTGGGTGTGAGGTGGAGATAAATATTGACCTTTTACGCTGAGGTTCCAAGCTGTAATAATAGGGAAATTGCTCACAGCAAATGATGAACTGTCATCTGTGTGCAAATACACAGAAGCTCTTTGTACTAGTGGTCCAATTAACAGAAAGGTTACAGAGTGGTGAAAATATTGTAACAGTGTAATGGAAGGAATACATTTCTGTATATTTTTGTATTTCTGAGACCTGTAATTTTAGTCCTGATGGATTGGAAATATTAAAAACAGCGGATCCTCCCATTCACCTGGTAAGATTTTCACTTTTCACAGACATATGCAACACATCCTCCTCACTTAGGCATAAAAAAATGATGAAATATTTCTTTTGCTTGATACCAAAACCAAGCTACAACCACCCATGCAAATTTGATCTGCTGCATATTCAGAAGAAATGTCTCAAAGGAGTTTCATTTGTACAAATAAAACAAGTTTTTTAAATTTTTGATGCGTCAGAACTTGTTTGCCTTGAAGTGTGCAAAAACACACAACTGCATTTTTTTTCTTGCCATTTAGATTATCCGTCAAATAACAGATCTGTAGGAATGCCATTTTGAATATTGACTGATTTTAATAGAAAATGCAGCCAGAAGTAATCAAAGATCTTGTATTGCAAACTGGGACTTGCAAACATTCAGAAAGTCGTGAGCAACATGAACTGAACCAGGCTGTTCTCATTCACTGTTTGTAGTTATACCTATGAAAAGTAATGCATTGTAATTCGTATCAGATAGGGATGTTGCAAGCCCAGACAGTTAGTGGTCGACACATATACCAGTGACATTACACTGTTAGATAATGCTGTTTCTTTCTTCCTGACAGAGACGGTATGAAATGCCCCGATGACAATGAACTCTGGTGGCCAGGAAGAATTCACAGAAACTGAGCTACGTCCATAACTCATTCTTATTCATTCTTCCTGACCGTCAGAGTTCATTGTCATCCTGGTATTTCATATCGTCTCTGGCAGTCAGGAAGAATTCATTGATCCTTACATCCGTATCTCTTGTTTTGCTGTCAGTTTCTCTCCACTTCTGTGATCTCTGTATGTCACCTTGAGCGGGGCTTTGCACATGCACACGTGGTGCAGAGAAAGGTGAAAGAAGAGAAAGTGATGACTCTGCCGTTCCCTTACTTGTTGCTCTGTCTACCAATATGAGCTGCTCTAATTCAACAATGTTAGGCCTTAAGCAGTGATGTACCTGTAAAATAAGTTTTGTAAGTAAGTATGTGCTGTTTTACACCATGTTCTTTGTCACCTATGTCACTGCATCGAGTAATAATTCATGGAAATAGTTACTTTAACCCTGACCTTAACCTAACCAAGTAGTTACATTTCACAATTTAATTAATTTCCACCTGTTTAAAAGAGCGATTCTGCAACCCTTTCACAATGTTAAATATTCATTAAGGATACACTGATTGAGCTGCATTCAGAAAAAAAAGCAAACACACACAAACGGTACTGTCCTCTCACTGGGTGGCTGTCTGTCTCAAACGAGCGTGTGTGTGTGTGTGTATGTGGGTCAATAGTAGGTCAATGGCAGTCTGATGTGATAGAAGGCTGGAGGTGGAGACAGACGCAGGGTGATGAATGGGATGTGATGAGATGCACAGCAGCAGAGCTGCCCTATAGGCCACCGAGCAGGGCGAAGGCTTAATCGTTAGAGCACAATGGATCAAGGCAAAGGCCACACTGATTGCATCTGGGACATGTGTGTGTGTGTGTGTCCATGCACTGGTATTATAATACTTGTGAGAATCAGTTGGACCACCGGATACCAGGAATGAGCTTATAGTGAGCAGATAAAGAGATATTTCACTTTTATTTTTTAGCTCTTTGTTTCTTTATATTTCTTTATTTCTTATCTGTCTACATTCCTGGTAATAATTAAATTACAATAGCCATGCAGACATGTCCCATCTAGCACCAATACAGGATTAAAATAAACAAGCAGAGATGTGAGACTTGTCTTATTGTAAGAGAATTGTAGTTAATACCAGGTACTGCTTCAAAATCTCGTCCCTAATGTTGTATTTAAGAGCCCACGGATAGCTTTGACGTTCCAAGACCGGACATTTAGCTGCTAGACTATATTACATTCACAAAATATGTTTTAATACATATAGACAACATATCCAGACCATCCAACATATAAACAAAAGAAGCAAACCAGAATCTATCCTGTATGTATTTCTTGCAATCGAAGCTGGGAGCTAATTCAAGTATCAGTCCCAGTGTACTGTGAGCCTCTTCACACTGATTAAAGTATGCATAATTATGTGAAGATAATTAACAATCATATTGTCTTGTAAAAGATTAAGCTTTTTGCATCAAACAGGTTAATTTTAACACAATTCAACCCCGACAAAACACCTGTTTTGACACATTATTTGACACTGTTGGAGCCAGATGTGCAACTGACTGAACAAACATATGTGTTCATGAGTTAATCATCTTAAGGGGAATGAATACATTCACTGATAGATTTGCCATATGTGTAAGCTTGTACATATCCATGGGACATGGGTCAAGACAGGCATGTCCTAAGCTCTAAATTTACAATAAACAAGTCACAATGTGTATGAGTGTTATGAGTTAATATATTAAGTTGATTCAAGGAATGAAATGGAATGAATTGATTCATGGCATACGTTATAAATAACATCCTTTTTTATCTTTAGGGAAAGGTATAGGGAAGTATTTTCAATTCAAAAGGCTCAAGTCCAAGTAAAGTCACAAGTCATTGGTGTTCAAGTTTAACATGAGTTGCAAGTCTCTTTTGATTTCGTCAAGTACAGTCGAAAGTCATTAAATTAGTGAGCCTCAATTCGAGTCACGTGGGCTCTAATCCATGCCTCTGGCAATACTGGAGGCCAAGCAATTGGCCCGCTCCAAATAGGCAGATTTTGAGTAGACACTGTGTTTCTAATTCTGCAAGTTTCAAAAAAAGAAATGATTTGAAGTCAAACTAATATCATGATATTTATCAGTTAGAAAAAAAACTGCATCGCTTCCCCACTGGTCAGTGCACAGACCTGAGGAAACACACAGTCGACACACACCAAATGCTGCTCCTGTTGCCTCCGTTCCCACTGTCTGCCTGAGCTTATAACACTGGGACTGTGGGGACCAGCATGGAGTTTGGATGATCCTTGCTGCCGTACTGTTTGTACTCTGTCTACACCAACTTCACTGCCTGTGACAGCGAGCAAACACCCACCTGACAGCTCAATATGCTTCCAAAGATCATACCAGCAACCCCTCCAGCAAAATAAGCAAACAGCTTCTGCTCATAGGTATCAGAAGCGTCTACGGTATTTATCTATTACTTTATAACAATTATCATGGTTATTAGATACATAAATATTGCTCAAACTGATTTTTGGCTTGGTTTAATGTTTTAATTTCCAAACCCAGAAAAACATCAAACCCCAACAAAATAGACAAAAACGCTCTTTGTTTAAACAATGACACGTTGCAGGCTAATTATCTTTGTAGATTTTGCAATGTAATGAGTATCTACACCACTGACTGAATCGATAAAGTGCCCTATAGAGTGGCTCTAAATGGAGAAAACATGATAAAGTGCCCTATAGATTGGCCTTAATTGAGGAAACATAATAAAGTGCCCTCTGCAGTGGCCTTAAATGGAGAAAACATGATAAAGGGCAGTCCATGGCCTAAAGGTTAGGAATCGGGCTTGTAACTGGAGAGAGGTCCCGGTCAAGGACTGAAATGCCCTTGAGCAAGGCACCTAACCCCCTGCACAGCTCAGTGCAGTTATGTGCAGGTTGAATTTCCCCATTTGAATTGAATTTCCCCATTGTGGGATAAAAAAAAAAGTAATTCATCTTAAAGTGCCCTATAGATTGGCCTTAATTGAGGAAACATAATTTGTAGTGGCCTTAAATGTGATAAAGTGTCCTCTGTAGTGGCCTTAAATTGAGAAAACGTGATAAAGTGCACTATAGAGTGGCCTTAAATGGGGAAAACGGAATAAAGTGGCCTCTGGAGTGAGACATTTTTTTGCCTTTTTTATTTTGCCCCTATTCAGCCGGAGTCTTGCTTTTAGTTTTTTAAGCTCAACATCTCCTGTGCCAACTTTCCCTTTCCCAAATCAGACAGCAATGCCTTTTCTTTCCTCCAGCAGATTAAGTGTGGGTGAGGTAAAAAAAAGGAGCACAGCAGGGGAGAGAGAAAAAAAAGACCAGTAAGACCACTGGGAATAAGAATCGCCGCCCTGGCTGCTCTAACAACAACATGCTCTTATTAGATTCAATAACATCGGCTAAAAACACAAGTATTCTTCTCTAATTTTCTCTCTCTGTCCATCTAACGCTCTCTCTCTACTCCACCACTTCTTTGCCTCTCACTGTTGCCACCAGCAAGTGCTCTCTCCTCATCCTATCTTGCTTCCTGTTGCTCTCAATCTTTCTCATTCTTTATCTCTCACTCTTCACTCCGGCAGCCACCACCCTGGCCTCTCTCATCTTCTTCCACTTGTTTGTTTTCTGATCTCCATTTTCTGTGTAATAACCCCTTTCTTTTCATCTTTCTCCCTCAGTCTTAATCTACCACTGGCTGGCCTCTCTCAGTAAGAGTCTATTTGTAACCTCTCTCATACCTCTTTCCAGTGGCACTTCCTTTTTTCTTTATTTCTCTCTCTCTCTCTATTTGTCTTCCTCTATCTTTTTCTCATCTCTCTGTCATAGGATTGTGTACCACTTCTACTGTTAAATTATATCCCTCACCCCATCCTTTCTCCCATCTGTGTTATAAATAGAGGTTGGATTAGGCTGACTTTTTGTTTTGCTCACTATTAGGGAGCGGATCAATTCCACAAATTGAGTGGATGGGGAAGCGAATACACACACAAATCCAGCCATAAACACACACACTTATACCCAGGCACACAGCCCCTCTGTCCTCCAAAATGCCACAGTGACAAAGACGATACAAACACAGGCATTGTTCTTGTTTTCCCACTGCTGCCTCTCTTTTCCCCTCATAACAGTCTTCTTCTCTTCCATTTTCCACATCCCTTTCTTTCAGCCTTAAGCCTTTTGGACTTCAGTTGACCCCTCTCTTCTTCCTTCCTGCCCCCTCTTTTCCTTTTATTTTACTTGTCTTTATCTCCAATTTCTTTATGCTAGACTGGTAACGAAAAACCTAATTTTTATGTGTGTCTCTGTTCGTTTGACTGCAGGAGTATTAACAATTACAGTGTCTTGTTTGAAGTACCATGTGAACACAAAAGCACACTTTATCACACCATTTCTCACAAAAACTAACAAAACAACCATCAAATATTAAGCTCTACTCATAGTGACATCATGTCTATGTGTTTGTATGTTTGTCTTTCGATATTCTTGACATCCGTTCTTAAATTGACTTCACACTTCACAGACAGGTGTATTGCTGAAGACCAAAGGAAGTGGAGTGTCAAGTGCAAGCTCTTTAGTTCTACAGGACATATTATCAAAAGTGTGTTATTCCAACTCACCAACTTAATTGCTTAAAGACTATCCTATAGACTATTCTAACTCCTTATTGCTTGAAACAATTCTAACTCCTTATTGCTTACAGACTATCCTAAAGACCACTCTAACACTGTATATCTTAAGAAAATATATAGACAATCCTAACTGGCTTGTTGCTTAAAGAGTTTCCTATAGACTATCCAAACTCCTTATTGCTTAAAAACTATCCTATAGACTATCCTAACTCCTTATTGCTTAAATACTATCCTATAGACTATCCTAACTCCTTATTGCTTAAATTCTATTCTATAGGCTACACTAACACCTTATTGCTTAAAGATTAATCTATAGACTATTCTAACTCCTTATTTCTTACAGACTATCCTATAGGTTACTATAACTCCTGATTGCTTAAAGACTACTGTATAGGCTATCCTAACTCCTTGTTTCAAGACTTTCCTATAGACTATCCTAACTCCTTATTGTTTCAAGACTTTCCTATAGACTATCCTAACTCCTTATTGTTTCAAGACTTTCCTATAGACTATCCTAACTGCTTATTGTTTCAAGACTTTCCTATAGACTATCCTAACTCCTTATTGTTTCAAGACTTTCCTATAGACTATCCTAACTCCTTATTGTTTCAAGACTTTCCTATAGACTATCCTAACTGCTTTTTGTTTCAAGACTTTCCTATAGACTATCCTAACTCCTTATTGTTTCAAGACTTTCCTATAGACTATCCTAACTCCTTATTGTTTCAAGACTTTCTTATAGACTATCCTAACTGCTTATTCCTTAAATACTTTCCTATAGATGATCCTAAGTCCTTATTGCTTGAATACATTCCTATAGACTATCCTAACTCCTTATTCCTTAAATACTTTACTTGCATAAAGACCATGCTGACCCCTAATTGCCTAAGGACTCACCTGACTCCTTATTTCTTCAAAAAAAATGATCTAGAGTTTTAATATAAATGAAAAATAATCTAAAGGATATAGTGAGGATATTTTAACAATATTTACAATAACTTTATCAAGGTAAGGCTTGAGTTAAGAGTGTCACAGTGTGGTGAACACAAATAGAACTGACATTCATTCATTCAACCACTTATCCGCATTTGGGTTGCAGGGGGCTGGAGCCAATCCCAGCTGACATTGAGCAAGGGTACATAAAGATGCTCATACCTTCAGGCAATTAAGAGTCTAGAATTGACATGTTCAGTCAAATTAGTTATTAAAAGGAAAAGGAAGGAATATTAAAGGAATGGGCTTACTGGCATGTTTAAGTAAGCAGACAGACAGACAGACAGACAGACAGGTAGGCAGGCAGGCAGGTCCAGGTAAAGAGGCAGAGTAACAGAAAGTCCAATGCAAAAATAATGAAATAAATGAATAATGGCAGTAACACAACATAGCACTGTGATAGTCAGGCAGGGAATGAATGGAACTGGGTCAGTATATGCACTGAGAGGCTGATGAGGGACTGAGATGCAGGTGAGCCGATGGGTGGGGAAGGTCGGGTAACTGCAGAGCAGATGAATGGAGTGTACATAGGTGGGGCAGTTGGGTGACGGGGAGAGGAGGGAAAGTCCAAACTCATTTGGTGGATGGATGGAAAGTGGCAATGGCAGGGCCTGAGGAATAGGGAACGTGACTGCAGAGAATGTGCTGAGAGACAGACTGTGACAAATGGTTACATTTAAAATGAGCATAAGAATGTGATTTGAGTAAGCAGTGTGACAGTAAGGGCTCGGGGTTAAGATGTTCATTTTCAGGTGAAAACAATCATGGACTGGCCTGAGGTTGAACACTATTGTGTTGAATTGCTTGTATCGCCAATACAGAGCAGCGATATGGATTTTTATATACTGCAAATGCTGCAGGTTATTACTTTAAGGAAGTGCAAGAAATGAATGTCAATGAAAGGCTCTCAAGCAATCATTTGTGTTCTGTATAGAAATGGCCATGCATTTCTGTCCTGCACATTAATGTATGTCTGTGAACATAATCAACTCCGCTTCAACACTCCTGCTCATCTCCCTCCTCGTCTGTCCTCATGCAACCCCTCATTATCCCCAATCCACCTCCCTCTTTCCCTCTCTCTCGGCCTCTCTGCCCTCCGTACTTCCCTCCCTCCTATAACGATCCGGCCATTACTGGGGCTGCCGTTCCAGCCCTGGTTTCACAGGGTGTCTGGGGTCTAATTGGGGCTGAATGAGGGTGAGTGTGTACTGCTGTGAGACCTCATTGACACAGGCTGGGATCCAGGGGCTGGCTTGTTCATCCCCCCCTATAGAGATGCATTGTGAGTGAGTCTTTACATAAAAACACTCACACAAGCATATTATATCCACAGTTGAAGTGAAGCCACTGCAGAAATACTTTAAAGATACTTTTTTCTAATGGCCAGCAGGGGGGCGACTCCACTTGTTGCAAAAAGAAGTCCAATTGTATAGAAGTCTATGAGAAAATTATCCTTCAACTTCTCACTTGATTTATTACCTCACTAAAAATGTTGTTAATTTGTTTATGGTTTAAATCTATAGTTTCAAATATTCTTCAATATAGCATGATGCTCATTTTGTAAATTATGGTCCCATTTAGAGTGAAATAGACAATAAAGCAGGGTACATTTTAAGGCGTGGCTAAAGTGGTGGACTCAGGCTTTCTGAGTACCCCCAGAACTCCCACCTTCTTTTCTTTAACGATTGTCACTGGTTTCAAAAAACAAGATGTCAACGGCCATAAAGCAGTAGTTCATAAACAAATGAGTGATGTCACAGTGGCTACATCCACTTCTTTTATGCAGTTTATGGTTATATGGAATTACATGCATGCAGCTATGGCAGACTACACTGCTCTGTCAATGTTGCTCTTGGCTTTGTGAGCCAACATTGGTATCCAAACACGACTGGTAGAATACATTTGCTCTGCTCGTCTTGAATGCAATAATATTGTTAACACTGAACGTTAAAGTTAGACTTTGTTATAAGCTAATGCTAACCTGCTAATGCTATTTTAGTTGGTTTTGTTGGTCATTATAACCCCGCCCCCAGCTCCTGATGTTAGTGTTTTGTGGTTCGAGATGCAGAAAGACTTGATGCCGCTCTGGAACCAGTTTTCTGCTTTGGAAATGTGAACTGGTTCGACATAAGGGAAAGACTCCAAACCGGCCCTGGAACTGCCTTGGTCGTAAAGGGGGCTTAGTGTTAACTTTTGGTTTGGGTATTTTTTTTGTTAATTCTTGGGCTTATTGTTAAGTCACCTTTGTTATGTGTAATGTAAATGCAGTGTGTCTAAGTGAAGTTATTATGTAAGACTCCTCACCTAATGTTAAAATATGCAATTTTTTGCTATTTCTGCCACATTTCCATTCAAAATGTAACTAAAAAATGTGTTCTACCTCCGAACAGATATAATCGATATTCTACACATTTATAGGGTTGTTTATAGAGAACTGTGGAGTGTATTACCTTGTGGGTGTAAGGTTTTCTTTTTCTGTTTGTGAGTATACGAGTTCAAGCAGGAGGAGAAGAGGAACAGCAAATTGGGTGTAGAAAGTCTCTGCTGTCGTATCCATTCAGACACCAGCGTTCCCATTAGGTAATGCTGTCAGCTCTGCCACTACCCACCGCTCTCCATCTCATACATAACAATACCTCCTTAATTGGAATGCTACTCCGACAGTTACAATACAATTCAGGTGAAAACACAGTGAGCACAAATTGAGAAAGAGACAACACACTGTGAAAAGAGCAGTGGCTACTCAAAGCCAGAAGAACTTTTTGCAACTTCACAAAGCAACTTTGTGCAACACGTAACAGAAAAACTGCATGTGTGTGCCGAGAAGTGATTCATCTTTCCTGCTGTGTGTATCGCTGCAGTATGTGAGCATGTGTTTCCTCAGCAGGCATGCAGTTTGAGCTGTGATCTCTGGGATCTGCCATACAGCGGCGTTGCCAGGAGCCTGGCTTCGTTTCACCACGGGGTGTGTGTGTGTGTGTGCGTGTTTGTGTGTGTGTGTGTGTGTGTGTGTGTGCAGTCGTTCATCTGTAATCAAACATTTTCATATGCATGGTGATCTTCCTGTTTGTGCTCCATGTCACCCTAGGGGGGGATATGGATTATCAGCAGCCACTTATCTCGTCTTGTCTGTCCTGACAGTTAATCTGATGGCGAAGTAGCAAATTCTAACTCTGCTACAGAGCTGTCAGACCTCCAGCTCTGATTGGTTCGTGCAACTTTTATCCACCACACCCACATTACCCACTGGCAAACATCAACATCATGGTGTTTGAAATTATATTTAGAATATAGCTGCTGGAAGATTTCTACCTAGAGTCCCACTTGATCACATCTGTCCCCTGTGATGATCCAGAGTCCAAAATTACCTTTTTGGCTCCACTTCCACAAACTAGTAAATAAATGTACCTGCCAAGAAAACGTTTTGATAATGACTTGTACTTCCTGTTTTCAATGTATCTGGGTTAAGCATAACAAATGAATGCTGGCCTAGTTGATATTCATGCAGCGAAAAAAAAAACATAAATTTAGAAGCTACTACTGTCTCTGTAGGTCCAGCATATTAGTGTAATTGCTTTACTATAATGACACTACAGACATTTGTTTTACTTTGCTTACTTTGCTTAAAATAACCAGCAAGTTTGATCATAGGCCCATTAATTGACATAATCAAGGAATTTAGACATCAAATATCAAAGCTGTCTCTGAGAAGTGAAGGTTGAATAATTACTTTATTTAAATATATTATTAGAATGAAATGGATTCTGTTCATCAATATTTTTTGATTCAAGGAAGCAATTTTTAGTCTTTTCACTGAATATTTGTCACATGACCGTACGTCTCAGAAGAATCAATCATGGCTTCCCAGTTGAGCTGAGGAGCACTTAATTTAATGTTTTTAACAGGATCTAGTTATTCCAAATGGTTTATCTTTGGTGACGCTTTAAATGAGACATGAAGAGTGTCTCATTTAAGTGATTTTGACAATTTTAAGCTTTGTTTTGGTTACTTTTTCTAATGGAAACCTTCCTAACCAATGATCCATTTAATCCCACCGGAAAGATCAATTTTGGATGATAATGCTCGTTTTTACAGTTTCTCTCTACGACAAATGGTGTATTTTTGGTGAACTTTTAAAGGAAATACACATTTCAATTGTGGGATTCAGAGCGTAAATATGAAATATAAAATTTTAAATAATGTTCAGCGCTGTCAATTTTGACATTACAAGTGTCTGTGTAACGTCACCCAGTATGCGAGTGCTTGCCTGGAGTGGCATTGTCATTATGATGATGACCCTGTCAGTCAAGCCCCTTAATGCTATCATACGGTCTGTGGATCAGATCAGATCATCATAATGTCTGTCCAGAGAGTCATCATGTTCAGATTCAAGAGTTTCACATGTGAACTAATAAAGGGAACTTGCTGCTCATCAAGGATTCCCAACAGCCGGACTACAATATCAAACCTTGTTCATGATCTGAAGACTCATTTGGATCAGTAGAGAGCCACATCGTTACGTCACTGGAAAAGTCTGGAAACGTCTCCGCTATCTGAGCATCGTCTCTTTACAAATGTTGCTCGTGTCTTTGCGAACCTACATTGGCATCCAAACACGACTGGTAGAGCACATTTGTTCTGCTTGAATTGAACGCTATGGATGGACATTACGGTTGGTCAAAATAACCCCTCCCCCAGCCCCTGACATACAGTACAGGCCAAAAGTTTGGACACACCTTCTCATTCAATGCGTTTCCTTTATTTTCATGACTATTGACATTGTAAATTCATCAAAACTATGAATGAACACATGTGGAATTATGTACTTAACAAAAAAGTGTGAAATGACTGAAAACATGTCTTATATTCTAGTAAGCAAAGGGTGGCTACTTTGACGAATCTAAAATACAAGACGTTTTCATTTATTTCACACTTTTTTTGTTAATGTGTTCATTAATAGTTTTGATGCCTTCAGTGAGAATCTACAATGTAAATAGTCATGAAAATAAAGAAAAATGCATTGAATGAGAAGATGTGTGTCCAAACTTTTGGCCTGTACTGTAAGTGGGTCGTGGTTGGAGACCAAAAAAGACTCGATGCCGATCTGGAACCAGTTTTCCTGGCGCCAGAACCGGTCCTTTGGCAGTCGAAAAGCGAAGAACTGGTTCAAGATTAGGCACCAGCTCCGAACCGGCCCTTGAGCTACCTTGGTCGAAAAGGGGTATAAGTGTCTGTAGGGGTGATGTTAGCTAATGTCTGCCAGATACAATCTGTTTGCTCATAACTCTGTATGCCTAATAATGATTGATATTTAAAGGTTTTTTAAAATGGTCAGATGAGGAAAAACTGCCGCTCCTCCTAGGGGAAGAGTCACAGAGCTGTAGATTAGCAGCAGTCTATGTTTCTGCCTGTCACACACTGAGGGACAGCCAGTGACACACAGCTGTTGTTTGTTTAGTTTTTATTTTTTTTTACTTCTTCTTTGCTGGGACAGTTAGATTGTATGAATGATAGATTGATTGTAATTCAATGATTGTAAATATTGCTTTCTTTTATTGTTATTAGTTTTTCTTTTCTTTTCAAATGAATAATAGAATTATAATAATTTATTGTAAATATTGCTTTCCTTACTGTTATCTTTTTTTTTCTGACGCTTGCTTTGGCAATATGTACAGTGTAACGTCATGCCAATAAAGCCAATTGAATTGAATTGAATTGAACTGATATCAGTAATAAACCGTATTGCCAGAATAAAATGTTGACATTGTAATGTTTTGTTTCTGCAAACCACGGATACAATAGATCCTAGTCTCTAACTTAAGTTACATTTCAGTGTTAACATTAACATTTAAAACATTTAATGCTTCTTTTAACGCCACATTAAATGGCTGTTTTCAGTTAATTGATTATGTTTTATGTTGCCAATTGACTTAGAACCTGACCTGCCATAACCAAGGACTCTAAATAAGTTGACATGCCCAAGAAAAAATGACTTGGGACTTCCATGAGACTTGAGTCTGCAAGGGAGTGCTGCTTTCTTGTATCACACAGACATCATAGCAAGTGGATTAGGATGGATGGCAGACTTCACAATTGATAAGATTGAGGTTTGGGTAAAACACTCAGAGAGTGTCAGTGTTTACTTGTTAACATAAAACCGAGACCACAATCTTCCCTTAACTTTAACCAAATGCACTGAGTGCTTAAACATAACTATAAAATGATGTTAAAGTTTCTGTGAGCCAATAAACTCTTTTAAGAGCTTATATTGTAGGAAAACAAATTAAATATGTTGTTAACATTTTACTGATTCGCTTGGTATAATAAATGTACTTTCTAGGCGAAAGAGTTGAAAATACACAGTCGCCCATAAAGTTAAGGAAAAAATATTGTTTTCAGACACAATCCTCTGTTTATTGTGTTTTCATTTTCATTGTGATATGTTTGGAAGATATTGAATAATAAAGTTTTGAGAAGATATATACTTTGTCACAATCATTTCATAGAAAGAGGTAAAAAAACATTTTATTCCAACTTTATGAGCCACCGTGTATCTGTCTGCAAAGAAAGCAAGGCTGTGTTGCAGCTTACTTTTTTCTATAAAAACACAATTAGACCTTGAAAGTGAACCAAACGTACAGTTTGAAACAATACATTAAAATGTTTTCACTCCCACTGTAATGTGTTCTTGTGGAATAAAAGACAGCATTGAAGTGGGCCTTTCGTTTAGAATAAAGCCTTCAAATCTCTTTAGTCATATTCCAAACCATAATTTGCAGCCCTCCACTGCAGTGTTTAAATTGTGAAACAGCTCTCAGCAGCTCAACTTTTAAGATGGGGTGAGAGAGGGTGATTATTAAGTCCATAGTTGCGTCCCTCTCTAAGGACTCCTCCATCACTGCACCACCACCTCTCCATCCATTTACCCTGATAGAGAAAATATTCTCTCCATAATGTTTGCAACCATAATATTGCATTATGGGTAGATGTGGACATAAATAGTAGAAAGGCAACTCTTGTTGCCATTGAACAGGTCAGCTGTCACTGTTGATCGCCTCATCCACTAACTACAAAGCACTTTTTTGGTATCTATTTCTATTCACAATGAGGGTTCCATATTTAAATGCCCCTCTTTTCCGACCATTAACCTGGAGTATAAACCTGCAATCCCTCACTAATGATACGTGCGCGTGCTGGGAGGTCTTCTCTGCAATGCAATCTGACAATTCCAAACTTCATTTGTTTCGCTGAGCACTTTAAAGTTTATTGATTCGGATTAAATAGACCCATAATAGCTCTTGGCTAGCTCAAAGCCAGCATTGGGGTATTCACTGAGTTCCAGGAGTTGAAGAGGAGCTGAGCCAGCCTTCACTGTTGCTTCCCTCAGTCCCTTATAGCCATTACACATGGCAATAAACCCAGCCAAGTGCAAAACAAAAAAAAACAACCCAAAAAACTGTGTTGAGCTTTTTCCCAAGCGCTAAGCTAGCTGACAGGCGACACGGCGCCAACTAGCTCTCTCTTTCCCCATCTCTTTCTGTCCCGCTCTACCTTCCGATCCTTTTTCATCTCCGTCTTTCCCTCAGCTTCCCTCCTCTTCACTTTCTTTGTCTTGTCAGAGGGGTTTCAAGCTCAATAAAATACTATCTGTCAGCGAGCGATGGAGTAGGTGTATTCGACACGATATTGACACAACCTTGACACGACGTGGGCCGAGCGTTGAGGTAATGGGGAGGTTGGGAGCTTCGGCAGCAAATAACCGACAGGCCCACCGAGAGACGGAGTGATAGAAAAAGACAAGAGATTGAGCCTCTGTAGTAATGTTAAAATAAAGTTGGTTTGACAGTACCGTTGATCTTTTCCTGCAGAGGATTGTATTCTGCTCTTTTGTACTATGCCGAGCCGAGCCGTGCTATTCTTCATCAAGCTGGCATGTGCTTTTCTACACCAGTCCGTCCTGTTTTCTTCCTTTTGTTCAGCATTTTCACACAGCGAGCCGCTCCGTTCTGCTCTGTTCTTCCTCTTTCTGTTCCTTACTGTTTTTCCTTTCCATTTTCCTTTCATCATCTCTTCATATACTACTCAATCTTGTCCATGTGCCACCTCATTCCATTGAAAATCCTCTTATAAAGTAATTTGTACTCGGCGCATAAGGATGGTAAAATGGTGAAATGAATAATAGAATGGATGCTGGCCTGCACATTTCTCTCTGCTGATTGCTCACGGCCTCCTTGTCCTTTTGTATTTCACAATTTAGAGATTTGGCTGTTCCAATGTGTATTGTACAGTACATTGAATATTACACTGTGTCCATGGTGAAAAGCCTACAGCAAATGGGGAGATTTAGCAGGAGAGCATCTCCCTGGACGCTCTTAATTATTTGAAAAAGATGAAACATGCCAAGACGCTGTCCTTGCATGCCGCTGTTTTCCAAAAGTGGTCGAGTCCTGTGATAGGGGGAAGTGTTTTTAAGGCAAATGTGTGTGTCTGAGAGCATGAACAGAGAAGGCGAAATGGAGAGATGCTGCATTGCCCACAGGCCAGCGTCTGCTAACAGAGTTATAACCACAGTGGAAGCAGCACATAATACAGAGAGACAGAGAGAGGAAAAAGAAGAGGAAATTGAGAAAAATACGTTGCTGCAGAAAAGCTTGTTTCTGTCTCACATAGACAAACTCTTATAATTCCTCTGTACCATCTACCATCTTGCCATCCAGGAGAGAGCCTTGCAACAGTCTATATTGTTTTCTCGCTGAAGTGTCTTTGTGATAAAGTCACTCCGGCTCACTGACGTCTTTCATCTAGCTCACCATCAACCAACCTCTGGTGCTGCCATCGCTCCAACTAATGCCCCTATAAGTCTTTTTGTCCATTTTTCTTGTCTTCTGATTTCATCCACTTCAAAAAGAAATCTCCGGCAGCCAAAAGTGTAATGTTTTTCTTGGGAATACTGTATGACATCCAAGCCATTTGATGTGTTAAATGAATAAAAAGCTGATTCAGTAAACAGTGCTCGCTCATCCAGCTGGTAGAGAAAGACTTTCTGCAGAGCCAGTGTTACAGGCAGTTAATCAACAGCCTGTTTGATACACAGCCGTTGTTTTGTTTGAGCATCCGGTGGTCAGCAGGGACAGTGACTTTTATAGATAAAGTTTAACAAGCCTTTGGTGCTGGGTCAGTATTAATTTCAGACCCAGCATGCTGTTTAGTTACACATCCTGTTTGTATTCAGGATGAGATAAATAATTACGAGAAACACAAGTAAAAGTGCTGAAATTGCTCCACTGAGCTGTAAACACTGACTCCCGCCCATTGTTGTTTTATTTATCGTAATTCAGCCATTACTGTTACAGTGACCTTATAGGAGCACAATGGAAGCACAGAGCATCTAGACTGTGTCTTCAACCAAACTCATCTTTGACTCTTTCTATGACTGTGTATATCATATCATATGACATTGTGTCATCATGGACGGACAGCTGAGGATATAGGACACAAGCCCAGGGACCCAAGTGTCAGGGTCGTCCTGGTCTTCACCTATAAATGTCACTCAAAGAGACATGTACTAACAAGAACGAGACTTAAAATGACAACAAAGGAACATAAGATAACCTCGAAAAGATTACACAAAGGAACAAAAAGGACTACAAAAGACACAATGAAGATAAAGAAAACCACAACAAAGAGACTCAAAACGACCACAAAGATACACAAAACAGCCACAAAGAGATTCAAAATAACTACAAAGAGATACAAAAAGACCACAAAGACACACAAAATAGCTACAAAGACATTCAAAATAACTACAAAGAGATACAAAAAGACCACAAAGACACACAAAATAGCAACAAAGATATTCAAAATAACTACAAAGAGATACAAAATGACCACAAAGAGATTCAAAACAGCCACAGAGATGTAAAATGACTCCAACAATGGGCAAAACAACCACAAATTAAAAAACTATAAACTACAAAGAGACACAAAATGACCACAAAGAGACAAAAAAAACATAAAGATATGCCTAATGACTAGAAAGAGACACAAAACAACAACGAAAATAGGATAAACAACTATAAAGTTTGTGTTTTGCTCCTTTATTCGTCTCATAATCTGTCCATAAATGATATAAGATCATATCATATCATATCATATTAGGAGTTAACATTAAGATTCCCTTATTACTCCCACAATGAGGAAATTCAACCTCTGCATTTGACCCATCCATATCGACAAACCAGTGAACACACCATGCTTAGGAGCATGATATCATGTCAGCCTGGGAGTGTGTAATTATATCAATATTATATCTTTCTTTTTCTTTCGCGTATTGCAGAGAAATGTAACATTTATGCTGTGGGCCTTTGCTGCATAGATTCTCTTTTTGGACTAGTAATTTATTCTGTTACGCAGCCTTCAATGTGCTGCATTGAACTGATTTGACCTAAAACACTGTCTTGAACTATACTACTGAAAATTATTGAACTGCATATTGAACTGTGTGTAGCTTAAAATCAATATGTAATATTTAATACTATGAACTGATACAATATGAAATGTGCAACATAGTCCTAGACATAGACAGTGCAAAGTATTTTACAAGCAGTAGAGTTCTTAAAAATGATCTAGTTTGAGGTCAGTAAATGCTGTTCATCTGCAGCTGTTATGCAAACACACAGGCAGAATAACCAACAAGATCTCCAACCTAAGCAACAGAATAGATTATTGTCAATATCAACTGTAACACATATGAGCGTTTGTCAAAAATAAGTGTTTCGTGAAACATAATACCGCGGATCATTCTAAAATTAGCACACGTCATTGTGCATACACACTGTAAAAAAAGATAAACAATAGCTACTCTAAAATTGAGGCAACGGACTGCATGCAATATTATTTATTAAATCTAACTACGGATTCACTATGGATTCATTCAAAATTCTCTTCATTTAGAATTACTTACACATAAAGATTATATTTAATGTGGTAAAATAAGTAGATTCTATATCAAACATTTTTATATTAAAGTTACTTAAACAACTGGCTCAAAATCAAGGACACATTTATATATAATACATTTTATCAAATATATTAAGTAAAATGAAATGACTACAGAATAATTAATTACAGTGCACGCATGGTTTGTGATTGGAAAAATGCTGAAACTTTGGTGAATTTAGGCTACAGAACCACTGACCACTGTAGGGCAAAAAACGTCCTGATAAGGCGTCATAAAAGACAGTTTAAACAGTAAATAAATGTGCGTAAATGCTGGAAGTGAAGTAGTAACAAGGGTAACACGAGCAAAGTAAGTTACGTAAATAGCGTAATTACGTAAAACACGTACCCTGTTCTCCCGGTTGAATGTCCGACGTTTGTTTGTCCCATTCCCACCTTTAGTTTTTCGGCTGATGTTAATTTAAAAAATTAGCCTGTTTTGATGCACACACACCTTTAAAGCTGAACAACAGCTCAAATGATCATGTGAAATATGAAAAGTGTCACTTGTAGTAAAACACCCACCAGACTTTGCATTTTATGTCAGATCTACGGAGCAGTTTTGCCTCTTTTAGATGATAATTTTGGTTTTTCAGCCCACAACTCTTTCGTCAGTCTTTATTCCAGCCTAAGCAGCCTCCTATATTCAAAGAAAGCTCTGACAAAACCCAGGGTAAGCTACAATCAAAGCCCAGAACAGCTGAAAAGGTCAGCAAGCGGCTGGTGGTCATTAGTGACTGATTTAGCAGCTAGCAGTCTTATAGAGAACAAAACAGAGCAATAATAAAGTGAATATCATAATTGGAAAAGACTCCCAATGAAATATTGTGTGTCTACTAGATATGAAATAAATTATTTTCTAACATTTGGGGGTTGTTACAGCTTGTTCTGCTGCCCCCTAGTGGCTTAAATACAATCAGTGCAGCTTTAACAGCACCAGAAAACATTAATTACTAATATTTTGTTGTTGTTTGATACATTTAGTTGGTGGGTGACCCTGTCTGTACATTTGGATTTAGGACTGTCCCTTTAAAAAACTAACTAAACCTAAAACTTAGGTAATATTTCCCAGGAACTAGCTGACGCTGCTGATCTATGTACGTAATATAGGCTCAAACTATTTAATTCATCACAGCCTTATTTGTATCTAGCAGAATCCTAGGAAAAATAATTAAAAAATAAATAAAATAAAAACATAACTGAGTGTATCCTCCTAGAAATCCCCATAATTCCCCTGTTCAGACTGGGTAATAATAAGAAAAAGTTTCTCCGACAAGTTAAATTTACGTTATTGCAGAACAAATTTAATTTCCTTGCGCACTGGAAATTACAAGTAAGCTTGAAATTCATTACAGGTTATTATATTTTTGTCTGAAGAAAGTGTGAGGAACTGCATGCAATAATACAGCAGGCCCACATAAAAAGTCAGTATTCTGCAGCCTTGATAGTCTTCACTTCTATTATTCATTCACCATTTGATCAATACACTTAAACCCTACTTATTCAGTTCACTAACTAATTATAAAAACAGATCATCAGCAGTCTAGTTTATTATCAGAAATGCAGCATTGGCTGACAGATCCACTGAAACCTTCCACTGCTTTGTTTTCATAATGATACCCAATATTATACTGTAATATTTTTTTTATCACTATTAATTAAGAAGATAATTGACTGTATTATCGGATAGAGGAGACATTTGTGACTGGAAGGTTTCCAGTTGGAGTCCAGTTTGTCATTGTCTTTTATTTTGGAAAGTTTCTCTGAATACCTCTTAAAGTGAAATTCTAATAAAATGTATACCTTTTTAGAATAATAATAATTAACTGAGTTAACATTGAACTGAGTAGCAAACTAACTGTGATGTAAAAACAATCTTCACATATTTACTCAAAATATTTCACCTAATTTTTGGAGAAATTTGAGTTAGTATATGCTTTAGATGTAATTGTGTATCATATCTCGGCATATGATTTCTATCATGATACGATTCAATTTATCATATTGAATTTTTGCCTAGCCCTTATTTATCTGTTTTATTTATGCTGCCTCCTGGCATCTCATATGCAAAAATATCAAGTTTTTAGCATTTTAGCGACCTAGCGGTGTCCTAGCACCGAGTGTGGCCGCAGACTACAGATGACCACAATCTTATGAAGCAGTGCATGTTTGCCTCTCAAATAACCTAATATAACCTCCTGTAGCTCTCTCCTTAGAATAAAAATAATGAGGCAGTCTAGCGCTGAAGAGATGGCAGAACGGTTGATTGAATTGCATTGCGAGTCTTTGTAATTTTGATATTATATGATTGCTTTCCGACAAATATATTTGTCCTATATTCTCTGTGTGATTTTTATTCTCATTTCATCTGAATCATAAACCATACAAATGATGGTAGATCACTTTATGCAATGAGATTCATCTGTATTTTATCTGCGATTTGGATTTGATGGAACATTTTCTTTCACGGACACGGTCCATGTTTGTTTTGTGCAGCCCTGTTTATCTTACTCTGCGTGTGTGTGTGTGTGTGTGTGTGAGCGAGTTAGAGAGAGGTGACATTGTTTCTGGCAGAAATATGTTCCAGGTTTGGGGCTCAGGTGGCTCTGGTTTGTCTCTGATCAGAGCTGACACACAGGATGGCATAGTAACACACTCTCTCTGTCTCTTTCTTGATTTAGCTCAATCTCGCTCTGGTTTGTAATCCTCTCCACACACACATACACACACCAATACACAGAGCTGTGCTGTAAGCCCTATCAATCTTTTTGAACATCGACACTGAGCAGCACTGCGGCCCAACAGCCTTTGCTCTCTCGCACCTGATGCAGAGCAGAGAGCTGCCGCCGCCGCCGCCTTTGCTGCTGAATGAAGTCATCTCGCTGCCGGCTGGAGGATGCTGCCTTGATTCTCTGCTGCTCCTCTCCACTGTACAGTATGCACTTTTTTTTACTTGAATAGAACCGCTCATGAATAGGTTTCTGCATGGCCTAGAATACATTGCTTCAAAGCATGCCACATTTGAAAAGGCTGTTGATACACAGCTGAAAGAATGAGGCCAAAATGGTGGAGCAAATGGATGAACTGATTGTGCCGGCCGCTACTGTTATCAGATAAAAGCTGGCCGTGTTTTTTCTTTTTTTCTTGCTTCATTCAGGGAAAATTGTCCTGCATGTTATTCTGTTGGCTGGGAAAATTACTAGGAAAGAAAAGGAAAGACATTACCACATTAAGCCTATAGTGATCACCCCTTTTCGAGAAAAAGGGGTTCTTTGCACTGGATGTTTAGGGGGAGATAGCAGGTCAACAATAACTTGTTAACTTGAAGATTAATTTGAGATGCAGCTCAGCACTGTCTGACAAGTTGTTCTGGTCATACATCTCTAATAAACATCACGTAATTAATTAATTAAACATATTAAGGTGTATGATGGTTCAAAACATTAACATTTCTCCTTTTGAAGACCATTTACATGTTCAACTATCTCCCATAAGTTGTTGCAGCAATTTTTGGGTTGATACCTTTTGTTACACATTTGGTGCTGAATTATGCATTTTTTCATACCAAGAATGGATAAAAGATGTCATAAAACCCTCCAGAATATTACATCAATATATCAAGATCTTTGGAACAACATAGGAAAACCCATGCTGTGATTGAGTTTCAAAAGTTTTGAGAATTTTGGAGATTTCTGTATTTTCAGTGAGTGGATGACGAGCACTTCTGTTCTTCAAACTGCTGAGAAATCTTATTGTCAATATACCTAGGAAAGCTGCACATCACCTGAATGCTCTAGGTCTCTTGTTTGTGGTTGTAAAGTTTCATGAGGATGTGATTATCCTAGAGGTCACAGCAGCTCATTTTATACAGTGAGGCTGAGACTCAATAAACTGGCTACTACATGGACTAACATCATCCCACATGAAGAAAACTGGGCTCATTGAATCCACAAGTTTTGGCTTTCCGGCGATACCAAATTAATGTTATTCTAAGCCTGTTTAGGGACCCCAGTATGCTCAAATATTCAAATACAGGACATAGCACATTTAAATGCATGAGAAAAATGATGTGGTTTTTGCCTTAAACTGCATGTTATCAGCATCATTTTTCACTGAGGCAGCATGACGTCTAACTTTGCAGCGTTATTTCGACTTCCTGACATGTAATAGATTCCTTAGATGTTCTAGTTTCATATGATACCAATATCTTTAGTATATACTTAAAATTGAGTAAGAAAATGGCAAAAAGCCAGCCAAACGCTATCAGGTAAGATTGTACCAGTTTCTGCACTCTGAATCTGGTTTCCCATACTGGAATTTAATTTGTGCAACAATTCAAGCCATTGCAAGTCTTTGACAGTTAACATTCCCTCAGGGTGGAGGACTGCACAGGTCAGGCTGAGGAGCAGCTTGGAATCAGAGTGCATGTGTCACAGAATTGAGTATGTTTATGAATCATTTCCACCAGGCAAGATGTAGCCAAAAGGTCACGCTGCAAACAACTGCCCATTGTGCAGCATTACTGTATGCAGACATTGTATAAAGGCAGACCTACTTTTGCTTTTGATTCTCGACTATTAATGCACTGCTTGGATAAAAACTGCTCTATATCCACTTTCCAGCAGGGCTGCAGCTATCACTATGATCAGTTCATGTCCTCTGAATAATTTCTAAAAGATCGTGGGATTTTAACAACCTGAGACTGAGCAGTTTACTGCAGTTACACATTGTGGGAGTTAAAGGCTGCTCCTGCTATTTAAAGATCCCCTCCAGATATGTTTCAGACATATAAAAACACTCTGCTCGGAATGATAATGAGTGTCTGATATAGATTTTCCACAAAAAGTTTCATTACTCTTATTCAATATTCTTAAGATCACATCTAGTTATTCTCCCTCACTGAAAACTCTAAAATCCATACATATTCTAACACTGTTTGTTTCAAGAGTTTAACTGTTGGACCATATTTGTTTTTAGTTTTGCCTCAACTTAGTTACATATTTGACATCCAAACTGGTTGTAATTTTACAAAATCCTGCTCGTAGGTCCACGTCTTTATGTCATCCTGCAGGAGATCAATATGGAAAGTCTTCTGATACCATACTGCACTGTGAAACTACAACACATTTTTGAGTGGAAAGTGATTCTTAAGGGGACATAATATGAAAAATTAACATTTTCAGTGCGTATGCATGAACATTTGGGATTGCCCTGCAACTAACAAACTGAGGCTGTGCTCAGTGTATCTATACAGGGATTTATAGTGGCATACCCCTTGCTGATGCACATATCGATACAGATGCTACTGTATCGATACAGCAGCAAATGCTGTGATGGCAGTTTTGGAAAGTAACATCTCCAGTGCATGAAAAAAGCCAATATGTCCTTCCTGTGTAACTTCCTGTGTAGGCTTGTTAGAATAGACCACGCCTCATCTGAGTATCTCTACCGGAGGCTTGAAAACCTCATTTGCAAAAGCCAATCAGAGCAGACTTTAAGGAGTGGGTCTTAAAGAAACAGTATGAGAAAAAGAATGTGTTTTTTGAACATTAAAGCATGTTAAAATTATGTCCTAGTAGAAACCCACAACATAAGTATACATCTGAAAATGAGCATAATATATCCTCTTTAAGTTTTTTTTTGTGCTAAATCTACTAAAATATATTAAATATACTGAATAGATTCAGTGTTTCTCCACATGAGTTCTGTCATAGGAGTGCTGAGAGGCTTTGACACAGCATGTAGACCATCACATATAGAGATGCATGACATTTTTTAATTGCGCAGATATATGACAATATATATATATATATATATATATGCAATCATTTTTACAGGCTCATTACTGTTCTTTTTTGGTGACTTGCCCTACATTTTATTGATTCTTGGGCTTATAATAAACACTTCAGTATGGGACTATATAGGAAGTTCTATGGGAGCAGGTTACCTGGATTTTTGCATGTGAATCTGTAATCCTTTGCAAAGAAGATTATCTGCCTTTTCTTACACAGTGAGTGTAATTATAGTGTTTTTAAGAAAAATCTACTTCTTAAAGTACCTGTGACTGACTCCTTTTAGTCTCTGTTTTACCTGAATAAGAACTCCAGTTCAGGATTATGTTGGCGAGTTAGTGTATCGGGATTAGCAGTTCAATCCATCCACATCAAATGATGTTAACCGTAGTTGGTGATGAGGGATGAAAGACATATTTAGGGAAAGGTGGAAAAAGTGACTGCTTGCTGACTGTGGCAGCTGAAAAAGTTGTGTCTGTGCCAGCGCGTTTGATCACCAAGAAAATCCTCTTGTGTCAAACTTCCCTTCGACTCCCAACTTCAAAAAATACCCCAAATCAAAGAGCATCACGGAGCAAGAAAAAGATTCACCCGCACAACCCTCAAAATAGCATAAAGAGAAATATGTATCAAAATATCATCAGTCATCTTTTTCTCCAAGAAACAAGTCCAAAAGAACAAGGAGGGGGGAGAAGGAGAAGGTGGGGGGATGAAAGTGCAGATAAAATCACCTCCACAGTGTATGTGCTGCAGGTAGGAGATAAATTAGCAGCCTGTGAATTCTGTGTCCTTATAGTAGCAGACGATTAGACCCAAATCTTCCAAAGCGGGGCACAAGTGTCCTTGGATGTCCCCAATTTTTTTTCCTTTCCTTGATTTGATGTTATCATCATTGACTTGAAATGAGGCTAGCTTAATATTTGTGTAGGTCCTTACTCAATAGCAATTTCATCCTTGAGCTGGGGATTGAGGCGCCATAATAATGCACCTCATTGTGTAAGCTGGTCTCAATAGGTGCTTTGTTGCGCTGGGACAATGCTGTTAGTTGGCCAATGTATTTTCAAGGGCACAGTGGTGATGATGATGTCCGGGGCGCTCTCTTGTCTGAGAGCCAGATGAGGAGCTCTGGAAAACACACACACCTGCCTGCAGATGACTTTATAATGAAGGATATCTGGGTTCCATTAGCCCGCCGTTATGATCATCCAAGGTTACATAAGGCTAATGATTTGCATAGGAAAGACAGCTTTTTAATTGCAACGGTCAGCACATACACTTACACCAACACATCGGTATGCATCTCATATCCAAAGTCCCACCTAGATGTTTGACTTGTGTGTGTGTTTTCCACTCTATGTGTGTACACATCCCCCAAAAAGACTTCAAAACAAGAAAAAAGGAAAAACATGCAACAAAAATACCTTCGTCTCGAGGCTTGTTCATTGAAGATTCATCATGTTTTTTTGTGAGCGGACCTAGGGTTAAGAAAAAAAGGGGGGAAAAAGAGAAAAGAGAAAATTCAAAAAAGATTACTGGCAAAAACGAAAAAAAAAAAGAATATCAAAAAAAGAAAAGAAGAAAGAGCAAAAAGGACAAATCAGCAAGAGTTCATGGTTGCTTATTGTTTTTTTCCTTTAAAAAGAGTACAAAAGCAAAAACAAAAGGCATCACAGACACAGATTTATCACAAGAAAAGACACAAGATCAAAGAAAACTGTTTTTGGATGTGATTTCTTTCTCTCCCCCTGCAGAAGAAAACGGCTGCCATTGTTTATGGTCCCTCTTTCTCTCTCTCCTTTAAACCTTGTTTGTTCCCTGAGCCTAACTCTTTTTTTATTTGGGAGCTGGGTGGGTGGTTGGATGGCGGGTGGCGGGTGGGGTTTGGTGAAGGGGGAAAGAAAAAGGGAATGTGGAGAAATAAGGCCTCTGTGGTTTGAAGAACAGGACCCAGCCCTTTTCCTTCCACCATATGACCAGAAAAGATTTAAAAAAACAGGACCAGGCAAAGAAGAGGACACCTATAGGAAGAACGCTGGGTTAGGGTCCTGATGCTCAAACCCCAAAATCTTCCCAGTGAAAGCACACAGAAAACTTTAAAGGGAGGCTGCACAACATGAGTCAATTAGAGCTTTTTTTAGATGGACACACTGAACACAAAGACACCTTTAATTACACACGATGACCCTGTAATGGTAAAAGACATGTTAAACATGTTGCAGATAAAATAGGGCACAGGTGCTTTTGTGTTTTCAAGTGTGTGTGTTTGTCATTATTTAGTGGTTAAACCAGAGCGCTATTCCCCAGGCGGGTAAATAATTACATAGCACAACAGCAGTGTGTCAATTTGAAATGACAAGTAAGCGTGACGCTAATTGCGCAGAGGAGTGCAGGTAAAAGGTGAATGTAATTTGATCCCCATCTGCCCACTGGCTGTTTTTGGTAAATTAAAAAGAGTGGTGGAGAGAAAGAGAAGACGGCAGACAGAAAGAGAGAGCACAGAGGGGGAATGAGAGGAGAAAAATAACCTCCTCTTCTCCTCCCTCCATCATCGCGGCTCTTTTTTCTTTCTTTTTTTAAATTCGTTGATGAACTGCTGGTGTCACATTCATGGAACCTGACTGTGACGAAGTGGTTTTGTGTCACCAACCCTCCTACTCCCTTTTCTCGCCGAGTCATTATCAGTGAGGTGTTTAAGAAAAATTGCAGAGAATCAGCTTTGATCTCGTCTCGTTTTTATCGTCCTCGCAGCTGTCATTTTTCTTGTTCGTGTACACGTATCAAAGGGAAAAGAGACAAACAAAACCCACATTTGGTTCACCTCGAGAAATACTGTTCACCTCAGCATTCAGGAGATAAGTATTACTGCAAAAATACTCTTCACCTTTCAGCGCTTTCATCTTTGGAAATCCACTTTGGGAACTTGAGGTTTGGCAAAGGTTTTATTCAGTTTCATTTGTGAACAAAATAACTGGAAGCTGCTCCTCATTAGGGTGTTGTAAAGAAAAGCCAGGCTGAGGAGATGGCAGAGTATTTGTCAATCAATACACTGTAAACCTTGCAAATGTCAATTTACAGTGAAATCTGAACAGTATTCTACTGTATTGATGTCATACAGTGTCATGCTGTATATTGCAATGCAATCTGGGAGGAAAAATCTATAATAATAACACTTTAACAGAATTCAATTAATTACAGTAGAGCCTGACTGATATGGATTTTTTGAAGCCATTCCGATACTCATTTTAGAGGGTGAAAATTCTTTCTTTCTATAATTTTTGAACTTGAATAAAAATAGACCCTTTTTAATGTGGATTGTACACCATTTTTTCCACCATTCTGCAAATGTACCCGGAGAGCTACTTGATCAAACATAAAACTTTATTAAATCATGTTTATACATTATACAAACAATGTGTTACATTGTAAAAATAATAACTGACTGAGAATAAAGAATGAATAGAAATAAAATATATAGCTAAATAAACATCATTAGTAATAATAAATAACAATAATAATAGATAGATAGATTTTAAATAATAATAATAATAATAATAATAATTGCTAACACAATTTTATGCATTATATATTGTGTAAAAAAAGTTTTCATGTAGGCAAATATCGGACAGAATATACACCGAATGTATACCGATATATCAGCCGATAATATGTGTCGACTGATATATATGTCGGGCTCTAATTAACAGGAATTCAATGTTAATTTACACTGAAAAGTTTTAAAGTGTCAGTGTAAATATTCTGTTATTTATTGACAAAACTGTGAATAGTATTGTGTTGTAAATTTACAAGAATACAGTGATATACTGCAAATGTATTTCTAGTAATACACTGTATTACTGTGAAAAAATAAAGCTGCCAGTTAATCACTCTACATTTACACTGAAATTTTGTGTGTATAAATAGATATCTGAATATAAATGCAACATCAGTTTTTTCCACATTTGACTATACTAAGACTTGCAACAAAGGTCTATTTACGACACATTTTTTCATTTTTCATTTTTATTTTGTTTTGTTGTCTTAGAGGATGACATGATCCGCGATGGATTAACTATGTCTCCTCGCTCAATCGTACATACTCTGCAGAGAAACACACAGAAATAGAGAGATGTTCTCTGGCATCACATTAGAAGATACAGTTCAATTTGACAACATGATGATACTAGTATCATATTTGTTCATAAACGGACTAACGGAGTCACAAGAGCCAAACAGGCTATGCACACTTTACTAGATCTTCCAGTCCAGTTCGGTTTAGGAAAAGTCAGAGCATAACCATGAGGATTCAGTGTCTGGGGACCATGAATGGTCCTGGGTGAAAAGTCAGGGATCATCAACCTAATCAGGCATCATGCTCTGGGGACCATGAATTTCAGTACAAAACCTCCATTGAAATCCATTTATTTGGTGATGAGATATTTCAGTCTGGAGCACAGCGGTGGACTCATTCATTGACCAGCTTTTCCATCCATGGAGACCCAAGAAACAAACAAGGCACTCAGGTATTGGATTAATTACACTTATGACTCATGGTGGCTAATGGGAAGAAAAATTTTACTCTGAAAGGGAAAATTTATGACACAAAAGCTGAGATGAACTACATTTTTGGAGTAGTTATAACCTGGAAGCTGAAGTTTATTATTTTTCTGGTGTTTAAAAACCTGAAACAGCTTGAGAGCAAAAGTTTATGCCATTTTTAAAAAAAAGGGGAAATTGTGGAGTATATAAATTCATTCTTGGCCTTGGAAACAATATTTTTCTGAGCTCAGAGTCCACTTACAAGCTTTTCCTGGAGCTTTTTCACTGTCTTCTTTATAATGAACCTGAGAAAACTCTTTGATGCTTTGACGGAGCTAAGTGGACCTTGACTTAAGATTTTTCTCCTTAAAAAAGCTAAACAGAAGTAGGAATTGTCTTCTCTGTTAGGATAAATCAGCTAATGGTTTTAGCTGAAACTCATGGGTGTAAAACAATTACATATGTTTTTTATAATACTCGCGACACACAGCATAAAACATCTGTAGGGAAATGTTATCATTTTGACATGTGATAAAAAGGGTTGAAATGGTAACCGTCCCACCAAAGAAACCAGACGTTGCCACACTTTTTCAGGAGGAAAATGACAAAATGGGGGAAGCAGAAATCAAGCAACCATTACCAGGCCGGCAACACGCTGAGAAAAAGAGCAAAAACTGAGCTTGATTGACATCTTTTTTGCAACGAGTGGGCGAGGAGCCTGGCACTGTGAATCAAGCAGATGGGGAAAAAAAATAGCTGCTTTTCTGGACATTTTACTTTTCCCAATCAAAAAGAGGCAGCACACACACACACACACACACACACACACACACACAGTCTGTAGATGACAAAAAGAACAGCAAATGCGATTATAATACACCCAGATAGAAAGTAGTAGTACATTTTAGCATAGGGCAAAAAAGGACACATTTTTTTCAAGCTAAAAGGGCTAATTAGACCTAAACAGCTGTAAGACGCATTTATACTCTTCCAGATGTTGGACCCAATCACCTGTGCTACATCCATAAAGTAGCTGTTTTCTACACAAAGTTGTTTACAGCCTCTCTCCTCTACACGGTCTTTTATCCTCCGCCCTGTGAAACTGTTGTCTTCTCTCTCTCCGTGCGCTTTGCCGTGTCTGTGTTGCAGACCGACTGCAGCTCACTTTGAAGCCGGTTATATAAGGCTTCACATCGGCTCCACTTCTCCCGACGGCCACTCGCACACACACGCACTAACACACACACACACACACACACACACAAACACAGCCTTATACAGTGCACTTGCATAAAAACAGACACAGACGGGGATGCAGGAGGTGTGGAGATGCACATTCATACATATGGCTCGGCAAAAATAATGAAATAAAGAGACAACAGAGAGAAAGGCAGACCATTTTTTCCCTTCGTTGTCCTGCTGTGAACTCGCACATACTGTCTGTGCTGAATCAGAACAGAAAGCTTTCAGTTCACCTGCATGGTGGAGAAATAGCTTCTCATTCACTGTTTCTGTACCTTTGCTCTACATCTAGAACTCCATTATATTTTACAATGATATATCTAAAGTTGAGATTTAAAGTTATCGTGAAATGGCAAGCAGAGTGCTATTTGAGTCTGCTTATTTAAGCATTTCCTGTAAAATTGAGGGGAGGATCTTGTTGTGGGTAGTGAGTGGCGTTTACTGCAGCCAATAACAATGAATGCGTGTTACGACCCCCTGCCAAATTTCAGATTGACAGCAGCTACTAGCTCAACACAGATAACAGCCAGAAGGAAAGCCTGTTCTCTGTGGTCGAGGACTTCTCAACACTGCCATCGCCTATACCTGCGGATTGGACCAACGGATTGGACAGGAAGAAAATGTAGGAAGAAGATGTTTTTGAGCCTAGATCAGAAGCCAACAGTGCTGCTGGTGAATGAGAGGTGTAAGCTCATCCTCTTGATGGAGCTGATGCGTTCCACTTTTTAAAAAAAGGAAATTTCAAAACATATTAAATGATTAACATACCTCAGAAAAGAATCATTTTTATAGCTGACAATCAGTGCAAGACATACGTAATTAAAAAACAACAAAAAAAACATTCTGTTTTAAATCCATGGCAAATGTAAGTTATTTCATCCCAAAACATTTTTGCCATATACCTTATTCTTTAACATGTTTGTTTTAAACTAGAACAAGTCTTTATTTTCTCTTTTATTTATTTTTTCATGAGAGGTGCTGATGACGTTCTCTGATTGCTGGATGGATATAAACGGGCTTTTTGGCAGGCAGGTGTGTATGTGAGTGAGTGAGTGAGTGAGTGAGTGAGTGAGTGAGTGAGTGAGTGAGTGAGAGAGTAGCCGAGCAAGTGACAGCGAGCAAGTAAGCGAATGAGTGAGCAAGTGAGCGTATGAGTAAGTGAATAAGTGAGTAAGTGAGTGAGTGAGTGACTGACTGACTGAGTGAGTGAATGAGTGAGCGAGCAAACCAGTGAGCGTATGATTGAGTGAGTAAGCGTATGAGTGAGCGAATAAGTGAGTGAGTGAGTGAGTGAGTGAGCGAACGAGTGAGCGTATGATTGAGCCAGTGAGCGAATAAGTGAGTGAATAAGTGAGTGAGTGAGTGAGTGAATGAGTGAGCGAATAAGTGAGTGAGTGAGCGAATGAGTGAGCGAGCCAACGAGTGAGCGAGTGAGTGTATGAGTGAGCGAGTGAGTAAACGAGTGAGTAAGTGAGCGTATGAGTGAGTGAATAAGTGAGTGAGTGAATGAGTGAGTGAATAAGTGAGTGAGTGAACGAGTAATCGAGTGAGTGAATGAGTGAGCGAGTGAGTGAATGAGCGAGTGACCCAATGAGTGAGTGAGTGAGTGATAGACCACACTTTGTTTGGGGGGTGGGGCTACTTATCTGCTGTAGTTTTCACTCACGTTGTCATTGGCATCATTCTATTTCCATTTTTAACTGCATCCCAACTTTTTTGGAGACGTTATTCGTTGTTGCAGGTACATATCCTTTTTTTGTGTGTTTAATTTTGTACCATTATGTGCTTTGAGGCAGAGAGTAGCCCTGACACAAAAAGAGGCTTATTCCTCAGTGTTTATGGATATATGTGTGTTTGTGAGCAGGCAGAGTAAGTAAGTAGGTGTTGAGTAGCTCATTTAAGCAATGTGTGCCAGTCCGGCATGATCTACGAGGAAATGGAACAGTGTCTGACAGCTTGTGAGTGAGCGTGGACCATAAATGATGGACGCTTGTACAAAGGACTGTGTGTGTGTGTAAGTGAGAGAGGAGAGACGGGGACATTGTCATTGTCCTAGAGCTAAAATATTGCAGCCGAAATGCAGCGAATAACTCAATAAGATTTGTGCACGAGTGTGTGTGCGTGTGTGTGTGTATGTGTGTGTGTGTAGGCTGTAGATGAGTAACTGGGATAAGTGAGATGTGACTGAGAGTCGCTCACCCACACACACATTCTCTATTTCACGCATTGTAAGTAGATGTTCTGGTGTGTGTGTCTGAGATACAGTAGTTAGACATACAGACAATCAAGCAGGAAGGCAAGCAGACTATACTGCCAATCTTCTGCTTCATTATCGCACGCCACTGCTTCTCTCAGCCGCTTAACTCTGCATGTGTGTGCGCGCACATGTGTGTGTGGGCAGGTCACAGATGAGTAGCGGAGATGAGTAAGCTGTGACTACACTACAAGCGACTGTGAAGTCCATTTTCAGATGAATGGCAGTTAAAATAGGATCCCGTGCTTGCTGGCGGAGCTTCTGTCCTTTCAGGTGACGTTCAACATTCACCCTTCAGAAACACTCTAAATGGGTTTATATAGTCGTCATTAGTCATCCTGTCACAAATAGTTTTCTGCTGCTCTGGTATCATTAAGTCTCAATTCAGTCCTTTCAATTAAATTATGTGATTTGCACCACTGTTTACCAGACAATATTACAGAATGTGAAGAACCGAGAGGCACTGTGAAAAGGCATCATTATCTTTAATGTTGGACAGCTGTAATATTAATCAATTTAAAGTTTGAACATCTTTACCCATGTACATGTACTATATTTGCATCCTTCTATTTTTTCCTATTAAATGATACAATGTTCTTTGTGTTCCTGTTGAGTCACAACACTTTGTATGAGGACTGCGGGGGCTTTTCTCTTCCTAGTCTGTCCATCTCAATCCATAAACAGTAACCTTGCCTGTAGCGGCAGCATTAGGTGAATAATAGGCTGTTTGGGTATTTCAAAGTTATAGGACAAAGACAGATGAGACTGTCATGGTGCTGTCTCAGCTTGTTTAAGCAGTCCGGAGGGTAAAAAAGGCATGATGGTGGTTAAATAGCTCATGGTGGTATGAATTTATGGATTTTTTTCATTGGGCTCTTGCTTTGTGTTATAAATTTGGATGCAGTGGGGTTTCTAAAGTAGCGACATATGGACACAACTTCTCATTTTTTTCAAATTATATTTTCTACATTGTAGATTAGTATAAAAGACATCAAAACTGAAGTGTGAAGAGCTGGCATCAAAGCAAAGGGTGGCTACTTCCAAGAAGTGAACAACGAACAAGCTGTCATTTATAGTAGCGCCAGTAGTAGATATAAAATAACACACTCAAGAAACAGACACATGTGCTAACCAATGCATGTCATCCACCTTCTTACTCCCCTTTTTCTGTCTACCTTTGCACACTTCTGTTATTCTCTCAGCAGCTTCATGAGGTGTCACCTGGAATGATTTTCAGTAAACAGGTGCGCCTCGTTAAGAGTTAATTAGTGGAACTTCTTGTTTCTTAATATGTTTGAGACCATCAAAGCAAAAAGTGGCTACTTTGAAGAATCTAAAATATAAATTCCATATGTGTTCATTCATAGTTTTGATGTCTTCAGTATTAATCTACAATGCTTAAAAAATATAAATAAAAATAAAAAAATGACTGAAAGAGGTATTACCAAACTTTTGTACATATATATATATATATATATATATATATTAATATGCGATCGACTTTTCTGATCGACACTTTGAGAGCCCACTGATCAACCTGTTTAGGGTCCATATCGGCCGATCGATCGGAGAATCCCTACATTTTATACAATGAAGTCACATACACATACAATGAAATACCTACTATGGTGGCTAATATCATCGTGCATGGCTAAGACGTGGCTTACTGAAACCAACAACAGTTTCAGCTTTCCATCGATATCCAATGTATGTGAAAGCAAGACTGTTTAGGGATGCCAGTATGTAGAAATATTTCTTTAGAGCAGACAGAAATGACACATAGTCCATGCAAAAACTGCATGGGATTGGCATGAAGTGAGGTCAAGAACCCCTTTAAAATCGCCAGTGCCAGTTTTTCCTTTTCCAAATTCCCCGAGTGTTAGAGTCAGATGACATGGTTGGTACCAATGGACTCTTTAGATGGATGGAGCCTGCTCCACCAAGATAGTCATGTTGGCTGAGATCTAGTTAGGGATGCCAGAGGGGGGTCCAGCTTTAATACCACAGGGGCACTGGTCCTCCTTGTCCCCGAACTACTTGCCAAACCATTTCTACATTTTTGTAGGTTAAAAGAGAAAAATACAGGAAAAAGAAGCAATTGAAGTACAGTTGCATACATTAAAAAGTTGGTAATATCTATATTTTAGAAGTGCTTGATAACTTTGGGATTATGCTGCCCACTTCACACTCAACTCTACTTCCATCCTTGTTTTTGGGCTACAAGAAGTAGATCTATTATGGTTGAGCTGGCTTTGGCATGCTTTAATCTCATTCTACATTCTCCTCTGGAGAGTATATGCACATAAAAAAGGATAAATTAAATATGTGTGGAGGGTTGTGCAAATGTATTAGATGTATTTATATCCATCTGTGTACCACAAGGGTTCTTTTTGAGGCATCAACTGCTGGAATAAATAACGGCTGAAGAAAATCCTTGTGACTGTTGCCAGCTGCACTAACTGTAATGTGAAAGTGTGTCTGGAGAGGCAAACACATTTCTGTTGAGTCGTGTTGATGCATGTATTTATAAGGTGTTAATATGTCATGTTTTTGGTGGTGTAAATTAAAACTGACCCCCAGCGCCCACTAGGTAAGGCAAGGTTCCATTCTGGGTGCCCCGGTTCGCTAACACGTGTCCATTCGGAGAGGGCAGATTGCTTAAGCCCTGGACGTGAGTCACGTTGTCAAGAACCGTGGTAAGGTTGCTTTCAGTGCTGGTAAGAACCACTTATCTGATCGACTTCACAATCGACACTGCACTCCCTTCATGGTCCCATTACTTGTCATGGTCACTCAATCATCCTATCTATACATATCCATCAAATGTGGTTGCCATGACACAAATCGTTGAGGAGATGTGACAGTTTTTTGTAATATAAGAGGCTTTGGGCCAACTTTAAGGGCTTGCTCGAGCAGAACTGTGTGGAATTTCAAAAAAAACAAAAACTAACTAACTAACAAAAACTAACTTTGTGTCCCTCATGTTCAAAAGATGTTCAGTACCAAATTTGGTGATGATGGCTCAAGATTTGTAGGGCGAAGTAGCATACAAACAGATGTGGGGACAATTAAAAATGGTGGCAAATCAATCTAGATGCAAATGAGCATAGATAATATGGATACTTTCATGTGGACCCAGTAAAAAAATAACAGTAATTTTGTTTCTGAGACTGAAAGTTCGGAAGTTTCAAGCCAAAAGTTTGATGTTTTAGTGCCACCATCTGGCCAGTCGTTATTGAAAAACAGCAGACTTTCACCCAGGAAAATGTGGTTTATGTCCCAAGTGAAAACAAAACTAAATTATTTTTTACGTAACTTAAGTTTCTTTAAATCACTTTCATTGTTTATGTAAGTTCCGTAACTTCCGTGGCTCACATCACCCTCATGACTACTTCACTTTCCTGCATTTACGTACATTTATTTACTGTTTAAACTGTCTGTTATAACACCTTCCCAGGAAGGTTTTTGTGCTAAACCTAGGTCTGTGGTTTTGTAGCCTAAATTTACCAAAACTGCAGCCTTTTTTACAACTGCGAACCATACTTGTATGTATAACGGTGTGTGCTGTTTTTAGAACGCGGCACTGTACCGTGAGCTGCGAAACGCTCATTTTGACAAACACTCATATGTGTCGTTATGGGTGGTGTTGACAAGCGGTCTATTCTGTCGTTTAGGTTGTAGATCTTGTTGATCTACAAGTGATTAGATGCTCATTCAGATCTTCACAGCTTTTATATCGGACTAAATCAGGTTGTTTTTGGTACATGGGTCACTGTCATAATGTTTGACTCCTCCATGTCTTTATCTTGCCTTTACTTTCCTTTTCTGTTTCTTCACAATGTTGTTCCTCCATTTCCTTTTTGTCTGCTGTTTATTTTTTATCCCTCTATGTAAAATCTCCCCTTTCATTCCCAAGCATCTGACTGACAGATATATCGTTCTACCATGGCTGAAGGGGGGAAAGATGAATGGAGAGGACAGGGTAATATCGAGCATGCTAACATAGGGGTTTCAGAGAAAGAGAAGATAATAGGATGAAGCAAAAAAGAAAAGAAAGTGGAATTTGTACTGGTATCAAGGTTGGGCGAGGAGAGAAATTAGAGAAAGAAGTGTATGAGTTTTGGGGAAGCATGCTGTAAAAATAGGGACAGAGGTGAAAAGTGTGTTAAAATTAAGCGAAAACAAGGTGGGAGAAAGAGAAACTGACACAAAAGAAGAGGAGGAAGAAGAAAAAGTGACATGAGAATGGAGGGAAGAGGAGGAAGTTAGGAAGCAGAGATGGGAAATAAGAGGGTGTTGCAGCGGAGGGGGGGGGGGGTAAGAGTGGTATAGAGGGGGAAAAAACTAAAGATAAAGTGATGACAGTGAGAAAGAGATAGAGAGCTTATGTGAAGCAGAGAGAAACAGAAAGAGGTAAACAGATTTAGTGACATTTACGGAGTGGTGATGATCGAGTAGGCATGAAGGTTAAAGCCATTTTCTCCGCATGTAGCCAGACACACACGCACGCACACACACACACACACACACACACACACACACACACACACACACACACTTGTAGGCTTATCTGCTCATGCGTTCATGCACACACTTCGCCTACAAATGTGTGCTTTAGAGTTTAAATTCCAGTTTGCATCTGGATTACTGTGCATTTACTATAGAATTATAAAAGGATTGTATCACTATAGAGTCATTGTAAAATTATTAAAGGATTACTAGCAACCTCTCACACTGTAAATGTGAATGCTGCTCTTCTCAACCACGAATATTGAACACATTGGAGATTGTGAGCTCCTGCATTATCTTTTCATAAGGTGAACAAATAAGGAAAAGAAATCCAATAGTTACACTATTCCATATGTCATGACGAATCCCCGATGTTGACACTATACAACTTTTAATGAAAAACGCCACGTCCTCAGCACACTGATAGAAACTCGGTCTGCTGTAAATCTATGGTTTATCACTGATGTGATTGGCTGCTGGTCTCCAAAGGCGACGACCCTCGACAAAATCAGGTAAATGCAGCTCCACTATATCTTCCACTACACATGGTTGGTGCAGTTCTTTCTCTGACCTCCAGCAACTGCATTATTTTATCTGATTCTATTCATTAAAAAAAATCAATTTCAAATTGTTGTTGGTACTTTAACCATAGACTGTATATTAATAATGGATGTAGTCACAATGACATCACCTATTAGTTTGTGGACTGCCCGTTTGAAGCATCGAGTTCGGCATTACGGCTGTTGCCATCTTTGTTTTTTTTAAACCGGGAGAGACCATATTTGGACTGGGGAGACATGAGGAGGGACGTATCTAAAAATAATCTCTTAACGCTAAAACAAAATGTACGTTACTTACCAGAAAATTGAACAGCTGACTCCTTGGAGTGTCTTTAAGTACAACTGAACGCCGGAAAAGACATTTTCAAAGGTATTAAAGGTAGCTAGTCCACAAATCAAAAGCTTCTTTATCGTCTATTTTCTTGTAAATGGGACAATTATTTACACAATCAACATCGTATTTGTCTTGGAGAAGATTAGAAACTAGTGATTGAGACCTTCATGTTGCCACAAGATTTTTTTCTGAGGTAATAAATCAAGGGAGAAGTCGTATTTTGTATTGAGATAGATAGGACCAGAATGCTTTTGCAACCGCAATTAATGACCCCTGTTGGAATTTTTGAAATAATGCAGGCTTAATGCTCTTCCGGGTTTGCTTCACTGCTTCTACCGAGAGGTTGCTGCCTGACCCACCAGTTGGGTTTGAAACACATTTTCTTTTAAAGAAAGAAAAATTATCAGGAAAGTGTAATCATGTAATCATGGGCAGATTTTCACATTTCCAATCGTCAATAAACGTATTATGTGTGATGGACGCTTTCATCAGGAAAGAGAAAAAAACAATGAGGTGTCCTGGAGGCTCAGCGGTTGAGCGCATACGAATAAGGCTGAGTCTCAAGCCAAGGTTTGAGTCCAGCTCGGAGCCCTTTCCTGCATGTCTCCCTCTCTGTCTCCCCCTTTCACTCCGTCTCTCTGCCACTATCAAATAAAGCTGTAAAATGGCCAAAAAACCCTTTAATAAGCAAAAAAAAAAAGTTTGCACTATCTACATCCTGTAAAATACATTAACTTCTGCACTCCTCATGAATTGGGACTCAGATGAGACAAACGGTCACGGGACAAAAATTCACTGAAACTTCAACTAAACACCAGGTGGTTTACACAGAGCTGAGAGGAGAGGACAATACAGGTTTGAAGTAGAGGTTGGAAAAAGGCAAATTGTTCAATATGTATAGTATGTGGAGACACCTTATTCTTCCAATAGCGGTAACACTTGCAGGCACTTTTTTGTATTTATAGTTTCCATTTGACTATTTTTTTGGTAAAATAAATTAAGAAGATGAAAAACTTCAAGAAAGATTTTTGCGGCATTTTGAATGTGTTATATTGTACATGTTAGAGTTCTCACTACTTCTATTCATGATTGTCTTGTTTCCATTGAGTTGCAGAACTTGTGTATTGCAATGAAAATGAAGCCACAGTGGGTAAAATGTGACCTGAAACTACTTGGGATTCAGAAGGTTAATACTGTAGAGACCACAAATAGGGTTTGATTGATAGAAAACAATTAGTCAATAATCACAATAGTCAGATTTTCTATTTCTGTCTGTTCAGCCCTAGTGTGAGTATTTATGTTAAGCCAGCCAATTCCAAGCCTCCATAGCGTGATTCCCTCTGCTCCAGAGGTGATAAATTACTGGAGAGACTCTGACTCCATCTCCCATGATACCCTGGGGCTGCCAGAACAGAGGCCTGCAGTTTGTCTCCTCATGTAAAAGGATACGTTGAGAGAACCCTTCTTTTTAACCATTTTGACATTTGCGGTTTTGTCAGCTGAGCAGTGTGTGCTCTTTATTGGGCTAACCTTTGAAGAGCAAAGAGTCTTTATGTTGTCTGACATATGGGGAAGGTGGAGAAGGTAAAGGGAAACAAGAAAAATATGGTGGGAGGTTGTTATGTTGAGCTATCAAAATGCCGACAGGCTCAGCTGCTCTGTTGCCATTTCATGTAGTATTTCATCTCTGAGGTAATCTCTGCGGTATGTTGGCTTTCCTTGCCTTTGTCCATGAAAAAACACAAAGGAACCAATCTGTGTTTGTGTGTTTGAACAGTCATTCAACCCCTGGGCTATTTCTGCCCCAAACAAAGGCGTGTTGGTGATCTCTGCAATAACCTTCCAGTATGATCCAAGATCACTGTCGCTGTTTATCTGTCCATGTGGGCTTTGAACTCATCTGGCTGCTTTAACACCAAAGCAGTTTCCATTACATGTAACAGAGAGGTCTTGTCTGCGCTCCCCTCCCTCCTCTTCTCCTCTCCTTTCCTCAGCTCAATCTTTAAATATAGAGTTATGCTAATGCAATTAGATACGAAGCAGATACCAGGATAAAAAAAACATCTTTGCTTTGAAATGTCTCAATATGAAAGGCAAGAGAATGTGTTAAAATATAGTTTTTTTTTTGTTTTTCTTTGTTTTTCTTTCATTTCTTTCTACCTAGCTGGATCAAATCAGGGCTAAAACAGTTTTTATTAAACAAATAAAAATGTATTATTATCAGCAGGGGTCAGCAACCTTAGCACGGGTGCCACAACTGGCATGCATTGGCTTAGTCAGTGGCACACTAGCAATATCCCTGAGAGAGTTCTCCCTTTTTGACATTTGCTGCTATTGCAACATTGTGTAAATGACTGAATGTCACCTAAAGCAGTTGAAATGGGAACTGTGTATATAATTTGTAACCACAGCGGGTAAAAAAGTACAGCTATTTGTTAAGTTTATTCCTGATGAACAAGATTGCTGGAAGGTTGGTATGGTTAATGTTTTCATCACTGATATGATGATTTCAAAACCTTTTAGAGCTTCTAAAGTACCAGATGGACTCATAACCAGGTTCTTTCTTGGTTTAAGCAGCTTTACACCCCTAAAATAAAGAAGCCCTCTTGACCCCCTGTGAAGCTTTGGTGACCCCTCGTGAGGGTTGGGACCCCCAGGTTGGGAACCAGTGGCCTATATGGATGGAATCAATAGGCTAAAACAACAGGCTAAACAACAGATCCAATGTAGATTAAAATGTTGATGTAGTGTCATTATAAACTTAATGTTAAATGTGATGTTTATTTGGCACACTGATAAACAAGAAGATGTAAAAATGACACTAAATATCAAAAAGGTTGCTGACCCCTGCTCTACAGTAACAGTCATGTTGATAATATGTTGATGATTTCATTAATTTATTAAGAAAATCAGGCAAACATTGGCTGGTGCCTCCTACCCAAATATAGGATTTATTTTGCTCCAAAATCTAATCTAATCTCTAAATCTATGGGTTTTGGACTGTTGGTCATACAACTCACCAACACTGCTGGGTTGTGACTGGCATTTTTAGCTATTTTCTGATGTTTTATAGACTATACAATTTTTTCAAGAATTGAAAAAGGGAAACATTAAGTGGCATTTGCAGAATAACAGCACATAAAATGTCTCCTTTTTTTCCAATACTATCTTGAGTCACTGACTTTAAATGCATCATTAGAGGACTGGCTGAAAGAAAGTGAGTTGGGACTACGTAAAGGAAACAATGTCAGGGCTCCAGAGTGCTGCCATTTTGGTCACTGACCAAAAATCTGTAAAGTGCAGCTAAACATTTACATTAGTTTCACCTGTGCGCCTGACATTTAGAAGGTCTGTCTCTGTCTGTGTCTCCATGTATGAAACATCTCAGTGAAGAACATCACTACCATAAAACATATTTAAAATGAAGAGAACTATTGATTTTGTTTGGTCAAGGAAAAAGCTGTAGTGACAGTCACAGCTGTCCCCAGCCCAGACCCGACATCACCACTTCTGACCAAACATCTTAGCAGAGATGGAGTCATCCGACTCAAGAAAAACACTTATCTGCACCTTCAGTCTTGGCACTATCATTTGTATAAACTATTAAATTACCAATGTGTATTTGATAGAAAACTGTGAAGCCTAAGAGAGAACATTAAGAACTCGGATATGTTATGGTGACGGCCTAGAAAAGTTAAATCAATGAGCTACTCTCTCATAAAGCCAAAAACCAGAGAAGAATGTCTCAAACTTGTGTCATATGATAAGGTATAAAGTCTGGAGCTGCTCCATAAACAATGATTTGGATACAGATTTTGAGGATGCACAAAACTTTTTACTTTCTTGTAAACAGATACTCTCTCCCTTGGATAGTCTCAGTGTCAACTATAACATCTTTGTTATATATTGTGTAGTATACTTCATGACACCACACATTTTAGTTTTAACACGCTAGCCTTTGGGTTTGGGAGAGTTGTTCATGTTCGCTAATATTTTTTAGACTGTCTTAGACCACAGGAAGAACATGTATGAATTTTCAAAATGGGCGTAGCATCGAAATATGCAGTAAAAATGTGTGGGTGCATCTAAATGAAAAAAGTAGGCGGACCAGTGCAACCAATGTAAACAAGATCTCCAAACTAAATGGCTGACCGTTAGACAATACCATCCATTATGACACGGCATTTGAGCATTTGTCAAAATGAGTGTTTCGCGGCTCACAGTACCACCGATCCCTGTAAAATTTAGGCTACAATACCACTGACCTAGGTTTAGGGCAAAAAACTTCCTGGTAAGGTGTTATAAAAGACAGTTTAAACACTAAATAAATGTACGTAAATGTGAAGTAGTTACAAGGGTGGCGTGAGCCATGGAAATTACTTAAAAAGTAATTTACTTTTGTTTTCACACTCGACACAACCCCCATTCTGCTGGGTGAAAGTCCGCCGTTTGTTTGATCCATGCACCTCCAGCCCTAAGTGTGACATTCGCCATTTAAACTCCGCATCACCACCAATCATTACTACTACGTTCACAAAATGGCAGAGTAGGACAGTCGTAAATAGAGAGTCATATTTTGCTCCCTGCACAAATGCCTTATATTGACGTTTTTGAGGGGAGACCAGTCTCAATGTAAAATGACCGTCTGGCTGATATTACTGGATGTTTTCTGACCTCCAAACTCTCCTTGTGCTACCGTTAATCTGTTGTTGTATACATAGCATGTGACAAACATTAAAATTCTCTTATCACAAAAGTTAATATAAATCTAACACTATACGTCACAGCAATACAACTGTTTTCAGTAAACAGCCGTATCTTTCTATAGTCAGCAAACATCAGCCCTCATGAGCCATACAAGACCCTAGAGACAGAGCACTGCCCTGCAACCATCAGAGGGGGAAACAATCCATCTCCCTCCATTGACTTTGTATTTAATGAAGGAGCCTCCTTGTCAATTCCTTCTGTTAGCAAACAACAGAAAAATGTCTAAAAGCTGCTGTGTGGTGGGAATCACTACCAACAGGGTAAAAAACGCATTACTAAGTTTTTAAAATCTAAAGCATTTGGTATTATGTAGCTGATGTTGTGGTAGAATGTGGATCATTTAGAAATCTATACAGCATTAAGTGACATATCTTGCAAACATATAGCTAACATTAGTTTGCCAACAGCCAACTTGTCCTTTCTGGTAGCCATATAGTGCTAAATAATCAGATGATTTGCTTATTTTAGCTAGAAACAGGCCTATTTGTTAGCGATTTAGCCCATGGTTGTGTAATGTGGCACCGAGTTTGCCCCTCACGTATGTACAGTCTATTAATTCAACTTTTCATTTGGAATGAGAAATATGTTTTATTTCTTCTTCAGTTACACTGTCACTTTAAATAAGTTAAGTAAAAGTTGAATTTTTGCACATTTTCAGCTGCAGACTTCTGAGCTATATGACTCAGATGTAATGACATGGTTGCTCATAAAGTTACAAGAAAACATTTTTTACCTCTTGCCATGAAATAATTGTGACAATGTAATTTATTCTTGACAGATAAAGGCTGAATCCCATTACCACCGCTAACCCCTACCCTTTTCGAAGGACTACACTTGAAAGGGAAGGCTTTGAGGAATTTCCCAGGATCCCCCGCGTAACCGGTCACCGAAGTTTAAAGCCGGTTGGCAAATTTTTAGGCAGCGATGGCTCAAGCCAAGGACACTTTTCAGATTTCAGAATTCAAGCGGTTTTTAATTGTCATGTTTGTTTTGAGTTAGTCATAGCTGATGCTACTATTCTGGTGCTCTTTTTGTGTAGGTGGCTAGCTAGCTGCTATTGCTATTCGTTGAGATTAGATAGCCGATAGTTGAGTTGAGATTTTAAGTGAAATTATTTTTATCATCATACCATAATTTGATTTCTCAGCAGACATATGCATCTGTAATGCAGTCGTCGCCTCCGGTGTCTTCTGTTAGTATGACAGACGTAAAAATAGAAAAATGGCCCAGGCTACAGACATCACAACTTGTGTGTACGCCATTTTGGATTGTGTTGAAGCAACTAAAATTGCCACAACAGTCAATTTTTACAGTCCGGGAATATCAATCAACGATAATGAAGGGGTGTCTTATTTCTCAGGGGAACGTTCATACCCCTACCACCGTCAACTCAGTATTGAGGGGCAAGGGGAAGACTCAGACAGAGGGATAGGGGAAGGGGTGGTAATGGGATTCAGCCTAAGTGTATATCTTCTCAAAACTTTATTAATCAATCTCTTCCAAACATATCACAATGAAAATTAAACCACCATTAACAGAGGATTGTGTCCGAAAAGAACATTTTTCCAACTTTATGGGCGACCATGTATAAATGTTGACATCATTCTTTACAAACAGTTTAATGCTCACAATGGGCATGGTCAGTGGAAACAGCAGAATCAGCATGTCTGCAGAAAAGAGCTGAATGTGTTTTGAGGACTGGCCTGGGCGCGTGGACACAAAGAGGTGAAGCACAGAGCTTGTTTGGGCCTGACCCTTTGCCATCCCTTCCTCCCTGCCTCCATCTAAATCCATCTCCTCCTCTCGGGGCCAGCCTTGTAAGAGCTTATTCCACCGCGGGCCGCAGCGCTGGGACATTACTAACCAGTGAGCGGATGAGGCACAGCTCCTAATGCTGACAGAGTGGAACTCTGAGGGAGTGCCAAGATGGAGCACTGGGAGTAATTTAGGTCAAAGGCCCAGGAGGGACACCAAGATGCAGACACATGCCTATATCTTTCCCTGTGTCTTCCTCTGTCCCTTCCCTTATGTGTGCCTGCTGTGCGTATTCCATTAAAGAAAAAGTCTCCTCTGAAATATGCCTGCTAACACTGAGTTATGAAATCATGAGAGGGTTCCCATTTATCCTAATTTGTCCCACTAAGGTCTTCTAAAGTGGGATCGAAATCCTGTTAAACTTGAACGCAAAAATAAAGGAGGCTCCAGGGAAATAAGGCAGAGCTGACAACAGTGATACAACAGAAAACATGTTATTTTAATGCTTTTGGACAGCTCAATTGCCATCTCTCTTTTAAGTCACCTTATCTCCCAGAGGCTACATCGCACCAAAACACCAACAGTGTAATCTGTGCTGTCACCTGGAGACTAAAGCTGGAGCTGGTACGTTTACTGTACAATCAAGCGGGGAGCAGCTCTGTGGACTTCTGAGTGGATGTATCAATAAAACAACCTTGATTGAAAATAAAACATTTAATAGATCTAATACCTTCTGGGAAAAGTGTTCATGTGCGTGTAGAATCTTTGGAGTTTGGGTTGAAGAGGTTTTTTGTCTGTTCACCGAGGGGATTCTCGTAAGTTTTAAAACCTTGCTGGACACTTTTTAAAGCTTGACAGTAAATCGAATTGCCAATTAGATTGCTTATGTTTAGATAGTACACTTAATCTGCCAAATGGAAGGATGTTTAGTTGGTTTTTATTTAATAGTTTGCTATTTTGTAGTGTTGACTGAAAGTCTGGTGAGAATTATCTATTTAAACTTCAGCAGCAGTTCCTAACCTTTTTTTCTTGTGAAACCTTAAAGGTATAGTGTAACATTTCCGCATTAAAATGTCTAAAACCTACTAGATCTATGTCATATATTCTGTTGAGTTGTGTACTTACATTATCCAACAACAACAACAACAACAACAACAACAATGTTCAAACCCAAAGAAATCTGGCATTCTACTCAAGGTCACTGTGCGTTTCATTTGGTCAACTGTCAATGGTGAACTTGTTTTCTGTGTTTTTTTGTCAGAACTTTGAAGCTTTCAGCGTGTGTTTTCAGTTCATGAAGTTTATTTGAACATTTTGTTAATGTAAAAATGTCTTGCTCGGTGTTAGGTTGTACTAAAAGACACTCCAAGGAGTTGCTCTTGAATTTTTCCGGTAAGTAACATACATTTTGTGTTAGCCTTGAGAGTTTATTTTTACTCCCCACTCCAAATATTGTCTCTCCTGGTTTCAAAAAACAAAGATGGAAGTAAAGCAAGATGGCGACAGCCGTAATGCTGAACTTAATGCTTCAAACCAAAGGGTGACACAATGACCACGTCCATTATCTATATACCGTCTATGGGTGGAATCCAGCGTGAGCCGTTGCTCAGCGGACAGCTTTACACAGCCGCAGAGTGCTAAGATATAGAGATAACAAACTGTACAGCCTATATACAGTGGTGGAGATCTGGCTCAAGCTCATCTTTACAAGCTTGGCTTTTTTTTTTTGTTTATTTTGTTTAGTTATTACAGTAAAATGCTAAGAGAGCTTGTGTAACACTGTAAAATTGCCACTCAAACACATCTCCCTGCTGATGCTACAGTGGAGATGGACAGACTGAGAGGTTAGGGGGTTAACATTTTGCCCAAACCTGAATTCAGCTTCCAGTAAAACGTTCTGAACAATAACAACTTAAGAAATCCTAACTGACTGCAATGATACAATGCTGTCCCAAGTTCCACGCTACTTCACAACATCACAAAAGTCTGTATTATTCTTATCTTTTTGATTGAGAAACCCATATTGTATGTTTAAGATAAAGCAATGTCCAATCCTTGTCACCGCATAAAAATCTCTCCCAGTTCTGACAGATTATGGCTAAAAGTACTGTATTTGAGTACAGAAGAGGTGAAATCTTCCAGTAATTCACAAGAAAAAAAAAGGAAAATTACAGAAAAATATGGAATACACAGTTAATCGTCTAGAAAAACCTAGAAAAGTAGTGTACAATTGAAGCCAACTAAGTGAGTATCCTGCACGGTCGAATTAAGCCACTACCGAATGAAAGGGATAGCCTAAGTAGTGCCCAAAATGGTTTATTTTTATCCATAGACTTTCTTCTAAAGTGAGTAGTAAATAGAGAATGAATAAATAATTTCAAACACAGCCATGAGAGGGAGAAACAGAGAATACAGCTTTAAGTTTGCTTTGGTAATGCGCATGTGTCAGGACTGGCTCCTCTGACGCTGTCCGTGGTGCTGAAATGTGAGCTGACATCAGTGTGCAGTGCATGCTGCTCTTCTTTTTGGCTTTTTCTTTATGCCTCAGGCCAAATGAACCCTAGATTGCCCAACTGACTGCACAATGCACGATGGTAGTAAGGTCTTGGTTAGAGACCAGTGACTGTATACATTTTAACCTTGCACTGCAGAACAATTTAAGGAAAAGAGATTTTTGGAAAAGATGTATTTCAGAAAAGCAGTGAATCTGAGGAAGAATCTTGACGAGGATCTTAAACTGTGTAACGCAAACTAGGGACTCAAAAAGTGATAACAAAATAATGTTATAGCTAAATGTAAGATGATGATTACTTTTTTAAAGCCTACTTAAAGCTATAAAAAGCTATATTTATAATAAACAGTTGTTAAATAAATAATAGGGATGCATATCATCCCCCTTTAATTAGATCATCAAAAAATAATAAAAAATAATACATTTAAATATCTCACTAAATAATTACAAAATAATAATGATATTCATGATAGAAAATAGATAAATATGTATATAAAATAAATAAAAATAGAAAACAAAACTACATAAACAAATAAATATATAAAAAAGGAAATGAAAAAAGTAAGTAAACAACTAAAATCAAAAAGTACATAAATAAATGAAATAATAACATTTAAATAACAAATATTAATAATAAATTAAACTCTATATAAAACTCTACCTAAAAACTAAAACTAATAATAATAACAACAACAATAATAATAATAATAATAATAGCAATATTTTCATAGTAATAAAATAAAAATAAACAAGTAAATAAGACAACATAATGATTAAAGATCACTCTACACATATATTTTGTGTACAAAAGCATATATATATATATACACACACACACACACACACATACATACATTTATACATATATATGTATATATATATACATATATATATACACACATATATGTGTGTGTGTGTGTGTGTGTGTGTGTGTGTGTGTGTGTGTGTGTATATATATGAATCTGTCTGCTAAATTAGCTCTGTGTACGTGTGTGCTGCAGTGACCCAGGTGTTGGAGCTGCACAGATGATGAAATCACATCTCCATGGATTAAACTGAACTTCCACTCATTAATACTCAGCATCAGCTTGAACCCAGCAGCAACTCTTGCAAACTGATGAATTACGTGGCAACGACGCATCGACTTCTCTCCTACGTGAACATATCAGCAGCCTTGTTTCGCCAGAGGAAGAGGCCTTACCTCTGGATAACCCCCTGCTCTTTCCCTCTATTCCCTTCACCCCCTCCTTTCTTTGAATCTCTCCTTTCTTTCTCATTCGTTCTCGCTCTGCTTTTACCATTCAGTGTTGTGGGAGGCACCGTGAGCAGCGGGACATGGCAGAGGGAGCTGTGTGTGTGTTTCTGTGTGTGGAGGGGTAATTTGCATTCCCTGCCACTGGCCACCTCGGCTTCAGAAGCCCTGAAGAGATGGCCCTTTGAGCTGTATTGAAAGAGATGGAGTGTGTATGTGTGAGTGTGTGTGTGTGAGGAAGAGAGGCGGATGTGAGGTAGGTAAAAGAGTGAGAAAAGGCAATATAACTCATATCGCATATCGAGTGTATGTGCATGTGTCCTTTTGCCAACAAGTGTGCGTCTGATTCTGTGTGAACCAACAAGTGTTTGCATACATGCACAGCCTCAGTATATTAGCCTTGGGGCAAACCAGAGCCATTATTAATCCCCAGACAGCTGAATTCTGCTTTTTGCTGCGCGCTTCATAGGTTGCCGAGCTCTTTGATCTTCCTATATCGTCTTTTCTCAAGGTTACTTTAATAACAAGTACACTTCCAGTCTGAGAACCGGATCTGTTTCCAATTTCCATGAACAGAAGGAGATAGGATCCTGTTAAAGGTCCAGCCTCTGCTGTAATCCTTTATAAACTTGCAGAATTACTTGATTTTCTCCTTCCGCCAAGTGCTTTTCTATTAAAGTGAAAATAGTTTCTATTCAGTGTGAAAAAAAGAAGAGATTCCTATTCAAAGATCAAATAGGAATATCAATTTCAGTCAGTTCAATACGCCAATTCAATACATTCTTGCAACACTGCACTACCCTGCTTCTATACTCCGGCTTATCTCCATTGCACAGCGTTGCTCAGTAATTTTCAAAAAGCTGTTGGTCTCATCAACAACATGGTAACAGGAGAGCTGACCATGCTGGCCCGAAAGGCCTGACTCAGCAGTTCAGAATGTGAACTGTATCAATAAACTGGAGGATTAATTATAAAAGGCAAACACACTGAGAGCTGAGGACAATTTATGACTGTCCATTCCTGCTATACATTATATGACAAACCTGGATCCTGTTTGTCCTGATTGTTAAAGTACAGTTAGCTGAGGCTGTGCTGAAAAAGCATCATTAAAGAACTATAAATATACTAACGAATAGAACTAGATACACTGCTACAATATAAAAATACTACTTAGCAACAACAGAATGTCAGGAATAACATTTTTCTTATAAACAACCACGTTATCCCTCAAACATACAGGTCAATATGAATGCATGGATTATGAGAAAATGGTTTACAAAGATCCCACCAAAGACCACACACAAACTTTAATACTGATTCTGGCCTTTTTTGTTGCCGTTTGTGTCTTTTTGTCGTGAAACATCTCTCTGTGCTTTTGTGTCTCTCTGTTGCTGTCTTGTGTCTCTTTGTAGTGGTTTTGTCTGTTTATGGTCATTTTAAGTGTTTTGGTATTTTAGTTTTTGTATGTGGTTGTTTCGCCCCTTTTGAGGTCGTTTTATCTCTCTTTTATAGTTGTGTTGTGTCTCTTAGTGGCTATGTTATGTCTATTCATAGTTGGTTTGTGTCTCTTTATAGTATTTTTGTGTCTCTTCTAGTCCCTGGGCACAAATATGAGAAAACACCCCACCAGGACAAACAAACAAACAAATTTAGAGTTGATTTGCCTCTTTTTATTGTTGTTTTATGTGACTTTGTAGCTGTCTTGTATCTCTTTGTGGAAATGTTGTCTCTCTTTAGTGGTTTTGTCTGTTTGTGGTAATTTTGAGCGTTTTTTAATTTCTTTTTTGTCTCTGGTTGTTAGGTAATGTAATCGTTTTATCTGTCTTGATAGTTGTGTGGCTAGTTTGTGTCTCTTTTAGTTGGGTCATAAACCTCAATTCCGTGACCATTCTCTGGCTAATATGTTTTGACGACTGATTTGACTTCTATACACCCTTTATAAAAAATTTAGCCCCCATGTCCCTCGCAAAAATGTCGGCATTTTTTGCTAGAGGGCCAAATCCAAAATGGCCGCCGGCATCATCTTGAAAAAGTATTTTAAAAGTATTATTTTTACCAGAGCACCTACAGTTATGTATGAATACACTTTTTGTGGCAAATTGACCATGAGGATTGTGATTCTGACATAATTTTGAGATTTAGGCATCATCTTGGCTTTGAAATCCAAGATGGCCGCCATCTGGTAGAGCAAGAACATCTTTTCTAATATACAAATTTACTTTTTAATCAGAGCACCTAGAATAATGCATGAAGACACTATTTTTGGTAAAATTGACCATAAGAATTGTAATTCTGATATTAAAGCCCCACCATGGAGGAATTGGTATGCTCACGATCACAGAAGCTAGTTGTCGAGAGCTGGAAAAAGGACCAATTCAGTATGTTTGCAACTACATCTGTAGCCTACAAAGGTATGCACAATCACCTGAACCAGAGAAATGCTGTTAAACTCTGCTGGCTCCACTGCATACAGCGGAAAGACAGATATTAGTGAGTGAGAGTGAGAATGCTAATGAGCAAAGTACAGCTAGTCAACTATCGCTAAATGTCTTACAAATCCTGGACTATCCTGACACTCGTGGAACTTAAGTAGCAAGCTAGCCAACATAGCTATCACAATAACATTGTAAAGAAGCCAAAGAGCACTTATTACTAGCTTCGAACTACAAGAGTGTTAATAACAAACTTGCTAACATTGCTAACGAGAGGTCTTGCTAGCACTAAACCTAGCAAAACCTGTTGTAACTTCCTTACTTTTTTCATGACAAACTAGCAAGTGAATAACTTCCCTAGCACTGACAAGGTAAAATTGTTCCATAGTGTTACATTAAGACATTATTTTGATCCCAAAGACTAAAATGGCCACCATCCGGGAGAGCAAAAATGTACAGGTACATCTAAAAAAAATTGAATATCGTGGAAACATCATATATCGTGGAAACAATCAAGTGAATGAAACATTAGCCTGGCTCTGCCCTACTACGTACTTCCGCTCAATTTTCATTTCCCCCTTCAGTACGTTGTCTGTGTCTGTGGTATATTCACAGGTTTTCTTCGGCCAAAAATTTGCAGATCCAATCAGTGAACAGGGGGAGTAGCTAAGAACGATGTTAGCATTCGCTAAAATAAGAACGATGTTAGCGATTGGTTATGGCAGATCCAGAGTGGCTCTGGGCAGATCCAATAGTTTTAAACTTCAACAGAGTACCCACATTCAACGAAGTTAACGCTTGGCAATGGAAAGTGGCCGGACTCTCTGTACATTATGAAATATGTACGAGAGTTTGGTAGGACCAGGCTACTGAAACATGCCACTGAATGTGTAATGGTTATAGAATGTATGAAGGTGTCATTTCATGAATTACGTTTTAAAAATGTTTTATATAATATTTCATTTTTAAATACATAATATTGTATTATAAATTAATACAATAAATAATAAAGTACATTTTATTTATATATTTTAAATAAACAGCAATTTCACAAGGTCGTCTTATAATGTAATTTGTTTGACTAAATTCTCGAAGGTTCTTTTAAACCCCACCCACTACAATCATATCATCACTCACTTCATTCTCACTCTCACTTATTCATTTCTGTTCTGACGGCAAAGTGAATTGACAATTGCAAACATGCCAGGCATTCCATGTGTTCTTCTGTGTGGCAGGCTTTGTGATAAAGACACTGATTCAATTATCTCAATGGAGAGGTGGGCGAATCTAAAGAAAAAGGCCCTGCTATGGAAGGGTCTAGACAAGTATGGAGATGTCTACACAACTGTCGATTGGGATAAAGGTCCCATTGGACAATGTGTTCATAATGCATGTATGTTGACATTTTCAAACGCCAAAAAGCTGGAGCAAGCCAACAAAAGAGCTGTTGGCCATCTTGGGTTTTGGGGTCAGAACAATGTCTTAATGTCAAAATTATGTCAATCACAATCCTTATGGTCAATTTACCACAAAAAGTATCTTCATGCATCATTCTAGGTGCTCTGGTTAAAAAATAAACTTGTGTATTAGAAATTATGATTTTTCCTCTACCAGATGGCAGCCATCTTGGATTTCAGGGCCAAGATGATGTCTAAATCTCAAAATGATGTCAGAATCACAATCCTCATGGTCAATTTGCCACAAAAAGTGTATTCATACATAACTGTTGGTGCTCTGATGAAAATAATGCTTTTTAAATACTTTTTTAAGATGATGCCGGTGGCCATTTTGGATTTGGCCCTCTAGAAAAAAATGCCGACATTTTTGCGAGGGACATGGGGGCTAAATTTTTTATAAAGGGTGTATAGAAGTCAAATCAGTCGTCAAAACATATTAGCCAGAGAATGGTCACGGAATTGAGGTTTATGACCCAACTATTTGGGCTAATTTTGTGTCTCTTGTAGTAGTTTTGTGCCTCTTCTGGGATGTTTCACTCTTTTCATAGTCATTGTTAGTCTGTGGTGTTTGTGGGCCTTTGTATTTTTGAGTCTCATCCTGGTTAGTACGTGTCTCTTTGAGTGACATTATGGAGGTGAAGGCCAGGTGGCCCCTAACACTTTGGGCCCCTGGGCCTGTGGCTGGTAGGCCCCTTCAGTAATCCCTCCAAAGGCAGAATAAAGTATGAGGAGATATGTAATGAAGCAAATATTTCATGTTCACATTTGCCCGTAAAGTTGAAATAATTTTGTTCTCAGACACAATCCTCTGGTTTAATTTTCATTGTGATATGTGTGGAAGAGATTGATTAATAAAGTTTTGAGAAGATATACACTTTATCTTTCAAGAATAAATCCCATTGTCACAATCATTTCATGGAAAGAGGTAAAAAAAAATATTTTATTCCAACTTCATGGGCGACCGTGTATAAAACTTACTAACTTCTAAATTACTACTTCAATCTAGTGTCACATTAGTAACATATTTTCAGTTTCGTATTGTTTTTATAGATATTGAAATGAAAAGTCAGGATGAATTATAATGATTAAATATTATTATTTGAAGCAGCTTTAGAGTTTTTTTAACAGACAGAATAAATCTCCTTGAGACAATTAAAGACTGAGACTGAGAAAGAAGACAGAATTTGTTTCATAAACCCAGGCTAGAAGACGTCCACGTCCCTCAGCGTGACTCTGAACCGCCGCCCCACCTGAGCTTATTTTTAATAGAATGTTTAATTGATAGCAGAGAGCACATCAGACTTCATCAAATCCCATTAGATGTACTTCATCAATCCCCGAGTTAAATCAGATGATATCCCAGATTGTGCTGGAGCGCTGCTACAGAAGCAAAGCCAAAAGAACATGGATAGTCAAAGCCTGAAAGCTTATTATTTAAGTACTGTTGTAAAGTCAATTCACTCTCCTGAGGCTAAAACGATCATTTAAATGGACTGTCTACAGCTAAATCCTATTTCTGCCTTCATTGCTCACCCAAAGCATATGGTGATGACGGGGAGGCTGGGAGAGTCTCAGGCGGGAGGAGGGGGATACGCTTAAAAGAAAAGGAAGGGGGGAAAAGGAGGTATGTATAAGGAATATAAAGGGATGAGAGGTTGAGCAATGCATGAAGAAGAGCGATAATATGAGAGGAAAGATGGGAGAGTCGATCAAACTGATGACCCACATGGATGCGACAAAACGGGTAAAAACACACCGCAGAGATTATTAGGATCATGCATACGTACACACACCCACTGAATACTAAAACCCACCCACGCATGCTTACACACACACACACACACACACACACACACACACACCCTCTTTCTCTCCATCTCTCAGGCTTACAGGCTATAAATAGCTGGAACTGAGCCCTTGCTAATTCCTTCATTCAGAGTCTAGTGGAAAGGCAAAATGCACGCAGCCTTTGATGCGCGTCCTGACAGGAAGATACAGGAAGTGGTGGAGGGTTGCCAAGACAACCCCCCCTCCCCTGCCCCACTTCCCCCTTTCTTGTGCCTTCCATCTAAATTCTGCGCTCCTTAAACCTCCTTCCATCCGTCCCCGGTTCCCTCCTCTCTTCATTCCAGCGTCTCTCACTAACTATACTGTTGCTCTCCGGCCTCCTTCAGAGGCTAACTGAAAGCTTCGAATGTGATCAATATCATATTCTGGCAGTGTACTCCGTCTCAGTCGTGTAATCACATTATGAAATGGCCACATTCGCTTGCATCCACAATAAGTAATGATACTGAGTAAATTATGCAAATCGTTTCTCCAATTACAGTCATTATCGATATATGCAGAGATTATTTTAACACAGTTACACTTCAGATGTTCCAAACATTTAAGGAGCTCTGATAAAGGCACAGTCATGAAGTACGGTCAAGACCAAGATGGTTCCAAGACAAGTCCAATGTCCAAAAGAGGGTCAAGAAAATATATGGATTTCTAATATATGGTTAATATAGCAACTTCTAATTGACACATGTCAATTTCAGGCTTAAAAAATACCAACTTTTCTTAAGTACCACCCATTTCTTGGTTTACCCCTAAAGATCAGAACTAGGGCTGGGCGATATGGACCAAAAGTCATATCCCAATATATTTAGGCTGATCAATATACGATATATATCCCGATATTTTTATCGCAAAGTGAGAGCAAATGTTCAGTCAAAGCCAAATATGACATGTCACAAGGAGTTTTATTGAAAAAGTTTATTTAAGTGAAAATAAATATTGTACACTAACAGGAGTACCTTTTTAAAAAAAATTAAAGCTCCATAAAGTGCACATTTAAATAAAAAATATATTAAATAAAAATAGCTAATGAAATAAAATAGGCCAATCTTTTTACGAAATAAATATATTTATATGAGAAAAGAATAACGAACATTACAAAAGAACTAAAATGACACACCCTAGTAAGGGCAGCATATACATAAATATATATTAAGAAAGAAAAAAATAATAATAATAATAAAAAAAAAAACTAAAATGTTATTGTTATTTATTTAACAATTAACAATAAGTGAATTCACCTTTTTATACCCAGATTTGTCAGAAATTAATCAAGCATAACATTCAACCACTAAACCTCATTTTTCTGTTCGGGAATGCAAGTGAATAACTTTAATTTGACAATTTAATCACAAAATAATAATAATGTGTTTTACTATTTTTACAGTATTTTGGCAAAAGGTAAATTTGAAGATTCATAGATAACAAAAATAATTATATTTTAGCATTACAAATATCATTTCAGCTAAAGAGCTTCTACATACTGCTGCATTAACCATTACAGAAACATAAAAAACGATATTGGTAATTATTAATGCTGTTAATTTAGGACAGCCGTGGCACAAACCGGTGGTCTGATACATTTGTTAAGCACTGTATATAACTTGATTTTGTCATGTTATCAAAATGTTGCTTGTTTGAGAGCTACAATCCTCACTCACCAGTGTTGCAGACACATTTCAAGTAGTGAGCATAAATGTGGTAATGGTGCACCACACTTGCAAACACATTCATCTCTGCAGAATTGCAGACCGCCTCTAATGATGCAAGAAATTCACTTTAATAAGTAAAAACACGCCTATATTTCCAGTCCAAACTTTCAAAACCATAACCAATTATAAAACTGGACTGAATCCCACTCAGAGGACTTTCACAGATAATCTCTCAAATCCAAACACACCCTGTGAGATCTGAAAATAAGTCCATCACACTCTACACAATATTAAGAGCTCTCTTTCACACCCACAGACACACACTCGTTCTCACGCCTGATCTGGGTTCCTCTCTTTGTCTGCACAGTTATGATTTGTCTTGTAAGACACGTCAGCCTCAGTAGTTCTGGACACATTTCTAATAACCTTTCCTCCATTTCAACAGTCCATCAAACCCACGGGCTACACCAGCTTACAGTCAGCAATTTAAAAATCCCTTCTACTCCTCCTCTCAGCTCATGTTTCATATTGGATATTGTAGGTCTGTGCTGAAAGGAGTGACTGTCCACATTTTTGCTAATATCAAACAGAGATAGAGTTTTGTCATCCCCAGGGAACGTCTTGGCATCTTTACTGACATGCAGATCGCTTTAAAGTAATAATGTTGAATATTTTCATTTGAATAAATGTCTGGTGAGTCACTGTGTATTACTTATTGAGATAACAAAGTGGTGATTGAGCCAATGGCCCACTGATGAAAGCCCGCAGCAGTATTTAGAACAGGTTGTTTGTGGTCTCAATTCCAAGAAAAAAACAACAAGAAACACCTAATTTTTCATTAACCAGCAGTAGTTGGTCCACCACTAACTCAGCAGAATCAGAGAAAAAAGTAAAGAGAAATGACAATATAGACAAGAGCCGTGTTTTCATCAACGGATTTCGATGCACATTTTTAAGGTTCTAATGAGAAGAGCTTGATGGAAACACCAAAATGTGTCTTTAAAGAGTTAATACACTAAACAGGAGATGGACCACTTTTTGCGAATAAGTTCTGACATAGCGGAAATTTAAACTCACATGACTGATCTGGTGTTTCCGCTCTGACATGAAAGAACAATTATAAGTTGCCCAATTGAGACCTGTTTTTATTTTAATTTATAATCTCTTGTTCAATCTCTTCTTATACTACTGTTTACTGACGGATTAGCCTACAGCAATACATTATACTGTCATTTTCTGGTGAAAGTACGTTCATGCAGCTTTGTTCATTCGATCTAAACCAGTTGATGTAAACATCCCTACATTTGCATTATTTTTAATGCAACAATTCAAAATCTTGCCTCGAAATGGGAATTGACTTTAATGGAAACACGGCTATGAAAACTTCAAAAACAGTGAAAGTGAGATGTAAAAAACACACTTATCAATTAACACCATAGGTGCCGTCAAAAGGAAAAAGACAGACATCTTAATGTGAGAGATTATGAGATTGTAACTTTTACCACAGTGAAGCGGTGAACGCTAGCACTAGCTGTGCTAAACTGGGAAATCACAGCACAGAATATACTGATGTGGGGGTCGTGCTAGTTTGGATTTCAAAAGTCACACAACAATACAAAGAAAACCAACCGATCGAGATGCCGGTAAAGTTTGACCAGCCACTCACAGGTTCTGCAAGGTAAAATTGCTGGTTTTGTCAATGGAGTCTGGTGGCACTGACTGATTAATATTTAAAGTGAAGTGCTCTTGAGCAAGGCACCTAAGGTGTGTTCACTTGTATGTAAAGAAGGATGGGTTAAATGCATTGAATTTCCCCATTGTGGGATTAATAAAGTAATCTTCTTCTTCTAATGAACACATCTAAGATGGATCAAAGAAAAGGTTTAAGTATTGTAAAAAAAAATAAAAAATAAATGAAACAACAACCACACAAGTTCTAATTCAAGATCACAAATCTTTATGTCCCAAAACTTTTAATAATTTTAGTCCTTCTCAGAGTTTTCAACAACCCTGAGCACCCTGTGTACCGTGGCTGCCAGTGGCCTTTTCCGAGGTGTGTATAGGACTGTCCTAGATGAATAGAAAAGTTCAAAGCGAGTGACCGACCCTGGCTGATTTGATTCTCTCTACACCCTCACCACCTCCCGGAGTAAGACAAAGCCTTTGACCGAGCAGGCCAGTTGCTGTCTGCTCCGCTGTGCCTCAGGACAGAGTGGAGAGCAGAGAGAGGGAGGTGAAACATGAGAGGAGGCGCAAAAGCAAAGATGGACTCTGTCAGATTTGGTTTGTAAGGGTTGGACCAGAGGCTGGATAAGGCCCTCTGCTCTGACCTCCATCTTCTAGAAAATGACAACCACCTAGAGATGCCTGACTTCAAATCTGACTCCCTGCCTCTCACTCTGTCCTTGTCTTTTTATTAAGGGCTTTGTTTTGTCTCCTTCAGTTCTGGCAAGCGTGCTCACATCAAAGACAAACTTTGGGGTAAGAGAAAGTCAGTGGATATTTCACGAATCCCTTGGGAGCAACGGGCACCCATACTTTGTGTAACAGCAATTGCTCATTCTAAGGGAAGTGTACATTGCCTGCAGAAAGATGGTGATCTATTTTTCCTCCATCGTGCCTTTTTTCTCCCATTTTTGTTCTTTCGAGGGTATCAGCTGGGGCTGGCAGGAGGAAGAGACGACATAAAGAAAGAGATGGAGCAGAATAATCAAGGTTTTTCTGGCATCAGAAGCAATATATATCATATTTCCACTGCTGCATGCTGGCACCTCTCTCTCTCTTTCCATTATTTATCTGTTTGTTTTATCTCTTTTATTTATTTATTCATCTCTAGCCGTTTGGCGATGCCGCAGCGCAGCCCCCGGCCGTCGTGCGCATTATTGTGTTAGTATCGAACCCTTCTTGATGAATCTCCTCAGAAAATTGAAATATTGCAGAATGGGGAGATGTGGGAGTTTGAGTGTGATGCATGGAGATAGATGAAGTATCGGATGGAATAATTTATAAGGCCTCCCGCTCGCACCCTGCAGCTCTGCCCAAGAAGCACGGCGCTGACAACGCTGAGGTTAGCGGTTCAAATCCCGGGGGGTTATCTGGCAAAACTGATGTATATCCTCCTCCAACAGGACTAATTGAACAGAACTACCAGCTTAAAAGGCACTTTGTAGCAGCTTATCAGGGTTAAACCTCAGCCTGCCACCAATAAAGTTCTTCTAACCATGTTGGAGTCTGTCTCAGTTTGTTCAGCGTCCATTCTTGTCCGTTTTATTTCGGAATTTCAATCTTAAATTTAGGAATTACTGATGTTAAACTGCTGTTAACACCAGTCACCAGAAGGAAGTCGGCATTACATGAGCAACTATTGTCTCATCTATCTGCACCTGCTGCGTTAGAACCTAATTGCTCATGATTGCTGTT